>NC_050578.1:70373360-70973360 GCF_011100635.1 Trichosurus vulpecula
TATGAGGATAAAGTAACCTAAGATTTGCAAAGCACTTAGCACGGTGCATGGCAGTAAACAAGTATTTACTTATTCCTTCCCTTCCACAGGGGATCCACCCAAAGTGCCAGTCTTCCTCTAGGTCAGGTGTTATTAACCTTTTTGTGTTATGGGCCCTTTGGGATTCTAGTAAAACCCCATTTCAGATAAAGGTTTTAAAATGTGTAAAATATACAAAGGATGGAAAAGAATCCAATTATATTGAAACAAAAAATGTAATTTTTTTTCCTACCTAAGTTCACTCTAACTGCCTCTTTTTTACATCACTTTGATGATATTTTTGGTGATTCTGAAGTACAATTCTTTGGTAACAATAAGCTGCAGCATACTTACGCCCACCATCCACCCCTCCATTGCCCTTTGGGTGACTAACAACTTTAATTCTTTGGAGACTTTGGAATTCCATGATTTGCATCTATACAACATCACCCAAAGAATAAGATGGTAAATACATGGGCCTTTGTTTCAGGGAGACAGTGAAGGTCATTCAAGGCACTGTAAAATTTCTCAAAGGCAAATCTTCCCAAAGGGAGACTACTCTTCTCGTCCTGTTTGGTTTGAGTCGAGTTTACTGTGGCTCTCCCTTATCTGTCTAAGCTATATTAACAGATTTACATGTAGCTACATAGATGTTGTCTAGAGTCTAGACCACAGGTATTATGGACAACAAATATTCATTAGCCTCCATAAGAGTGGAAAATATCTTTGATGGGTATTTGTCTCCCCATTTAATATTTCACTTAATATCAACCATCAGAAAGTTATATATGTAACAGAGTAATTTTAACAATTCTCAAGAAATCCTATATATTTTTAATATAAGTATTGAAGACTCTGCTTGAATAATAGCCTTTAAAGAGTCAGTGTATGTTTCTGAACCAAATTTTAAATTTTTTTTTAAATTTTTAGTTTACAACACTCAGTTCCACAAGTTTTTGAGTCAATTTTTTTTAAGGTAACAAAAATATGTTCAGTGGAATAATGTGTTTTATGCATTTGTTTTGGTCAGTTGTCTAGTTGTAAAGTTATACTCTCCTTTGGACTATCTTTGGTAAAAGCTTACCTGTTTCCTTCTCATGTTTTCATTAAGCACACCTTCTATATGTTATATAGCTAATTCTCATTCTTTAAATTGCATTTATCAGAAAGTAGGCATGTGGATCAGTAGTTACTGATATTTTCTTGATCACTTTTGAAATAAAAAATAAGATCTGTAATTTTTTTCAAGCATTTTGTGGCCTTCATTATTTCAGATATTTTGGGAATTGATCCTTCAAAATTGTATTGCCCGTAATACAGAAGATTATGTATTCTTAGTGTAGACTAACTGCTCCTTTTGTCTTTGCTTTCTTTATTGCCATTTCTATTTCCCCATATGGTACCTTTAGGATTATGATGGCATAGTACAAGTGTAGAAGCTCCGCTGTAACTGATGGAAAAAATAGATATAAAAATCTTTCAGGTATCTTGAGAAATGAACCTTCCCTTTTCTCAAAATTGTGTTCCATCCCCCAGTACATATGCCCTCTATGTATTCTTGGTTTAGTCCAGCCAATCTTCCTGGCTTTGTTTTCTTTAATGATGCCTCTACTCCATCAAAAAAAAGAGAGAGAGAGAACAATGATGTTATAGTCCAAAAATGGTGGTTCCTCTGTTGATGACAGAGAAAATGATTTCTTATAAAAATACGAATATTTTCCATGTTTCAATTGTTTACCCTTCTTATAATTCCATTTTCAAATGTTCTTAACTTTGTGAAAGCATACTATGCTTGACATTTACAAATATCAAGAAAGTGGGATTTCAATTTCCTGCTCTAAAGTCTTTGGTCTAATCCAAATCAGAAAAAAATATGAATCTTTCTTTAATTATCAATTTTGAGGAAACAATGTACCACATCAAAATCTTCTTGCTGCGTTCTTAATGAAGGCCTAACTAGATTCTAAAGGAAGAAGCTTCATTAGCTCAGGAATGATTCTTCTCTGGAACTGATTAGGGCAATGATTAGACTAAGAGCAAGAGTTTCTTTTGATTATAAAGTCCTTTTTCAATCATACCTCAGTCTCCAAATGTTTATATTTCTCATTTTCTTAGTTTTATTCTCTTTAGTCATGAGACACGTATGCAAAGTCTAAGAGGTACTCATTATGCCTTGGCTTTGACCTCTCCAGCAAGGTAGTGTGCCTCCTTACTGCCCTTGGAACTGAATTTCTTTACATTCATATTTCTCTAGTTTTTAATATTTTTCTTTGCTTCTCTATGACATTAAATTACTCCTACACAAAAGGGTCACCATGCCACATGGTTGACAAGTCCTGGGTCCTCAGATCTATACCACAGTTCTAATTTCTTGAAAAACTATTCAAAATCCCATCTGAGGAACTGTTTGTACACATAGCTGTTTATGATAAAACAAAATTCTTATTTTTACTCTTATTAGGCATCAAAATGTTTAGCCATAACAATGACAACATCGCATATCATTTAAAAATCAATGTGGATCTCTTTCTTTATGCAAAAACACTTCTTGTGCTCTTTTCATCATTAACTGCTCCTTTATGAAAAAGACAGTTGACTTTAGAGAAACATCCTCATCCAGGCTGGCATTAGATACAAGAACAGCCAGCCCAAAGAACCTCTGACCAGGAACAGAAAATGGCCTTTCTACTTAGAGTCCTTTCTGTTCACGGCAAAGAGAGAAAAACAGATAGTGGAGGACTGAGACGGAGCAGAATCTTTCCCCTCTTGTAGCAGGAAAGAAGGTGAACATCCCTGAGGGGCCAAAGGGGACTGTCTCACCAATCATTGACTTTATTGGCATAGGAAACATTCTCATCAATCATTATCTTTCTGTAAGTAATGGAGGAGGGGAGGTGGTCAAAAGGCCTTGGCACCCAGCATTTCCTCACATGGCACCAAGATGGAGGATACGACACAAACTTGAACTTTACCTCCTCACTCCCCCCTTTCTGCTTTTTTTTTTTCCCTCCCAGATCAAAGTACCATATTTTTCAATTCCACAATGTCAGTGCTGATGGATTCTGAGGAAGCATTTCATTTGCATAGTGAGTCCAATGTAAGGTTACAAAAAGTTTTTTCCAAACTATGAGCTAAAGTTCAGTCAACAAAACTGAGACTGACAGCAAATTAACTCCAGATGACAATAAATAAAAATGTAGAAATTAATTAAGTTGTATGTACAAAGTCAAATTTCAGTAAATGTATGTTGAAACTTGATACAGGCATGATTCATGACTCACATGCAGGTGTATAAACACTGGTTTAAAAATCTGACCCCTCGGGCACTCTGTGCACCATCAACCACCTGTATCAAGAATCATGGGTGAGGCGCTACATACAGTTTTTCAAGTTGAAACAAAAGCAACCAACTTTATTAAAAGTTGATTTATTACATTATTGAAGTTCTGTCTTTAGTGAATGCCCCTAAACGCTTATTAAGTAAACTTGCCTGATACACTCAACATCCTGCTGCAACTAAGAAAAATTAAAATTACACAAGTGGAATTTGCCACGAGGCTCCTTCAATATTTTGTTATGTTCATTATCTGAAGCTGAACAAATAGCAATAACTGTGCTGGGCACCAACAAAAACAAGAATGAACTGAAACTTTTCCCCATTCAAATTGGACCGTATTACAGTTATCCCTCCTACATCGTGACTTTCCCCATTGTGGTTTCAATATATCGTGGCTTGGCATAAAGCAATTAAATAGGAATTTTGGGGGAGCTTTGTGGAAGCCACAGATGACACATGAAGGCCAGCAGAGGATGCAGAAAAAGTTTAGAAACTCAGAAACGCATAAAATATATGTATGGTATTATATAATATCAACCCAAATTCTACAGTAAGGTACTGCAAATACCCCATCAAAGAAAAAGAAAAAAGTCAGACTTCTTCTCTGGTATGAAAGGGAGGGCCAAAAAAATTTTATGTGGATTTTCCAGATTGTGGGCACCATGCCCCTAATTCCCTCCCTCACCTGAGATGGAAGGGATAATCATACTTTCAGTTTCTAACATATATCTATGTGCCCTTGCTCTTCTCTGGCTTTTTCATCATCATCAACTTCATCACTGACAGGATTTATATGGTGCCTACTACATGCAAGGTGCCATACTAAGCATTCTTATAACTTGATCCTCACAATAACCCCGGAAGGTAGGTGCTAATATTATCCCTGTTTTACAGATGAGGAAACTGGGGCAAAGAGAAGTTAAGTGACTGGCTCCAGATCAAGAGCTAGTGTCTGAAGTCAATCAGTAATCTTACTATGTGCTGGGTACTGTGCTAAGTACAGGGGATACAAAGAAAAGTTAAAATTAGACCCTTGTCCTTGAGTAGCTTACATTGTAACAGGGAGGAAGAATGTACATAAGTTTGTGTATACATCTATCTATCTATCTATCTATCATATATACACACAAACACAGACATATATGCACATATGTGTGTGCATATATACACCTGCATATATATGTGTATATACACACATACATATACATACACATTAGATACGGTAACCTTCAAGACTGAGGCATCAGCCATTAGTGGAACAAGGTAAGAGCTGCTGTAGAATTGAGCATTTTATCTGAGTCTTGAAAAAAGCCAGGGATTTTAAGAGGAGAAGATAGTCATGGGGAACAGAGATGGAGATGGAGATTTCTTTGTTCTGCATGAGTAATGACAAGTAAACCAGTTGTTGCTGTTGTTCCTGTGTTTCTCAAAGAGGAACAATGACACTGGAAGGGGGATGTCTTGATTTGCAAGTGAATTGGATTTAAGTGAGGCAGGGCCATGCAAAGCCATCAGCCTCACTCTATCCTCCAGAGTCATTGGAGTCCAGTGGCAAGACAAGAGTCAAGATGACTGGCGATGGCCCCTCAAGTAAGCCTGTATGGTTGACTAAAGTGTACAGTACCTTAAAGTAATAAGGCCAGAAAGATAGGAAAGGATGAGGTTGTGGAGAAGTTTAAATGCTAAGCAGAAGAGTTCATTTGTTACTTAGAGGTAATGGGTTCCTGCTGGAGTTTATTGAATCAGGGGGTAGCATGGTCCAAACGGTGCTTTAGGAAAATCACTTTGATGGCTTATGTGGAAGAGCGGCTAGCAGGGAAAATGCTCTAAGCAAGGATGTTATTTAGGTATTGCAGTAATTCAGGGAAGACATGATGAAAGCCAATACTAATTTGATTAGTGTGTGAGTGGAAAGAATGGGATATGTATGAGAGATGTGAGACAGACACAAAATGATTTGGCCATGGATTGGGTATGTAGGATGAGGGAGAGTGGGCAGTCACAGATGACACTGAGGATCTGAACCTGAAGACCTGAAAATACACTGATGGCCTTGCCAGTGATGGGCAAGTGTGTAAAAAGGAGGGTTTGGGGGAAAAGATAACAATTTCTGTTTTGGTCCTGTTGAGTTCGAGATTCCTGCAAGATAGAAGGTTCTAAGAGACAGTTGGTGATGTGGGATCAGAGCTCAGAAAAGAGAATGGAGCTGGTTCTAGAGATCCTAGAATCATTTGCATAGAAATGATCATTGAACCTAGGGGAGCTGATGATGTAATATTAAAATATATAATAAAAAAATACAAAGCAAAAAGTAAAAAGGGCCGATGACAAAGTTCTGGGGTCCAGCTCTTTTATATTTTTCCCTTTTTACTTACCAATGGTCTTGCTTCATCTTTATCCTTGAAGTAGTAGAGATGGTCTCCCTTGAGCACAAACCAGCATGTGTGCCAAGTCTTGGTAAATCCTCCCTGTTTTCTCAGCCACCCACACTTGGGGGTAGCATACCACCCTTGGCCTTGTTGGGGACTCTCTGGGAAGCCTTTCCTCTCCATGATCCTCAGATGGATGGAATGTCCTATTTAACAAACAAAAAGGGAAAATGATGAGATACTTTTCCGTTTTTTCCCCTTTAAAAATGACCTATCAAATTCTAGAAGATTCAGAAGAAAAAAACAAACAGAAAAAGTATGATATCCAGACTCTTTTTTTCATAGTTTTTATAGTTCAGTGATTCCTAACTTATCTCTCTTTGATTTGTTTTCCAGGCAATTATTTCATCTGAGATAACATATTTTTCTTCCATTTTTTCAATCTTTTGTAACATGGTGTACTATTTCTTATTTTTTCATGAAGTCATGAATTTATGATTGGTCCATTCTAATTTCTATGGAATCTGTTACTTGGGTAAGTTTTCCACGGTGATTCCAAAGCAGGATTTCACAAAATTTTCCCCAAACTATGAGCTATGCTTATCTGGCAGGGGACGGAATGGGTGTGTGTGTGTGTGTGTGTGTGTGTGTGTGTGTGTATGTGTGTGAAGGGGAGTGGTGGAGGTGGAGGTAGCAGTGAGGGTAAGCCACTGGCAGGTGCAAAGCAACAACCAAAATTATTGGATATTTTTGAGTACAACTCCCACATAAATACATAAAATTTTTAAATTAACTCCAGATGACAATAAATGACAATGTAGAAATTAAATTGTTTGTACCTCTTTTGCTAATCTGTTAATTCTCTTTCCAAGATTCTCTTCCACAGCATTCATTAATCTTCCAATTCTAAACTCTAGGCTCTCATTTCATTAATGACAACATTTTAAACTTAAACTCTTCTTTATTTCATCTGGGAATTCTAATTGATCTTGAGACCGAGCTGTATTTTTTTGAATGAGATTTTGTTTATAGTTTGGAGTTATTATTCTCTTTTGAGTTTTCATCTTGGGTATCCCTGACATTACAATAAAGCTTTATCTTTTTTATTTATTTCCAGATTGGGACTTTGTTTTAGGGCCAGTTCTGGGTACTTCTAGTGGAACTATCATGGCCTTATATGGTTCCACCCCATTCTATCTGCTGTTCTGATGTGCCTCTGGGTTTTTGGTTTTTTTGGTGGGTGTGGTGGGGTAGGGAGTGAGGGTGAGATGGGAAAGTAGTTGGCAGGGGAGGAGTTTGAGGTTCCTTCTCTGGAAAAAAGGAAGGAAACAAGCATTTCTTAAGCACCTGCTATAAGGATACACAAAACAAGCAAAACTAAAGACAGTCCATGTCCTGGAGGAATTTACATTCTAGTTGGGGAAGACAGTATAACAAGGAGCTGAAAACAAGGTGAAAGAGATTGAAGGTACCAGGTGTAGGCATACATTTTTGAAGTCTAGAAAATTAGGAACAGGGCTGGGAGGGGAATAAAAGCTGATTGGCCTAGGCTCCTCCACAAAATGGAGGCCAAAGGAAGAAGTTGCCAATGGGAGAAAAGGGTGGGCTTGGTGGAGGAATTATCCAGCATGATTATCTCTGGGATGGAAAGACATCCAGTAGGACTGAGTCCAAGCTTCCCATCACCTCTCCAGGATCGGAGCAACAATATTGCAGTTCTGTTCTGCTCTTGGGATCTGGCTTGGAGATCCCAGTCCACCCTTGTTCCACAGTCTCTGACCTAGTCCCTTAACTATGGGTCAAATTTGTGAGCCTGTACTGGAAAGATGAACTACTGTGGATTTCTCTTTAGGTTTCTGATCACTACTCATTCTGGCACTTTTGTCTGAGATCTTTGTTGGAATAATTGTCTGGGGAGCTGGGCTACATTACTTCCTCCTATTTTACCGTCTTGACTGGTCTCCCTCTTTCTTGAATCAAAAACTAGGACTCTCTCTACAATATACATTTAGAGCATAAGAACTAATACATCTCAGATATGGGATTTTTAACCTAGGTTTTCCTGAATCCAAGCTTAGCAGTCTATCTACTATGTTAAACTGTCTCTCATAGGACATTTACTTTAGGAAACAGGATTGGAATCATGGAGTTGGTGGCTTAACCAAAGGGAAAGAGCCACAGTACAGTGAAGGGCAAAGGGCACCGTTAAAAGCATAACCAACATGAATGATCATATTGGCCCCAACTCCCCAGGCTCTTTTTATGTTATTTTGCCTGCTGAATTATAGATACTTCCTATTGTGATATACATTTCTTCCTATTCTCATCACTGCATAATCCATCTGCAGATTTATGGTCCATGAGGTTTTTTTTTCAATTTTTCTTGTTTTATTTTAGTTTTTTGTAAATAGTGTTTAATTTTTCCAATTACATGTAAAGATAATTTTCAAAATTCATTTTTTATAAGATTTTGAGTTCCGAAATTTTCTCCCTCCTTCCCTCCCCTCCCTCCTCCCCAAGACAGCAAGCAATCTGATATAGATTATATATATACAATCGTGTTAAACACATTTCCACATTAGTCATGTTGTGAAAGAAGAATCAGAACAGAAGAAAAAAATCATGAGAAAGAAAAACAAAAACAAAGGTGAAAATAGTAGCTTTGATCTGCATTCAGACTCCATAGTTCTTTCTCTGGATGTGGATAGCATTTTTCACCATGAGTCTTTTGGAATTGTCTTGGATCATTGTACCACTGAAAAGAGCTAAGTCTGTCATAGTCTATCTACCATCACACAACGTTGCTTTTACCCTATACAGTGTTGTCTTGGTTCTGCTCATTTCACTCAGCATCAGTTCATGTAAAACTTTCCAGGTTTTTCTGAAGTCTACCTGCTCATCATTTCTTATAGCACAATAGTATTCTGTTACATTCATACGCCACAGTTTGTTCAGCCATTCCCCAAATGATGGGCATCCCTTCAATTTCCAATTCTTTGCCACCACAAAAAGAGCTGCTATGAATATTTTTGTACATGTGGGTCCTTTTCCCTTTTTTATGATCTCTTTGGGATACAGACCTAGTAGTGGTATTGCTGGATCAAAAGGTATTCACTATGGTTCATGATTTCTAAAGCTGTTTAATTAAAACTTTCTATGGAGAAATTCCTGCTAATAAATCTAATCTTAACCAGTAATAAAAGACCACTATATGTCTGCATTTATTTTCATGTAATTTAAGCAAAGGCCATGGTGGCTAAGGCATTGTACATTTGTACACATTTGCTCCATACACCTGTTATGCAAATCACCAATCAACTTGAAGAACCAAGAATTCTCGACCTTCGAGTCTTGAGCAGCTTAGGGACAATTGCACACGAGTGTAGCAGCGTGGACTAACTTACCCAGTGGAGTCCCAGTCAGCCTTATTATTCTACCATTACTAAATGTTATTTTACACAGAATTGCTTCTATGAAAATCATATAGTGCTTAACCAAGTTTTAAATTGCTCAAACGTTACTGAACTGAAATGTATAAACTATAATTCCATGTAAACAGTGACTATCACTTCCTAAGAAACTCTAGTAAAGGTTTAATAGTTCAGTTTTAAGTTAGAAATAGTAACAAGAAGACATCTATAGCTTTAAAAAAATGAGAAAAAGGTTTGTTGAGACATTTTTTCTTTCTTACATCATTTCCCAATGACACTCTCTTTCCTGTCCTCCCCCACTCCGAAGCTCCCACGCTCCCCAATAAAATTCTCCCTTGTAACAAAGAAGTACAGTAATACGTCAAACACACTGGCTGTATTTATGTGTGACTCATTTCAAAGTTGTACTCCAACACTTCTCTTATGAAAAAAGAGAGACATGTTTGTTAAAGAACCCCCACTGGGCCCTTACTACTGCAAGGTAATCCTGCTATACCTTCCTAATTAACTCACTACTACTCTTATCACAGGGGCTCTTCAAAACCTTTTCAGCTCTTCTCAAACCTCCCACGCTCCTCTTCTACCCATTCTCTCAACTGAAAACCTGGCCTAATATTTTAATGAAAATATTGAAGTCATTCACCAAGAATTCCCTCTTCTTCCCTCCTTCTTATCTCACATTACCCAGATGCCTTCTGCCAGTCCATTCCCCTTCATCTCTATCTCACATGATAAGGTAGCCTTTCTCTCTGCCAAGGCCAATCCCTCACTGTACACAAAGCATCCCATTTCATTCTGTCTTCTCCAGCAGATTGGCCCTTCTACTATCCCCATTCTCTCACTTATCTTCAGTCTCCCTCTGTTTACTGGTTTTTTCCTTATTACCTAAAAATATTCTCTTATGTCTCCCACCCTCAAAAAACCTTCACTTGATCCATCCCTACTCTCATCCGTCATGTGATCCTATCCCATAACTATAATCTCATACCCTTCCTCCCTTTTATGGCTGAACTTCTTGAGAAGCCTCCACTTTATTTCCTTTTAACTCTACAGTCTAATTCCTGAATTTATCATCCAACTGAAACTGCTCACTCCAAAGTTACCATTAATCTCTGAATTGACAAATCTAATAGTCTTTTCTTAATTCTCATCCTTCACCTCTGCAGCCTTTGATGTGTGATCACTTTTCTCTCTTTGATACTCTCCTCTGTTTAGGTTTTTCTTACCTGACTGTTCCTTCTTAGCTTACTTTACTCTATCCAGGTCACACCTACTAATGGTAGGCATCCCACAGTTTTGTCTTGGGCTCTCTTCTTTTCTCCCTCTATTTGGTTTCACTTTATTTTGTAATCTCTGTTAAGAGAGCTTGGAAATCTCATTGAGGATGTGGCATTGATCTTTCCTTCTAGATTTAGGATCCTTCCTGTTTATTTCTATGTGATCTGAGTTTTCGTTGACTTTTATTGTGCTCGATATGTGGTTTTTCTCTTTATATGCTCTCATCCCTCACTTTATGACTTTCCATACTTCATTAGTGGGTATACCCCCAGAGCTGCTTCAACCTCCTCCCACACTGAGGGAGTTAGTCTTTACCAGGCTAGTTGCTATACTTAGCAGCCTCTAGGATGACCAGACTGGGCCTGACTTGAATACATCCTTTTCTTCATACTCCATGCAGTCATACACACTGATTCACTTTCCCCCCAGTTTCTTCTCTGTCTTCCTTTCCTCCTATGATTTGACTGAAGCATCCTTGGTCTCCCAAACAGAAGTCAGCATTCTTACATCACAAATAAACTTCATGTATTTGGGTAGAATTAATGCCTACTACTACTCACTGCCATAGCTGGTTGGAAGCAGATGAAGTGATATAGTCTCCAAAGCATTCCCAATATAACTCTGTTCATCTCTGCAGGTTGGTGTTCCTCAGATGACTCTTTGTTTACACCTGCATGGAGGCTGTCGAAGTAGAGATGTTGAGTGAATACTCTTAAATACTTGAATTATCTTGTTCCGAGGGATTTTGCTTTGTTGGGGGGTGTCTCTTTTCTATTCTACGAACTCAGCTATAATCGCCTTCGGGAGCTCTCTAGAGCTCAGAGAATCATCGCTGTACCTTACAGCTGGTAGGAAGGAAAGAGGGCAAGTTTCTTCTTTGGCATGTTCAGTAGCCGTTCAGATGGTTTTTTCTTCACCATGAAATTGGCTCAATGTGATAATAAAGATCCTAATAATTAGAGCTGTCCAAAGGTGGAATAGACTGCCTCAGGAGGTGGAGAGTTTCCCCTCGCCAGAAGTCTTAAAGTAGGGGCTGGATAGCCAGTAGTTAGGAATGTTGTAGAAGAAATTGCTGTCCAGTGGTGAGTTGGACCAGGATGCTTCTGAAGCTCCACCCACCTCTGAGATGGTGTGTTCTGTAATTCTTTTGTCATAGTATTTAGCTGGCACAAATGAAGCCAAACTGTGTTGTCGTCGTTGAGTTGTTTTTCAACTGAGTCCATCTCTTCATGACCCCATTTGGGGTTTTCTTGGCAAAGATGCTGGCGTGGTTTGCCATTTCCTTCTCTAGCTCATTTTACAGATGAGGAAACTGAGGCAAGCAGGGTTAAATGACTTACCCAGGGTCACACAGCTAGTCAGTATCTGAAGTCAGATTTGTACTTGGAAAGATGAGTCTTCCTGACTTCAGGCCTGGTACTCTATCCACCATGCCACCTAGCTGCCCCAAGCAGATATTGTGGTGATAGAAATGACAAAATTTGGCAACTGAGTGGCTATGTGGTATGAGTGTGCAATCCAGGATCATACTGATATTATAAAACTGGGAAGAATGGTGGTGCACTTGACGATAATAGACAACTCTGGAAAGGGAGTAGGCTTTGTTGGAAAGCTAATGAGTTTTGTCTTAGACATCAAGAGTTTGAGATAGCTATGTGACGTATGTGGGGCACATGCCCCACTTAAAATGTGGCTGTCATTCATCTTTCTATCATGAATCTCCATTTCATATTCCTTAATGCTTTTAAAAAATGTTGCTGTCGTCCTTGTTTGTACTTCCTTTTGAACTTCCTTCTGCTCCTTTCTGTGATATGTATATATGTGTGAGTGTGTGTGTGTGTGTATGTGTGTGAATGACCTTTGCTTCGCATCATTATTATTAACCTATTCTCCTCCTATTCTAACTAAAAACTAAAAGAAAAAAATAAACTTATAGCAAAGAATCATAGTTAAGTGGATATATGTCTCCTTGAGGCCATCAGCTTCCTGTCAGGAGGTAGGTAACATGTATCGTTCTGGATCCTCTAGAGACATAATTCGGTCACGGCGTTGACTTATTTTTCTATACAATATTGTTGTCTATATAAATAGCTCTACTGATTACATTTTACTCTGTGACAGTTCATACTGTGCAGAATTCTCCATTTATTACAATGGTTTATCACAATTTATTGGGCTGCTCCCCAACTGATGGCATTTCCTTAGATTTTAACTCTTTGCTTTTTTCCCTTTTGGTCTCCCTTTAGGATCAGGAAATTTATTTTGATTATGGCTATTTCATCCCTGGTATTTTCCTCTTTCTTAGCCCTTTCTTGTTTTCCTGTTGAGATTTCTACACCAAACTGTGTGTATTTGATCCTCTTGCCCCCTCCTGCAAACCCTTCCTTCATGTTTTTTGGCACGTACCCAAATTATGAGAAATAACATGTTCTGCCTCTTTCTTCTTCCCTTCTACACTAGCTTATTCCTGTTACCCTCCCTGCTCTTTCCCCTCTTAAAACTCTCAGAACAGAACTAACTGACCAGAAAGTCCTCTGTTTTTCTTATTTAACAGACTTAAAACCCTGTGAAAACTAATTCTGAAGGGGAACTTGTTTCTCCAACTCTTCCATCATTAGAATGAATGTTAGTACTACATGATCATACTACTCCTTATAATTGCTCTAATAAATTTACCCTTCTAGATTTCTCTGGACTTTTGTGTTTGTACTTCAAAGCTCCTACTCAGCTCTGGACTTCTCATCAGAAGTCCTTGAAAGCTCTCTATGTCATTAAAAACCTATTTTCCTCCCCTTAGGATTATATGCAGCTTTGAAGGATAAGTTATTCTTGGCTATATTGTTTGACTCTTGGAATATTGTATTCCAAGATCTTCTCTTAATAGTAAAAAGTTGCCAGGTTTTTTGTTCATTCCATTTCACCACCTTCAACTATAGTGGTGCACAGCTAATAGAAGAAACAGTATAAGAGGATATGAGGAGTAGAAAAATAAAATTTATAGTCATAATAACCAAAGTGAAAGGGATGAACTCAAACATAAGATAGAGTACAAAAGCAGAAAAAAAATACAATTTGTTGTTTACAAGAAATACATTTCAAAAATACAATTCATTGTATTTTTCATATACAATTCATATACAATTACTCTGACTGGCTAGAAAATAATTTATTAAGCCTCAGGAAATCATGACCTCAGAGAATGCAATAGTAAAAGTAGGTATGATTAAAAGGGACAAACAGAAAAACTACATTATCCTGAAAGGTGCTAAACATAGTAAAATAATATCAATACTTAATATATATGCACTGAATTTCATAGTACCTAAGTACTTAAAAGATAAGTTAATTGAAATGTAGGGAGAAATAGAAAATTATAATAGCTGGGGATCTGAATGTATTCTTTCAGAACTAGATAGACTATAAAAAAGAAAAAAGTTAAGGACCTGAAGAGAATTTTAGAGAAGTTACATGATTAATCTTTTGTGGATACTGAATGAGAATAGAAAGGAACATGCATATATCTTAGCTGTGCATGGCACCTTTGCAAAAATAGACTACATGATGTAAGATAAAAATCTAATAAATGCAAAAAAAATCAAATGCATACTTTACTGATCATAATGCAGTAAAAATATAATTAATAAAAGGATCTTTGGAGAGCTTTAATTTTAATGAAGACAACCTGACTCTAAAGATTTTAGTCAAAGAACAAATCACAGGAAAAAATGGATAATTTCATCAAAGAAATAACAACAAATGAGACAACATACTAAAACATTTGAGATGTAGGTGAAACGGTCTTGAGGAGAAAATGTGTCTTTCTAAATACTTCCATAAACAAAAGAAAGGAAAAACAGATTAATAAAAGAGGAATGCAATTAAATAAACCTAGAAAAGCAATAAATTGAAAACCCCCAACTAAATATCAAAATAGAAATTCTTAAAATCAAGAGCTTAACAAAAAGAACCTAACAAAATTGAAAGAAAATATTGAATTATTAAATAAAATGAGCATCTGGGTTTTTTTTTAAATAAAGAAAATATATAAATTATTAAACTCTCCTGGGAACATCCAGAAGGAGAGAGGAAAGGAGACATATCAAACCATTAAAAACTATTCTTTGGATCTGGTCATGGAACAAGTTCTAAAACTAATTAATTATATTATCTTCTAGCCCACATTTCAACATGTTTTCTACAAAAATTACATGAGACCATTATCAGGTGCTTTTCTTAAATGTAGGTAAAATCTAGCAAACTATTAACAGTCCAGAAACTTTAAAAAGTAAATAAACTAGATTTGGGTGGCATGACTTTTCTTGGAAAAGTTATTTTGGCATTTTGTGATCCTTGCTTCTTTTTCTATATATTCCTTAAAAATCTCTATGTTTGCTTTCCAGTTTTAGATGTGTTGTTCTATTTCCTCTTCGGCTACCTTCAGTATCCCCAAAACTTTCCAAAACAAAATATTCCTCCCTTGCCATCACTCTCCCATATGCATTGTCTCCCCAATTAGAAAATAATCTCTTTGAGGGCAAAGCCCCTTTTCATTTTTGTATTCATATACTCAGCACTTACCACAGTTCCAGGAACATACAATTAGTACTTTTTTCATTTGACTCATTCGTAATATGTTCTAGAATTTTGCCAATAAAGTCAATCTCGTAGGCCTCTTTTCATGAGGAGAGAGTACAGTATGAAACCTACACTTTCTTATCATTTTTGAAAATCAGGGCATCCATTCCCCAATTGATAAATAGTCAAAGGATATAAACAGGCAATTTTCAGAGGAAGAAACCTAAGCTATCAATAGTCACATGAAAAAAATGCTCTAAATCACTAATAATTAGAAAAATGCACATTAAAATCACTCTGGAATATCACAGATTGCCAAAAAAAAAAAAAGACAAAAAGGAATATAAGAAATGCTGAAGGGGGTGTGGGAAAATAGGTACATCGATGCACTGTTGCTGAAACTGTGAACTGGTCCAGCCATGCTGGAAGGCAATTTGGAAATGTGCCACAAGAAACTATTAAAAGTTTGACCCAGAGATACTACTACTAGGTCTAACTCCCATAGATCAAAGAAAGAGGAAAAGGATCCATATATTCAAAAACATCTAAAGCATATAATGAAACATTCTATCTACCTCTAGAGCATTTTTTTGGACATGGCTTATATGGGAATTTGTTTTGCATGACCATATATATTTGTATGAGTTTTGTTTTTCTTGCCTTATAAATGGGTAGGGAAGGGGGAGGTAGGAGGAATTCAGAACTGAAAATAAAATAAAGCTGAATTTAAAAAAAGGATAATCAAGGCATCATGTGCCCATCTCCAATCCTGCCATAATAACATTCCCACTCTCTATGATCTTGCAAAAATAACGGAATAGTTTAGTTATTACAACCTATCAGTTCCTTTTACTCCCAAAGATGTAGTAATTGAGGCCAGATGTCTAGAGCTCATGGAAAGCACCAAGGATGCCTTCCTCTTTCCTTTTTGTCTTTAATGTAAACTCTCTTAGTCATTTTGTTTCATCTTTTTCCAGTCCAAAGATCATCGTCGTTGGCAGAGAAAACAGAAACCAAAGAAGAACCACTGTCTGATCTCTGATACCCTTGTCAATCCACCACAAGCAGCGGTTCTCTATCTTCTTTGAGCCTCATACTTTCCCCACTGTAGCTTAAAAAGCAACACTTTTAAAGGTATTCTTATTTTCCTCATCAGCATTAGCTTTACCATGCCTTATAGGACTCTGCCACATTTTTGTGTTCATCCTTACTGTTAAAAATCTGACTTCTTTGGTGAGTTAATTTTGTACCCACATCTATCTTCTCCCTTTTCTTCCTAATCTGAAATACTTTTCTGAGTGTCATTGATATTTCATTTACAGAGCGTTCCCATAACTTCTGATTTGACTTCCCCTATAAAATTTCTAGTCCATAGAACTCTACCCTTTCCCTAAAGGCTTTGAAATCTGCTCTCCCAAACTACTGGAGGACGAACAGAACACTTCTTGTCTTCTCCTCTGTCACAAACTTTAAGATTCCAATTAGGAATTTATAACCACATTTACTTCTACTTTAGAGTTTTTTACCCTTAAATTTCAAAGTTTTAATATGATTTTCCCTTTTAAACTTAGATAAGGTGACAACTCTTTACAAATAAAAAAAACTGAAACTAAGATTACAACTGAAAAAGCAATCATATCTCAATTCAAATAAAGCATTTTTCCATATGAGCACCAACAGACCTTATTGGGTCTAATGTCTCAGATAAATATGGAATTAACATAAATATATAAGAACTATTCTCTAATAAAGTGCTCAAAAAGATGTGAGCAGTTCTCAAAAGAATCAGAAATTGCTATTAAGCATGAATGACTATTCTAAATCACTAATAAAAAAAGAGATTCCAATCAAATAACTCTAAGGTTTTACCTCACCCCAGATAAATGGAAAAGAACAAAATATAGAAATGGTCAATGTTGGAGGTGCCATGGGAAGACAGGCAAATTAATCCATTGTTGATGGAGCCATCCTGAAGCAATAACTCATTCATTCTGGAAAGCAATTTGGAATTATGCTTAAAAAAAGTAATTAAAATTCCCCTACCTTTTAACACAGAGATTTCATTGCTAAGTATATACGCCAAAGAGGCAAAACAAAATCTCATATAGGTAAAAACTGTAATAGTAGTACTTTTGTGGTAGCAAATAATGGGAAACCAAGTAGGTGTCTATGGATAAGGAAGTAAGTGAAGAAATTGTGGTAAAAAAAATGTAATGCTATAGAACTATATTTTAAGAAAAAAAACAACTATGAAGACTTCAGAGAAATATAGAAAACTTTACATATGATGAAGAGGGAAGTGAGCAGAACCAGAAGAACAATATACATAAAGACTACAACAAAGTAAATGGAAAAACAACATGAAACTGACTGCTATGTAATTACAGCAACCAAGCTTGAGACCAGGAATAGTTGAGAAAAATGCACTTCCTTCCCTTCTTTGAAGATGATGAACTATGGGGGTAGAATATACTATATATACTGTTTAACATAGTCAATGTATTTGTTCATTTTTTTGATCTTTCATTTTTAAAACTATGTTACAAGGGATGGCTTATTGGGTTAGCAGAGGGGGAGGAATATATTTAGAACTGAATGTGATGTAAAAACAAAAGGCATCTGTGAAAAAATGAAAGGAAAAAACATATTTCAAAAGACAAGTCAGATTCTTGACTTCCGATTGAATATGAAAACACAGTATGTTTAAAGAATCCACGATAATAATAATATCTATTTCTCTATTTAGAGACTTGAAAAATTACTTTTTCAGAGATCCTGAAAACTTAGAGACATTTAGATTCTATGCTTAGAAACACGTCAATCCCATTAGAGTTGTGGAAAAAATATTTGCTACTATCCAGAAAAGTCATTTAAAAAATCCTTTACACAAAATCTCTTGGGTGGCTTTGAAATACACCAAAGATATCTTAATTCTTTTGGGATTACAATTAAAATCCTTACTATAAATTCCACCCCGTGTGTCCATTATCTTGGAAAATATTACCCTAGACATTAGTGAAACTGGAATAGAGAGAATCACTTTGATTAATATGCCTCTATTTTCTAAAACCAGTAATACATACCAGCTACTTGTGCTATTTTTATCCCTATAAAATTGAAAAGGAACATGGTTTCAAAGTTTGGAAATGATTTTTAAAGAGTATAGCAGAAGGGACTTCCTGTTGGTCCTCCCCTTCCCCTGCATGATCATGGATTGTGATCCAGGGGAATGTCTGCCTTATCCATAGACTTTTTCCTCCCTGTCCTCTCCACACAGACACAATTCTCAGTCTACATACCCTGCTTCCAAGTGCCGCGTTGCTACAGAAGGAAACTGCCAGGTCAAGTGGAAAGAAATGAAGCCCTTTTAATTCCTCCAACAGGAGGAAGTCTTCATCCCATGAACTTGGTCACTGCATACCAGCAATTTCCCAAAAGAAATCCAAAACAGCTGTCACGGCAGTGAACAATTGTGTTGGGTCCCCCTCACCCTCAGTTCCTTCACTTTCCCTTCTTCTCTTCTTTCCTTTCCTGGTTTCAGCCCAGAAAACTCAAATCATCCACAACAAAGTCTCAGCAGCTTCAACCCAGACACTCAGCAGTCCAGCGCATGTAGCTGAGAAATCCTAGCAGTTATGCAAAGAATTGTCCAAGAAGTTAAAAAGAGTGATTGTGTGTGAATGAGTAAATATACAGTATGAGACACTGGAACAACTGAGCAGGGCCAGTCCTCAAACAGTCCCAGGTTTCAGATTTCATTTGGCAACTGGCAGCTTTCCCCACAAACTCTCAATGCGTGACTGGGGCTCAGGAGGATCCCTTCCTCAGCGAAATAGCTTACTTGTCAGCTATCCCTAGAACCCAGTGATACTACACTATCAGCTGACCTTGGCCTCTGGATTGTTAACTATTAAATTGCCCCTCTGAACAGCTTGGCAGTATCCTTTCCCACCTGCGCAGAACCCTGCCCCTCCCTACTAGCCTGTTCCTGACGTGTTCCTGAACATCCCTACACACCATCATTCCCAACTCAACCTAATCCCTCAATTCCTTTCCAAGCAGTGACACCCACACTTCAATTCCCTCACCACTCTAACCAGACCAGGGCTTTTTAAGGAAGAGTCCATAGGAAACCTCTTATATATTTCAGAGGGTCTATGAATGTGGATGGAAAAAATACTTTTTAAAATTTTTACTAACTCTTGACTGGAATTTAGCATTTCCATTAATTATGAATGTTTGGCCACAAAACATTATTTAGAGAAGGGACTCACAACCTTCACTAGATTGTCAATGGCATCCATGACACAAAAAAAGGCTAAGGACACCTGGTCTAGATGATCTTATTTATTCAACCTTAGATACCCAGACATTAAATTTAAAAAGCTTCTATGCCTGAAGAGATAAAATAAGTAACTTGGTACTTTCTAGTTTAGTTCAAATAATTGGAAATTTCAAAAATATGATAATTATTCCCTTTAAAAGCCTGACCAGCTCAGAAATTTATGTGCAATGAAAACAGTCACAAAAGTCACCAAAAGTAATTTTTTTTTAAACTTGTATGTCTTCAGGGATAGACCACTTTGCAAGAAACACAGACATTTAGAATCAGTACATTGGGCTTTCAGGGCATAATTAATACCTACCTTCTAGGATTATTGTAAAGATCAAATGAGATTATATTTATAAAGTAGATTGCACAAAGTAGGGTCCTATATAAATGCTAGTTATTTTTAGCAGTGAATTCAAAACCTCCCCCTCCCCACTTTTATTTTTGGTCCAAGATTACAATTTTATCTCTGTAGGGAGCTCCCTCCATCAATACTTCTTTTATTACTTAGTTACCTGAGACAGAGAATGTAAGTGATTTGTCCAGGTTCACACAGCTACTCTTTATCAAAGGCAAGCCATAAACACAGGTTTTTCTGACTGTAAGACCACTTCTTTATTCCCCAAATAAGTAATTTAATCTTTCTCTCTGTCACTGGGCTAAGCTCCAGTCAAACTGTGTGTGGTTATGGCTTCTTAAAGAAATGAAAGCAAACTACTATTTCAATGACCCATTTCAGAATCCAACAAATCTAATTTTCAGTGGAAATGCCTAGAGAACAAGATAAGGAGAAGCAGGACCAAGAGTAACCTTCAGACAGAAAACTCCTTAGTTCAGTAGAACAACTGGCAGTTTCTTCCAAGGCCATGTTCTTGGTATACACTGCCTTTCCCCCTTCCCATTGCAGGTGTGAAGCCTCCCCAGTCAGATACGTCTATGGTCAGCTTTTTGAAGGTTATTACAACACATGGAAAGTGAACATTATTGATTCCTAGATCACAAGATCATATGATTTAGAACTGGATGGAGCCTCAGAGGTGTCAAACTCTTATCATTTCAGAGGTGAAGAAACTGAGAAGCTGAGAGATGAAGAAACAGACTTAGCCAAGATCACTGGAGTTACAAAGTATAATCTGGTAAATAAAATTGCTTCTTTCCTTGGGGATAGTGGGAACTCTTCTTAGTGCTAGTGAGCCAATGTGGCATATATGAGTTGATAGACATGAGCAGCTAAGTTACCCAGTGGATAAAGCTCCAGGCTTGGAGCCAGAAAGACCTGAATTTAAATTCTGCCTCATGCACTCACTAGCTGTGTGATCCTGGACAAGTCATATAACCTTCATTTACCTCAGTTTCTTCATCTGTAAAATGGAGATTTATTATTTTATTGAGTTCTGTAAAACAGTGGTGCCAAACAGAAATAGGGTCACTAAATCATACATAATGATCTCGGTGGGCTGCATATTGACTTAGAAAACCACACATTAACATTATCTATGTTCTATTGTGTTTTTATTTACTTTGTTAAATATTACCCAATCACATTTTAATCTGGCTCTGGAAGCACACCAGAGTGTTGCTGGGGTCATGTGACTCTGCTGTTTGTAATTTTTATGCTACTGGCAGGGCCCAGAAGGAGCAATGATTAGCTTTTCTGATTTAAATTCTTCTTTATTTTTTTAAGGAGCACTTTGTAGTCGAGTCTATATGCATATTTTATGTGCTTTGGTAGATCAATCCCCACATACTTTCTGCATCTTGTAGTGATTTTGAATGAGATTTTCCTTTTCACACTTGCCTCTTAAATTTTGCTATTTGTCAAAATGCTGTTGACTTTGGAGAGTTTATTCTGCAGCCTGCAATTTTGCTGAGCTTGTCTCAATGAACATCACTGCTGATTCTCTAGGATTTTTTAAGTAATCCAACAGCAAATGGGGATAGTTTAATCTCTTTACTTAACTTTATGCCTTTAATTTCCTTCTCTTGTCTTATTGCTAGTCCTACCATATCCAGAAATGTAAGAGTGGGTATCCTTGCTTTTTTTTCTTGTTTTTATTCAGTTATTTTAGTCTTGTCCAACTTTTTGTGGTCCCATTAGGGGTTTTCTTGGCAAAGATACTGAAGTGATTTGCCATTTCCTTCCCCAGCTCATTTTACAGATGAGGAAACTGAGGCATACCAGGTTAAGTGACTTGCCCAAGGTCACACAGCTAGTGACTAAGGCCAGATTTGAACTCAAGCCTTTCTGACTCCAGGCCTGGCATGCTTATTACTGTGCCACCTAGCTGTCCACTGTAAATCCTTGCTTTACTTCTGGATTTGTTAGGAAAAATTCAAGTATATACCCATGGCATATGATGCTTACTTTTAGTTTTTGATACTTGTGATTTTTAAAAGTCTTATTGGTATTTCTATCATTTCCAGAAATACATTAAATAACAATGGGTAGCCTGCCCTTTGCCTATATTTTGTAGGTTTTTATTGTTTTTTTTTTTTTTTTTGCAAAATGAGTCTGTACCTTGTCAAAGGCTTCTTTTTGCATTTATTCAGAGAATCATGTGGTTTGGGATGTTTTGTTTTTAATATGATTAATAACGGTGATTATTTTCCTAATGTTTAACAATCCTTGCAGTCCTGATATAAACCTTTTTTAAAATAAGGTTTTATTGATGTCTTTTGTTCTTCACATTATCAGTTCCCTTTGGTATCTGTCCTGCAGTCTTCAACCAGATAGCCATCTCATTTAACAAAGAGTATTTTTAGATGTAGGGAGAAAAAAACCCAGCATAAGTGATCAATACATGGAAAAAGTCTGAAAATATGTACAAGGTTCAACACTTGTGGACCTGGCCCCTCTTCAAGGGGGTGCGGGGAGTGGAAGTGCTTTCTCATGTCTCTTCTTTCAAGCCCTGCTTCTTGTTTATGACTTTCCAACATTCACTTTGGTTTTGGTATGTGATTATTCTTCGCATTTATACTGCAGTCATTGTGTATGTCGTCTCTCTTGGCTCTGCTTTGCTCAGCACAAGTCCACATAGATCTTCTCATTCTTCTCTGTATTCCTCACTTTCACCATTTCTTATGGTACATATAGATGGACTATAATGTCCCATTATATTCACGTTCCACAATTTGTTTAACCATTCCACAATCAATGGGCATCTGCTTTATTTCCAATTCTTCGCTATCACAAAAGAATCCTGTTAAAAATATTTTGGTAGATTAATATTCTTATTATTGGCCTCTTTGGAATATAAGTAAGGCAATAATAATGATGTAGATGATAATTGTCAACATACCTATGTAGTTCTGTATCGCAAAGTATACAAGACTCTCCATACAGAAGGCAGAAGTAAACCATTCATTCACACACCAGAGAACCAGATCCCATAAGCTATTTCCCCAGCAGTAAAACCTTCCACATACAGTATCACAACCTGAAAACTCGCCATCCCAAAACCTCTCCAACTCCCTGCTGAGGTCTTCCCCAAAACAAACTCACAGTACAGCTAAGTCAGCCTGTTCAGCTCTAACAATCACGAGGGTGGCCAGTAGCAGCCATAACATCCTTCTCTCTCTCAGCATTTCCTGTGACATAACTTCCTTCTCCTGTCAGGAAACTCCTCCCACCATGTAACTTAGGCTTCCTGTGATGTAAGCAGGTTACATGGCCTATTAATGGGTGGGAAAGATCTTCAAATCAAAATTGCTAATACAATGCCTCGTAACAGAATCTCTAGGTAAAAGGGTACAGACATTTTAGTAACTTTATTTGCATGTTCCAAATTGCTTTCCAAAATGGTTGTATTTATTCACAGCTCTACCAACAATGAACCAGTGTGCCTATCTTACTAATTTATTATTGCTGCTAAGTTTATTATTTTTATTGAAGGAAGGTAACAGATGACTAATTAGAAGCCTAGTTTCCTAAAGATTATATTGTCTTTTACTTGCATGTACATCACTCTAATATAAACTGGCTATTGGATCAATTTCCCAAAATGACTATAATGGAATTAATGATCTTGTTTCCTCCTTTAAGGATTCTGTTGCTTTAGCTTGAAATGGAGATAGGCTATGTATTTAGAATGATAGCAATGAAATCAGAGTAAAAGAATTCATCTCTAGAACGTGTTTTATATTCAAGAAATGGGTCAGATTGCTAGTTACTGTCTTGGTCAGGGGTGGGGAACCTGCAGCCTTGAGGCCACATATGGCCTTTTAGGTCCTTGGGTATAACCATTTGACTGAATCCAAGTTTTACAGAACAAATCTTTTTATTAAGGGGATTCATTGTGTGAAGTTTGGATTCAGTCAGAACCACACTTGAGGACTTAGAGGGCCACATGTTCCCCACCCCAGTCTTGGTTCTTGAAGGTAGTTTTTCTTAAATTTTCAGGATTCCTTCTATATACAGCAATCTAAAACAAACTGCAAATGTCATCTTGCAACTGGTTTGGTCCAAAGATGCATTTGACTCTTCCTAGTTGAAAGACTTCATTGTTTTAGATTTAGATAAAGCTGTCTTCTCGATTGATAGCATTTCTAAATAAAATAGGAGTACACAGGATCTATAGACCTTGTATTTTATTTAAAGGAGTGTACTAGATTACTGCTCACATGCCCAAATTCTAAAAAACCACATGAGTACTCACACCCTTTCTTGCTCAACAGACACACCTCCATATGGAGGGGAGGGTGGAATAGAAATACTTGGTAGATACAGTACCAAGCCAAGTGCTGCAACATCCTTATTGAATGTCCTTCCTATGGTATAGCTAAGTAAACTTCCTTTTGTTAACAACCTTGTTGTTACCTACAGTGTCTCATTTCTTTCCAGTGTCAAACCTAGACTGACAGGGTATCAGCCTGAGTCAAGTCCACCCATCATAAGAATAAACTAGCTTATCTTTCAGTCCTGTTTCTCTATTCAAGGAATATACCAGATTTCTAGCGACAATTTTAGGAAGTGAAAGGTTTATATCAGGTTTTTTCCTATTGTTTTCAGGATTCTGCTTAGAGGTCTCATTCCAATATAAACTGGAATGGCTTAGGGGACACTCTGTCAACGTGCTTGGACTGGGTTTATGTCTTGGTTCTAAGGAAAAAGACTTCATAACCTGTGCTTAAAATAAAGCCTTCTTATCATGAGCGATGCAGAACAAATGAGAATAAACTCGTCATTAAATCATGGATTACATTTAAGGAATATGCCACATTTCAAGGTAAATATCTAGATTCCCAAATGTTATGTTACATTTTTCTTGTAGATGTTCCAGTATTCCAATTATTGATGGCCATCTAATATAAACTTGGATCCAATGTACCTGCACAACTCAATTAGGTTTAAGTATTTTGGCTCTTTCATTTTTTTTTAAACAGTTTTATTGATATGTTGTTTTGTTTTTACATTACAAACATTTAAGATGCCTACCACTTTGAGAGGTCTCATCTAACAAAGTAAATCTATTTTTATAAAATTAACAGAAATTTATTGTCTTTTCTCATTCCCATTCCTCACCCCATTGGGGAAATATAACAAATTTCTTGTAATAAATAAGTATAGTCAAACAAAACAAATTATTTTAATGGGTACATTCAAAATATGTCTCATTCTGTATCCTAAATCTGTCATGGATATGTAATGGATAGCATGCTTCATTATTAGTTATCTGCGATCATGAATGGTCATTGTCTTGGTCACAGTTCTCATAGCTTCCAGAGGTATTTTCTCTTAGTATTACTATTGTGTAAATTGTTCCTTTGGTTCTGCTCATTTCATTCTTATAAAGGTCCACAATTAAGTGGCGTTCATTTTAATAATATTGATGTTACAGTTACATAAGTAGTTTTCTAAAGGTTATCTTTTCAGTCTTTAATCAACATTTTTATAACAAATTGGTCTTCAGAACATGTTTCATACTAAATTACTAGACTCATAGTTACATATCTAAGTTCCTCTAAGGTATATTGAGTTTTTCAAGTTGAATTTTCAGGTTCTTAACTTGAGATCTACAGACCTTAATAAGGATCCAAGGGATAGATTTCAGAGGACCTGTGAACTTAAAGGGGAAGACCCTAAATCTTTTTTTTTCCAACAGAACTGGTTTCCTTCATAATCCTATATATTTTATTTTATGCATCTAAAAGAATTATTCTGAAAAGGGACTCCATAGGATTCACGAGACTGCCAAAGGAGTCTATGACACAAAGGTTAAGAACTTCTGCTCTATGTCATATTGGGTTTTATTTGCAGGGTTATCAGGATTGAAATGAAATTCACTCTCCATTTGTTATTGGATCAATGCCCTTATGTAACAGTGTGATGAACATTGTTTTCTAGGAATAATCTTTCATCACTTCAGCATGAAACAAAGCAACCCTATCAATTGAGAACAATAGAACCCAAATGTGAGCAAACTTTTATTTTTAGACCATGCACATTTCTCAATAAATGTATTCAATTTCTAATTGTATATCTAGGTCTTTCTATGAAATAATGGGTTTCTCTTGTTCGGTTTTCAGGACTTCCATTATAGTCAATTATCTGACAAGAACTGAAACTGTCCCCTGGATACTGGATCAATGTTCTTATAAACATCTATTGGATTTAAATAACTTTGTTCCCTAGAACAATTTCATTGTCTTAGCTTGAAGTAGAGCTATCCCATCAACTGAGAACAATTTAAACCAAATGGGAGTCAACTGTTTTATTGTTAGAGCATGTATTCCACCTAAAGCAATATGAGCTTTTTTTTAGGTAAGGTTCCTCAAATTTATATTTGTTTTTCTGCAGGGTTTTCAGGATTCCCACTGAAGGCAGAATTTGAACATCAACTGGTGCTCTAAAGTGGACATTATCAATGTCCTTTTATGACTGAGTTGTATTTAAGTGCATCAGTATCTACAGCAAGATTTCACTGCTTCAACCTGAATTACAGCTATCACTTGAGAGCAATGTTTTCACTCTTTATGTTCTGACAGCCTACTAAATATTAAATCTCTCTCTAGAGGAAAACTATGTAGTTCTTTTGTGTTTAACTTTGCTGGTGCACTAATGTAGATCCTAGGGTTCCACGGTATTCCAAGAGATTTAGGGGCACAGCCGACTCACCAGCTGGTGTTGGTGCGGTGTGAGAGTTATATGACGGTGAGAAGTCAGTGATGAATACTCAGATTGGAACATGCTGAATTTGAAGTGGTGGAAAACATCTAGGTTAAAGAAGACAGATGAAAAATGGGTCTAGAGATCAGAGGAGGGGTTGGAAGGACTTAAGTAGATAATGAACATAAGCTGTACAAAGGTAATAATTGAAACCACAGTGTGATGAGAACACCATTTGTTAGGGTCCTACTGTGTAGGCTAGGCTAGCTTTTCCTAAGGTCTTATGCCACAAAGGTTAGGCTTGAGAGGTACTAAAACTCTCCCTCAAGGCTTGATTGAATAAAATGAATGACTTAAGTTCCTGATATTGCTTCCTGGTTTCCTGAGTACTTAAGGCTTTTGACCATGGACCATTTTGAATATGGACAAGATTAGAAGCCATGTTCAGATGAAGCAACATGGCAACCTCAGTGCATATTCTTTCTTGTTATGACTAGGGAAATCTTTTGTTAACTGTTTAATGACTTATGAATGTCTCATTTTATTCTAATATCACACCTAACTTACTGGAGGATCAGCTTGAATCAGATCTAGCTCATGAACATGGTATTAGATGAAATTTACAAGGGAAATAAATGTATTGACAAAAAGACAAGAACAGGAACTTGGAAGGATATCTACACTTTGGAGACAAGGAGATAAGCAAGAAAAGGAAATTAAGATGCTATCAGGAAGATGGGAGAGAGTCAGAGTTGTGTTACAGAATTCAAGAAAGGAGAAGAGGAGGAGGATTAAATTACAATGGATTGGGTCATTAGGATGATTTCTGAGTCACTGCTGACCTTGGTCATTCAGTCCATAAACATTAAGTGCCTACTAGGTGCCAAGCACTGTGATAAGTGTTAGGAATAAAAAAAAGAGGAAAAACAAAGCCCTTGCCCTTAAAAAGCTCACAATTAGTGGGGAAGACAACAAGCAAACAAGTATGTACAAACAAGCTATATGCAGGTTAAATGGGAAGCAATTAAGATAGCAGGGAAAGGTCTCCTATAGAAGATGAGAATTTAGGTGGGACTTAAAGAAAGCCATGGAAGCCAGAAGATAGAGATGAGGAAGGAGAGCATTCTAGGCATGGAGGACAGCCAGAGAAAATGCCTACAACTGAGATATGTAGTGTTGTGTTTATGGAACAGCCAGGAGGCCACTGTCACTGTATCAGAGTGAAAGGGAGTAAGGTAGAAGACTAGAAAGGCAGGAGGGGGCTAGGTTATGAAGGGCTTTGAATGACAAATAGAGGACTTTGTGTTTGATCTTGAAGGTGATGGAACCAGAGTTAAGATACAGAATTTACTGAGGCGGAGGTAGGAAGGAGCCGGGAATGATATGGCCAGACCTGCATCTTAGGAAAATCTCTTTGTTGGATGAATGAAGGCCAGAATAGAGTGGGGAAAAATTTGAGGCAGGCCAACCCACCAACAGGCTATTGCAATAGTCTAAGCATGAAGTGATGAGGACCTGCATCAAAGTGGTGACAGTGTCAGAGGGCAGAAGGGGACATATTTGAGAGATGTCTCAAAGGTGAAATTGGCTTTGGCAACAGATTGGATATGGGGAGTGAGAGGTGGCGAAGAAACCAGGATGGCTCCCAAGTTGTGAATGCCTGAGGGACGAGGAGTATGGCGTTATCCTCGTCAGTAGTAGGAAAGGTAAGAGGAGCAAGGGAGAGTTTAGTAGGAAAGAGAATGAGTTCAGTTTTGGACATTTTGAGTTTAAGCTATCTATAGAACAACCAGTCTGAGATATCTGATAGGCAGCTGGAGATGGAAGACTGGAGGTCAGCAGAGTCTGGGGCAGGAAAAGTAGATTTGAAAATTATCAGCATATGAACAAGTTGTGGTATATGAATGTAATGGAATACTATTATGCTATAAGAAATGATGAGCAGATTGACTTCAGAAAACCTGGAAAAACTTACATGAACTGGTGCTGAGTGAAGTGAGCAGAACCGGGAGAACATTGCATACAGTAACAGCCAAGTTGTGTGATGACTGACTTTGACAGACTTCTCTCTTCTTAGCAATGCGAGGATCTAAGACAACTCCAAATGACTCAAGATGGAAAATGCTATCCACATCCAGAGAGGAATGTGGGAGTCTGAACACACATTGAAACATATTATTGGCTTTTTTTTTTGTTTCTTCTTTCTTGTGGTTTCTTCCATTGGTTCTAATTCTTCTTTACATATTATATGCCCTTGGGGAGGGCGAAGGAGAGAGATAGGGAGAAAATCTGGAACTCAAAATCTAACAACTTAAAATCTTATGGAAGTGAATGTTGAAAACTAAAAAAAAAAAGGCAGAAAAAAATCATCAGCATAGAGATGGTAATTAAATCCAAGGAGGCTGATGAGATCATCAAATAAAGTACTGTAAAGGGAAGAGAAGAGGGCCCAGAACTGAACTTGGTGGAACACCTACAGTTAGAGGGTGTGAGCTGCATGAGAATATAGTGAAGGAGACTGAAGAATGGTCAAACAGGCAGAGAACAGAGAGGAGAGTAGTAAGGAGGAGACAGTAATTGATAATGATAATAGCTAAGATTTATATAGTGTTTATTATGTGCCAAGCACTTTACAATTTTTTCTGATTTAGTCCTTATAACAACCTTAGGAAGGATGGGCCATAAAATTCCAATGTGAAACAAAAGCCACTGAGACCAAGCTCCAGCATATTCAATTTATTAGGGATAGTGGTGGTCCCTAATTAATTGGGTCCAAGATCTTCCTTATGACAATCAGGGACCCCTCCCCTTTGGTGCTATCTACTTTTATACACTTGGAAGAGCACTAAAAATAGGAAGCTAATGGAGATAACAAAGGCATACATACATATAATTTCATTACCAAAAGTGCTTCATTGGGGGATTTACTCTTCATCAGGGAAGAGATGTCATTTCACTACGTATTAAAGGATGATGTGCAGACAATATTCCAGATACAGGAAACTGGTCTGAGCAAAGATGAAAAAATTGAAAAACACAGGCCATGACAGTTCACTCAGTTTGGCCAAAATGTAGGGTAGGTATAGAATAATATTAACTGATACTCTCCCACTATAGGAGACTAGGCTAGTTTAGGATTACGTAGTTTAGGATCAGATTATAGGAAGCTCTGAGTAAGAAAGGGGTAGGTCTTTTATTTGGTAAGAAAAAAGGGGTCATGGAGGCATTTGACCAGTGGAAGTGATGACCAGATGTCATGTTTAAGAAGATTATTCTGGAGCAATGTGTTGGATGCACAAGAAGGAGCAAAGACTGGGGGGCAGGAAGGTGAGTTTGTGGCTATTACAATAATACAGATGAGAGGTATATTCAAATGAAAATCACATTTGAATAAGGAGTAATAAAATATATATTTTAATACCACACACATTTATTAAAAAAATAAATTAGTGGGGAATGTCACTGGTTGAGTTCATGGTTCTTAGGATGGGGCTATGGTCCCAGGAACACCACAATGTTATTGGGTAAGTTCATGGTTCTTAGGATCGGGCTACAGTCCCAGGAACATCATAATGTCATTGGGTGAGTTCATGGCTCTTGGAGGAAGGGGCAATGGTCCCAGGAATATCAGGTGGCGGCCTCAGCAGCTCTTCTACTTCTTCTTTTAGAGCTTCTGCTTTTTCACTTAATAGCATCTACAACAGAAAATCCACATGTGGAGAAGAAAAAATGCTCATCTTTTTTGACATATTAATTTCAGCATTTTAAACACAATCTTTTACAAAAACTTTAATTCTCTGAAAGATGATGAAAATAGTAATTCAGACACTGAAATGGATTTCAAGATTAAGAAAATAGCAATTAAAAATAAATGGATACAGTTAGTTAAGCTGAAGCATTTAGCTGAAGTCATTTAGCAAATCATGCTATTTACTTTATCAAAAGTACATAAAGCTTTAATAGGCACAAATAATTATTTATTGAAGAATTTTCTAATTAAAAATAACTTTATCTGTCACACCTAAGGAGATTTTACAAAAATTTCAAGTAACTTTTGAAGGTTGGATCACAGCAAAAGAGAGGCATAGCTGGCACAGTCAGCCACAGAATCAGAGATTTAGAGTTGAAACAGACCTCAAACATCCACCAGTGCAACCTTTTTATTTTACCAATGGGGAAATGGAGGTCTGGAGATGGGCAGTTACTTGCTCAAAACCAACAGTTAGCTGCAAAGATATTAATATCTAGAGCCCATAGTCAAAATTCACCACTGATCTATAACACAGGCCTCTGTGTACCTTAGTCTTTCCAAAAGCAAATTTCTAAAGAGTTTAGGAAAAAAAGGTATGATCCAATAGCAAAAAGCTCAAGAAGGTGGCTCCAAAATAAAATTATAATGAATTATGTATGTTCAAAGGAAACTATGCAGCTACTTAGAGGATTTGGATGAACTTGAATTACTGAAAGATAAAAGAACACTTAAAACCAGAGGCCAAGAATAGAGGGTTACAATCCTATAGAAATGGTTTCAGAAAAAGCAAATCCCAGAATGAGCTGAACTTGTGCAATCTGATAAGTACAACAAATTTCAAGCTATGTTTGCAACGTAGACCTAGAAAGGGGAAAAGCACACTGCTTGAGGAAGATGGGTAGATGTTGAAAAGAATCACAGAAAAAAGAGCAAAATTTTCAATTTTTCTTTATTTTTTTCTTCTTCAAGGGCATTATCTTTAAAATGAAAAGGGTAGAACAATCACATTTAAGAGAAAATTAAATCTCATATGAGGAAAGGTAAGAAACAGTTGCTTTAAAGAGATTTAAGTCTTCAGACACAGATAAATTTCAAGTGTGAAACTACAAAGCTGAAACAACTTACAAAAATGATTATGGAACCATTTGGGTAGTGTTTAAGAAACTATGAAAATGAGATACATGCTTTAAGACCTGAGATGGACAAATGTTTATAGATATTAGTATATCCTAATTTTAGCAAGACTATCTCACAAGAGGTAGTATGGAGTCACTGCTCGACAGACAGAATTGGCTCAAGAAGATCTGGATTCAAGTCTCACCTCTGGCTGAATGACCCATTTAAACTGAGTATTGCAGGCAACTCTTTCATATTATAAAATGGAGTTCTCTAAACCAGTGAAATCATAGTTCTAGCCCTTATCTCTATATCTCATGATTTCCCCAATGATAAGATGTGAGATGAAAAAAAGTTCAGTTAGTGGGATCATAACCATTTAGATGACAAAATCATACCCAAACTAAATTAAAATAACTGTACTCAAATTAAATTACTTAAAATTAAATTAGAAAAAAAGTCTCTAGTGAGGCAATACGGGGGTCTTTACTTATTTGACATTTTTATCATTGACTTGGATGAAAAAATTGATAGCACTCTCATCATAACTGTAGATGACGTAAAGGAAAGGACAGCTAAAAAACAATTTTTGACAGGTTAGAACAATGGGATTAAACAGACAAGATGAAGTTTAGCAGGAATAAATGTAAAGTCCTATATTTAGGTTCAAAAATTCAATAATACAAATAATAGTTAAGATAGATCTGCCATATGAAAAACTCCTGGAAATTTTAGTTGGCAGAAGATCAACATGAATCAAAAAAGGGCTGTGAAAACAAACCAAAACCAAAAAGCCCCCAACAACATTAAAATCACAGGCTGGGTTAGACATAAAGTAAAACCAATGAGGCAGCAGGTAGTAGCCCACCGTACTCTCCCCTTGTCAGGCAATTGAGTCCTCTGGTAACGTCTGAGCTCCAACCACATCAACAGGAGCAATGACGAAACTGAACACCTCTAGAAATGGGCAAACAGGGTGGTAAACAGACTTGAAACCATGTCTTGTAGAGAATGGTCAAAACAACTGGTGATGTGTGCTCTAGGAGAGAAAAAACCTAGCTGCTACATTCAGAAGCTGAGGGGTTTAACACCGGGAAGAAGAGCTGCACCGTTCTGGAGAGCTCCAGAAGGCACGGTGTACAAAAATGAAGTGGGCTCTTCTATCAGGATGTAAGCTTCTTGTGTTTAAGCAGAGGATGAATCAGAGACATCAACACTAAGCGGAAAGTTGATGTGGATGAGCTTGTAAAGTGTCTTCTAATTTTAAAATTCTATTATTCTCTGAAAAAAATGTTTAAAAAAATAAATTCCTCACTCTATTTCTTCAGCAAGGGTTCCATAGGAACAGTGGCTATCCTGAGACATAAACACGAACATAAAATACCAAATAATGATGACTAAAATATGACCTAACAATTTAAGTTATATTTGGGAAAAAAAATACGAAATTTTGCTCACCTTTGCTGATGAAACAATTTTGTTAGCCTGACGTCGTGATAAATGATTAATGGTTCTTATCAGCACTTCAGGGTCTGCATTAGCTAAATGTGCAACAGTTTTGTAATCCGCATCATATAACTGTTTTGCTCTGGACTGCAAAAATATTATAAAAATCATTAAAATCGTAATTTAAATTTAGTGAAAAGTCAAATATGTTAGCACAGGACAATTTTTCAGCAAAGAAATTTGATATACAAATTAAAAAAAAAACTAAGACAGTAAATACAAAAAGACAAGGCGCAAGCACTTGGGGGAATCTTATTTTAAAGTGAATTTGGACTGTTTGATTCCAATTAGCTTTACATTCAGTTTATGACAACTGATTTAGATCTGGAATGGGAGACACATTAAAATATTCAGATGAGAAGTCTATTTACATGTCCCCAAGCACAACTTCGCAATCTGAATATTAAAAATACTCAAATCAACTACAAAGGACCTATGAAGGAAGATGCTATCCATCTTCCAGGGAAAGAAATGATTAAAAGAAGTATGCATAGAATGGTTTTGCATGTGTGTACACACACACACACACACACACACCTGTGTCAAACTTCGGCCTTCTCAAGTGAGGGGGAGGGAGGGGGGAGACAGTTCAGAACTTAAAATGTAACAAAAATAAATAAAATTAAATTTCTAAAAATATACACAAATTTTAGTGAGGGATTCTGAAGTAAGAGTACCCATAAAATTGGACTTTTGTATCAGAGTGGTAGTTATATGGAAAGGGAAGAGAGACTATCCATACATATAAGGGATCACTGTTCCTATTCTTCTAAGGATAGTTTCTCACCACAGCTACCCCCAGACTAATATAGAGCTCCTGGGAGGCTACTCGTGAAGTGACAATTTTACCTGAGGGAGTCCCCTACCCAGCCTCACCTCCCAAACAGCCTTACACAAGAGGCCAAAGTTACTTGCCTTGTGATAAGACTTCACCGAACACCCAAGACTAATGTATGTGCTGTGTCTCGCATGAGATGGCCTGGACTGGGAAACTAAGTTGCCACTGACCTCTAAAACTCCAGCTACTTCCATGAGAGGGACCAGATCTGCCTTCACACAGTAAGACAGCTTTTTGGTAAGCTCTGTCAAGAGGGCCCTATAAACCCAAAACTCCTCTAGCTCCTGCAGAAAAACAAAGTGAAGAAAATTTCAGTAATGAAAATTTTAGGTTAAAAATTTCAAATTTCAGGTTGCATGGTCTAGGTTGTCTCATGAATGATCATTAAACCAGGGATAATGGCATACCTCAGGAATCTTTATGAATGAATTCCCTAAACCAAAAAATTTCTGAGAATCTGGGGATCCTGAAGGAGGGCTTGGTTTGGGCAAAAAGGAAGGAGATATAAACTAAAATAACTTCATAAAAGTTATGCTTAAATTATATAGAAATGTAAGAAGTTTTTAAAACTTTGCTTTCCATATTTTGATACATTGGAGATCCATGATTTCCAAGTTCAGGGTCATAATATGATCTGGGGCAGCTAACTGGTACAGTGGGTAAGAGTCTTGGACTTAGAGTCAGGAAGACCTGAATTCCAATCTGGCCTCAGTCATTTACTGTGCGACCCTGGGCAAGTCAATGCCTGTGCCACCTTGCCACCTACCACCATTATCCCATAGAGAATCCAGCCCAAGTGCCAGGGGTCTGTTCTCCGCCTCTCAACACTCTGTGGGTATCTTTGAAATTTGTGGGTCGTTCATTTCTTATTCCTTACTTTCACTAAAAGTACTTCCTTGTTTTTTTTTTTAAAAGATAGATGCTCCCCCCTACCCATTCTCCTTCTTCCTCTCTTTCCCTTCTCTCCATCTCCTCCCTTCCCCTTTTATCTCTGGGCAAAAGATGGACTTTTGTGTAAAGAAGCAGCTTGGGGACCCAGAACTGTCTATGCAGCTCCTCAAATGCAGCCCTGCAAAATCCCCTTCTCCTGTTCAACTCTGAATCCAGCTCACTGTTCTCCTGTTGTACCCGCCCAAGATACATGTGCTGACGACATAAGAAACTCACTGTGTGGCCCATCCAACTACAAGCCATAATCTGTTCAACACACATTCTTTCAGCGTTTGGATCGAAATTTCAAGCTCTAATTTACACACATGAAGCCCATCATGTCACCCAGATGTTTATATGACAGCATGTATTCTTTATCCACTTGGGTTTACCAGGGGTTAATGCCTGTGGACCTCCCTCCTGAGACCCTGCAGTGTTTGGCTCACTGAGATTCACAACGTAATCTGAAAATATGAACATCTAGAAAACCTCATTTTATGAGTCTCAAACCCTCTCTGGGTTTCAAGTTCTTCATCTGCAAAATGAGGGAGTTAGTTGGGCTGGGTGATACATAAGGTCACACCTATCGCTAAATCTATAATCCTAAATCCTCAATCAAACTTATTATTTTTCTAGTAAATCTCCTTGTTGTTTCAGTTTTCCTGCCTTCTGCACTATAATCCAGGACTGAAACCTTTATATGAATTTTTGATTCATCTTTCTTACCTCCCTTATCCAATCATTATCAAGTCATGATAATTCCATCTAAGCTAGGTTGCTTATCTCCTTCTACCCTTACCTATTCTGAATGCCAACACCCTAGAAAAGGCTTTCATTACCACCAGTCTAGACTATTCCAATACTATTTTAAATGAAGCTTCCTCTTTCTATGCTGCTTCCTTTTTTCTCTTCCCCAATCAAGTAAAACAAGAAAACAAGGTGGCATTACATATTATTTGTTAAACGTGTAATTATCTCAAGAGGCGGCATGGCACAGTGAAGCACACCTTAGAATCAGGAAGACCTGGAGTCAAGTCCCAACTTTAACATCTATTGGATGTATGACCCTGGGAAAGGTACTTAACCTCCTAGTACTCCAGGCAATTCTCTAATCCTGTAACTATACAAGAGCTACCAATTTGCACTGGCAGAGGGAGTATCCACACTGGAAATTCCACATGCAATAAAATCACAGGCATAGAATATCATCATCATCATCATAATAATAATAATGATAATCACCTCACAGAAGTGTAGCACACAAGAGCAGAATGAGGCTGCTCCACTTAAAAGGGTTTGTACATATCCTCGAGACATATTAAATTTTTCTGATACACTCCAGACATTGGTCTCTTTAAGCAATGCGTAAAGAACAAAGGAGAGATAGAACCTGTTGACAATGTCCTTGTCTACATCCTGGAAAGACATTTAAAATGACAGTATGCCATTTACTGAATCAGTAATAACATGCCACTTGAATTAGACATATGTAGTTATATTCAAGGTTGTAAAAGGAAATGGTTATTTATTCAAGATGAATTATAAAAGACTACAATACAGCATATTCCCCACCCTCTCAAGTTGACCAGACTTGGTGATGATCAGTAGATTCTTTCACTTTGTCTTCTGTTTCTAACAGATCTGAGCAGTTTTCTGTTATAATTTTTTAAAAATACTATTTTCACAACTTTGAGGTACCACCTCACACCTATCAGATTGGCTAATATGACAAAAAAGGAAAATGACAGATGTTGGAGGCCATGTGGGAAAACTGGGACACTAATGCACTACTGGTGGAATTGTGAACTGATCCAACCATTCTGGACAGCAATTTGGAACTATGCCCAAAGGGCTATAAAACTGTGCATACCATCTGATCCAGCAATACCAGAGCTAGGTCTATATCCCAAAGACATTGGAAATAGGGAAAAAGACCCAATTATACAAAAAAATTTATAGCAATTCTTTTTGTGGTGGCTAAGAATTGGAAATTGAAGAGATGCTGATCAGTGGGGGAATGGCTAAACAAGCTCTGGTATATGATTGTAATGGAATATTATTGTGCTATAAGAAATGACAAGCAGAATGATTTCTGAAAAACCTGGAAAGACTTAACATGAACTGATGCAAAGTGAAGTGAACAGAACCAGAACATTGTACACAGTAACAGCAAATTGTATGATGAAGAACTGTGAATGACTTAGCTATTCTCACCAGTGCAACGATCCAAGACAATTCCAAAGAACTAATGATGGAGCATACTATCTGCCTCCAGAGAAAAGAACTGATTTTGTTTGAAGACAGACTGAAGCATGCTATTTTTCACTTTCTTTCATTCTTTTTCTTTTATTCAAGTCTTCTCATACAAAATGACTAATATGGAAATGTTCTACATAATTGCACAAATATTATCTCTATCTGATTGTTACCATCTCAGGAAGGGGGAGAGGAGGGAAGGAGAGAGGAAAGGAATTTGGAACTCAAAACTTAAAAAAAAAGTTAAAAAATTGTTTTAACATGCAATTCGGTGAAAATGAAATATATATTAAAAAACACTGTTTTCAAATCCTTGGTTTGGAAATATTTTTCAGGGAGCCTGAATAGACTTAAATGATCTCTCCTGGACCTGTTTTCCACATCAGGTTTTTGTTTTGTTCTGTTTTTGCTAGTGGATACCTTACATTTTCTTCTCCCTTATTAACCTTTTCATTTTATTCTAATATTTTCTGTTGTCTTCTGGAGCTCACCGAGTTCTGTTTGCTCCATTCTATTTTTCAGGGAGTCTTCTATCTTGGTAAGGTTTTGAATCTCCTATTCTGAGCTATTCATTTTGCTTTCAAAAATTTGCTCTCTGGATCTTTGTATTTATAATTTCATTTTCCTTTTTACTTCATTTTTTTCTGGCTACACTTGTAGTCTCGTGGCCTAGCACTGCCCTCATACCACTGCCTTTTCGGATTTCTAAAACTATTTGCAAGTTTTGTAGAGTGACCCTCTTCTGGGTTTACCTTGAGCTTTTTCTTAATTCATGGGTATTTTTTCAGTATATGGTAATTCCTTATATTTGCTCATATTTTTCAGCCTGAGTTCTTGGTTTGAGATTCTTTTGCTCATATGAACTCCTCCTGGTCTTCTTGGATGGGTTGGATACTCCTTTCATTCTGTCCCTCTGTAGTCTGAATGATACTCCCACTGCCAAGCAAGACGGGAAGACTGTATAAGTTCCTACCACCCTCTACCTCAATCCCTTTCTGATTCAATCTCAAGTATTGACCAGGCTGTATTTTTCTCCTTGTGTGACATATGAGTTCACACACAGTAAGCATTTAATAAATGTTTTTTGACCTAGGGTCATCCCTTGTTGTGGTTCTACATAGCCTAGTAAGATGCCAAAGATCACAATGGTCTCAAGCTTCCTGCATATTCCTACCTGGCTTATCTTTTATTGTGGTACCCAGTGCTTCAAGGAGTACAGGGCTGGGGGCTTGTCTCTCTGTGTAATGATCTCTGGGGAACGGTTGTGTCTAAGCTTCTATTTGGATGGGCTAGAGTTAGGATCTGGAGCTTGAAATGGCTTCCAGTCCCTTGCTTGGAGCACTGGCTAGTTGGATTCAGGGCTATTTGTCATCAGTCATGCTGGCCTCTCTGGTGACACTCCTGCTTGACTCCACTGGTTTCTGTCATCTTGTACACTTCTAGGCTTGATGGAAAAGATTACTTCTGATTCTTTTTTTAAATAGTTGCTCTTTTGGGGGCCTTTTTAAATATTTGCTGGGGTTTATAAGGAAGAAGTAGGATATTCTATATTTCATCTTGTAAAATCACTGAAATTCACAATCTATTGTGAATAATTATATATTTATTTTCACTAGAAGAACAATAGTAATCATGATGCTGAATAATTCTTAAAGCTAGAATGGAAAAATTATCACTTTTGCATATCAAATGATGGTATCCTTAAAAGAACTCTAAAAAAATTTAAAAAATAAACCACAACTAGTAAAAGCAATTTTAATTATAACAATAACAAGAGAAACTAGTATTTACAACGCACTTACTATGTGCAACTGTACCAAGTGCTTTACAAATACTATCTTGTTTGTTTCTCTTAACAACTCTAGGAGGCAGGGGCTATAATTATCTCCATTTTACAGATGAGGAAATTGAGGCAAACAGAAGTTAAGTGACCTATCCCGAAATCACACAGCTAGTATGTGTCTGAGGTCACATTTGAACTCAGGTCTTCCTGACTTCAGGCCCTAGGGCTCTATCCACCTAGAAGCCCAGAAGAAAACCCTCTTAAAGGAAATAAAGACCTAAATAATTGGAGGAATATTAACCGTTCATGTATAGGCTGAACAAATATAATAAAATCACTGCCTAAATTGATTCAAGTTCTGTATAAATCAAACTAACAAAAACTTATTTTATAGACAATGAAATACATCTAGAAGAAACAAAAGCCAGGAATCTCAAGGGAAATAACCAAAAAAAAGTAAGAAGCAAAGTGACCAAGTAGTACAAAATCAAAACTATTTGGTAAAAGAAGAAACCTAGATCACGGGAACAAATCAGATACACAACATACAGGAGCAAATGAACACAGCAGCCTCTTGTTTAATAAACCCAAAAGCCTCAGCTACCTTAGCTAACAGGGTAAAGATTCACTATCCAACAAAAACTTCCAGGAATATTGGAAGAAGTAAGATACAGCTCATTTGTATATCTCATATAATAGCGTATATTTATAAAAGATTATATACTCATACTCTATACCAAAGAAAGTTCCAAATGGATATATAACTTAGATTGAAAGGTTCCATCATAAATAAATTAGATGAGAAAGGAAAGAAAAAGTTTTCACAACCATAGATAGGGAAAGAATACATGACCAAACGAGGCACTGAAAAGATCACAGAAGATCAGACAATTGTGATTACATAAAATTAAAAAGTTTTTGCACACAAAAAACCCCAATGTAGTTGAAATAAAAAGGAAAACAGGTAGCTGGGAAAAAAAAAATCTTTGCAGCAAGTATCCCTGAAAAAGATCTCATATCCCAGATATATAAAGAAATGATTAAAAATTATAAGAACAAAAATCATCCCCCAAAAGATAAATGGTCAAAAAGGAATAGGCTAATCTGAACTATTAAGAGCCATAATAAATAAATGTTCCAAATTGTTACAGAGAGATGCAAATTACAGTGACACTCAGGTTCTATCATACCTGTAAGACTGGAAAAGATGACAACAAAGGAAAATGACAAATGTTGTGGAAAAACAAGCATATTCATACATTGTTGCCAGAACTGTGAATTAGTATAGCCTTTCTGGAAAGCAATTTGGAACTATCTATGCCTCAAAAGCCACTAACCTACACATACTGTTTGACTCAGAGATACCACTTCTAGGTCTACACTTAAAAAAAGTCAAAAAGAGAAGAAAAGCCTTTTCCCAAAATATGTACAAAAATATTTATATCAGGCTCTGCTTGCAGTGACAAAGATCAAGAATCTAAGGGAATGCCCATTAACTGGGGAATGTCTGAACAAATTATAGATTATGCGCTGTAAGAAATGATGAAAGGGATGGTTTTAGAGAAGCCAGAGAAGATTTATATGAAATGATGCCAAGTGAAGTGAGCAGAACTGGGAGAACTATTTATATAATAAGAGTAACAATGTAAAGAAGAAAAATGTAATAATGTAATGGCTAATGTAATAAGTGTCTGTGACTCTACAGTCCTGAGGATGAAGTATGCATCACTCCTGGCATAGACTCAAGATGCAGAATAATACATGTTTTTTTCTGGACAAGGCCAACATGGGGATTTGTTTTCTTAGAGGGGTTTTCTTTTCTTTTTCCCAATGAGGGGCCTCAAGATAACAGGTAGGACCCCACAGCAACCCAAATGAGAAGAGAGCGGAAGGAAAGTCAGAAGAAATTAGTGGGAAGACAGCTCTGAAAGATATATCTTGATTTTATAATGTACTTAAAAAGACTAAGAGCGAGCTCCATATAAGAAATTCACAATTTCACATACAAGCTCTTCCTTCCCTTCTACTATGTAGGTGGAAATGTTCATTTTATTTTGTAAAATTCATGATTTAAAAAAATTAGCTTACCTTTTTAATAGCTTGACCTGAGGCTTTCTTTGTAATAAAACCTTCAGTTACTCCAACAATTGCTGCTACCTTTTGTTCAGCTGAACTGAGATGATTAAACTATATTTTAAAAAGGGGAATAAATGGAAAAAAAAAAACAAGTGAAGCTTTTTTTCTCAAAATAAATTTGTCTTTATTATCTGTTCTATTATGTCTACTGTATTAAAGAACTAAAAGGTATGGTATAAACTTTATTTAAGAGTATAGCTATATACTCTTGAACTTAACATGTTCAAAACTATTCTAAGTCAGACACAGCTCAAAAATATAGGTTCAAGTGAAATGCAATGTATAGAATATACACCACATGGCTCTCTTTGCCTCCCAAGAATTCCAAGTCCGGCAGCATATGCAAGTGCCCACACAAGGAAGGATTACATCTACTTTGAGAGGGGCCTTATTCTCTCTGTTGGGTGGGGTGCCAACTCATCAGTGCGACCTTGCCCTTGGTCATATTCCCAAGTTCTCCTGCAACTGAGTTAGCAGAAGCAAGAATACAGGGTGAGCAAGCTGAACTACTTCCTGAGACCTACAGACTTCATCTAATATAGGGGGAATAATCATACATTTTACTACCCTTAAAGAATTTGGCTTTTGCTAAATTCTAAGTCAACAGTTGTGGTCTTTCATTATTTTCTTTATGTGCAAATAAAATGTACTAAAGATGTTATTTCTTTAGATTTGGAATTATTTCTTTAGAATACAGAAGATCTGAGTTCAAGATGACATTCGATATTTGAAATCTAAACAGAGAGGAACCATTTATATACTTTATGAAGAACAGAGTTTCGTTTTCTGAGTAGCTTAAATAATGGAATTCCTTTTAACTTTTTTCTTACCCGACTGAGATATATCATCCAGTCTGGTCTACACTGAGAAACCATGTCATATGGAGTTGTTAAATAGATAAGATGAAGGTAGCTTTCAAGCACCAGTCCTTCAAGGCCTTTCTTTAAATCTTTGTACAGAAGGCCACAATAAGCCAAGTCTAAAGTTCCTAAAGAGAAAGGTATTAGAGAGATTTTTATTTTTCATCTCAACAGAAAAATGTTATAAATTTTAAGTTTTATGCATTTTACATATATAATCAAGTTTCACCTAAGTAATAAACCCACTTAAGCAAGCTAAAATTTTAAATGTTTTGTAGAAGCTAATGAGTGATTTTTTTTTCTTTCAATTCCAGGTTTAGGAACCAATGTCTTTTATGTCCCAGACCCCCCAATTCATAACATGGTGAACCACTTTGATGACAGAGTGTAAGGAAATGACCTGAGCTATATCATGGTGCCCTATCCCTGGAATTCCACAGAACACGGCTTTAAATTGAATGTTTTATGACACATCTCAGCTCTGGCTTTACCTCAGCATCCACCTGCTGGACCCAAATGTCCTACAGGCATTTCAAAATCAACATGTTCAAAACAGAACTTATCTTCCTCTTAAGTCAACCAGAACAAACTATGAGCCATCCACAAATCTTTGTTCTTCAATTTCACATCTAATCAACTGCCAAGTTCTATTGATTCTGCCTCTACAACATCTCCTATTCTTTCCTGAAGCTAGGGAGCTTGATAGAGCGCTGGGCCTGAAGTTGGAAAGACCTAAGTTCAAATCCCACTTCAGACATTCATTTCCCAGACTCTGAGATGTATAAGCCTGGGCAAACCATGTAATCTCTGTTCACCTCAGTTTTCTTATCTATAAAGTGGGGTTAATAATACCACCTGCTTCCCAAGGCTGTTTGGAAAATCAAATGTGATAATTATTGTAAAAGGCTTGGAACACAGTGATTACTACATAAATGTTAGCCATTATCATTCTCTCCAATTGCTTAGCCAACTACCACTCTAGTTTCTAGGCCCTCATCATTTCTCACTTGGACTAGTACAACAGCCTCCTAAGTATTGTCCCTGTATCTAAGTTTCTTCCCTCTCTAATTTACCTACCACATGACCAATAAACTGATATTCATTCATTAAACCCAGGTCTGTGTTACTCCCCTGCTCCAGAAGCTCTGGTGGCTCCCCACTGCCTCTAAGATAAAATATAACACAATGTGCAACACACCTTTAAAGTGCCTCACAATCTGAATCCAACTTACCTTTCCAAAGACAATATTATTCTCCCCACCTCCCACATACTCTTAAATTCCACAGGCAAATTTCCTTAGTCATGGTTTGCTGTGGCATTCCACATCCCATCCCCAGTGTCTTTGCACAGGCCGTACCGTTTTCCTTGAGAAAAATATAAACTGGTTGAAGGCAAGGACTGTTATTTTTGTCTTTGTAATCTCAATGCCTGGTACAAGGTATGACACATATTAGGCTCTTAATAAATGCCTGTTGAGGCAGCTGGATGGCTCAGTGGATAGAGCATTGGGCCTGGAGTCAGGAAGGCCTGAGTTCAAAGCCAGCCTCAGACACTCACTAGCTGTGTGACCCTGGGTAAGTCAACTCTGTTTGTCTTAATTCACTGGAGAAGGAAATGGCAAACCACTCTAGTATCTTTGCCAAGAAAACCCTCTATGGAGTGACAAATAGTTGGACACGGCTGAACAACAACAAAAAATACTTGCTAAATTGAAATTAGAAGATGAGGCTATGTACAATGCTACTTAAAGATTATGAACTGAATACCATTTCTACTTTTTTTCTTGATTTTACTGTTTACCATTTTTCTCAATACAATTTAATAAATTAGTCATGTTTAGTTATTTTTAATTACAATGTTTAGTTAAAATTTGTCTCTGAGAAAAGTATGGATAGTCACATTTCTATGTGAAGAAATTATCTTCAATTCATTCAATTTTTATTTTTTTTAAATATTAGGAAGCCAGAGGGTGTGAAGAACAGGTGGTTAGTAATATTTTTTAATCACTGATTACTTTTAATAATCAAAGTAATATGATAAACAAAAAGAAAAAAAGTAAGTTGCATACTGTTATGGTTGGAGCAACATCTACTAAGAGCCTTGTCAAGTAGGACCAAGGCCTTCCTGACACAGTGTGTCCTTATTAAGAATACTTCCCATGAGGTTTGTTATGCAAACTTTTTTTTAAAGTGTTGGATGGTCTATTGGGGTCTCATTTTGTTTCAATTTGAGCACAATCACCATACCAGCATAGGTCAGACCTGGCCTAGAACAGTTCATTACTACAGATCACAGTGACTTACTGAATTTTTAATGAGAAAAATGATAAACCTTTTAAAATTCCACTAGAATACTTTAGGAAATATCTCTTTAAAAAGAAGGCATAATAATTGAACATAATAAAGAAATGACACAAGGGAGTCCCAATGTCAAAAATCACTTATTAAAAACATAAACAGCTGAACATTAATTCTAAAGTTCTGGCAACATTAATTAAGGATGCTGCTTTATAAGAACATCTTATGCTAAAATATTTATGTTGGCATTGTCATAGCAATTTCCACCCTTTTAACAAAGTGCAAGAGATCAGTAGACAAAAGAATGGATCTTTTTCTAGTCCTCGCTAAGTTTTCCAGTCCTGTTAACTAACTTGTTGTGTGATGATAGTAGATAGGTCAACAGTTCTAGACCGAAGTTTTGCCTGTAAACTGGAAATAATTCTTATCCCAACCATATGTCAGGATAAGACTCTAAGGAGATAATAAGTGAAAATGACTCAAAAGTGCAAAGCTGTACAATAATATCTGTATTACTAAAAGTACTTTGGTTAAATGAAAAGAAAAAAATTGTGGAGAAAAATCATTCCAATACAACTTAATTTGGCCTCAGTTTAAATTTAGATCTTTCACTCTTTTCTTAACCCCTTACATTCTGGCTTCTGACTTCATCATTCCACTGAAACTGTTCTCTCCAAAGTTACCAGTGGTTTCTTGACTGTCAAGCCCAATGGCCTTTCCTCAATCCTCATTCTGCTTTACCTCTCTGCAGCCTTTGACATTGCTGACCACTCTCTCCTCCTTGATATTCTCTTCTCTCTAGGTTTTTGGGACATCACTCTCTCTCTCTCTCCGGGTTCTCTTCCTACCTACCCAACCTATCTCAGCCTCCTTTGCTGGATCCTTATCCAGCTCAAACCCTCTACCATAGGTGCCTCACGAGGATCTGTCTTGGGCCTTCTTCCCTTCTCTCTCTACACTACTTCACTTGGTGATCTTATCAGCTCCCACGGATTTAATTACTACCTACCTACTCTGTCCTTACAACTTTGTTGATCTCCAATCTTGGGTCCCCAACTGCCTTACAGACATCGTAAACTCAACATGTCCAAAACTGGGCTCATTATCTTTTCTTCAACTATCTCTCAACCCCTATATTCATTCTGTTGCCAAGGCCTGTTTCACCCTTGAGACTTCTCTCAGAGACACCTCATTCTCTCCCCTGGAACTCAGGTGCAGGCCCTCAAAACCTCACACTTGAACTCTTGTAAAAGCCTGCTGGTGGGGTCTGTCTCTAGTCTCTCCCCACCCCAATCCATCCTCCATTTGTCACCAAAGTGATTTTCCCAAAGCATAGGTCTGAGCACATTACCTCCTGCTCCCAACTCAATAAACCTCAGTGACTCCCTATTGCCTCCAGAATCAAGTAAAAAATCCTCTGGTGGCCATTCAAAGTTCATAACATAGCCCCTTTCTACCTTTCCAGTATCTTGTTTGAAATACTTATTTTATTTTCAGGATATATTAGTAACTATAAAAACCTAAACTAACCTTTTAAACAGAGAATATACAATATTTGAACCAATAAAATTTAAAAGGTTCTACTTCCTTAAGAATAACAACTTTTAACAATTCAAAATAGTTAAAAAAAAACCAAATGAGTAGCTTGTCCTATAAGGAAGATTAACATAAATAATGGAAATACCAAGAAAATTAACACACCAAATTAGAAACGTAAATTAGCAATGTAATTCATCCAAGTTCCTTACCTTTTAAAGAGGCCCGCCCTAACTTTGTGATTTGTAAATCACACTGGGACTCTTCTTCATTGTTACAAACATTTTGTTTTTGGAGGAGTCCTTTTTCTATTAGGCTTGCCAGTGCTTTCTGAGATATATCCCAAAGACTTTTTTCTTCAGATAAACTCTTTTGCTGAATGCCAAAAAATGTACCACACATAAAGTGATATATACCTTCAAGGTTCCTTGTTATCTGAAAAACGTTTGGAAATTAAATGAGTAATCAAATCACAACATCAACACACAAAGGTAGAATATACATTATTCATGAGTATGACAGGTAGCTATAAGCTATATCTAAGATTATTCATCACAGTTTAGCTGCCAATGTGCATTAATGGAAGTTTCCATACCAAGAACTCCCCAACACATCTTCTGTCCTCCTCAAAAGCAACAAACTAAACTAAAATAAAACAAAACCCAAAATCCTTTTCAGTTGCTAGGAACAGTTCTCAAAAGAACTGCACACTATTAACAATTATATGAAAGACTATCAAATCTCTATTAAGAGAAATGTAAATCAAAGTAATTCAGGTTACACCTCATATACAGCAAAATGACAAAGATGTCAAAAGATTGAAATAATGTGGAAGGGCTGTGGGAGAACAAATACACTAACACACTACTTATAGAGATGTGATCTGGTCCAGCTGTTGAGGAAACATTTTGGAATTGTGCTTTAAAAAGTGACAAAAACATCCATGCCATTTCACCCAAACATCTCACTGCGAGATACATACCCCAAGGAAGCCAAAGTCCCAAACACATTCACTGCAGCAATTTTTGTGGTAGCAAAAGGCTGGCAACCAAGTAGATTCCCATCAGTTAGGAAATGGCTAAACAAACTGTGGTACATGAATGTAGTTTATTACTCTATTCTAAGAAAAAATGAACATTTCAGTGATACCCTACTATGTGATATGCATCAGCTCCCAAGAGCTGTTCAGCAAACACTACATACAAATCAGGGCTTGATTTATTATTTTGTTGTTTGTTTAGTCTTAACAAGGTGATTGATTAAATTTGAAAGTCTGCGATGCACACATTTTTCAGAGAACTGATTCATTTACCAGAATGCCCTTGCATACACCTAAAAGGAAAATGACCCACATGTGCAAAAATATAGCTTTTTTTTATAATAGTAACAAACTGGAAATTAAGAGATTCCTCATTTATTGAGTAATGGATAATTGAATCATGACTGTAACAGATTATTACTGCATCAAAGAAAATGGCAAAATGGGTAGTTTCAGGGAAAAAAGTGAAGACTTGTATCAACTAATGCAGAGTGAAGTCAGGACAATAATTTACAACTTTGAAAGACTTTAGAACTCTGATAAGTGCAATGATAAATCACGGTGCCAGAGGACTGAATATGAAGCATTCCAGAGAGGTGATAGACTTGAAATGCAGAATGAGACAAACATCACTGGACAGAGACAACGAGAGAATTTATCTTACTTAACTATGCACGTTTGTTTTGAAAGTTTTGTTTTTTATTGTTGCCATCTTTTGCTCATCAATGCGGGGGGTGGGGGGGGGGGAAGTAAATGGTTTTTACTTTGAAATGAATTTAAAAAAACAATGAATAACTAAAAGCATGAAAAGATATATATGAACTGACAAAGAATGAAGTACATGGAACCTGGAAAAACCACATATGTAATGACTATAATGTAAATGTTAGAACAAAAAAAATGAAACTAAATGCTGTGTAATAATGACCAAGTGTAGTCCTAAAGTAGAGCTGAGAAAATAAAACTTTCTCAATCCATTGCAATTTGTTAAGTGACTATGGGCCATGCCCATATGTTAGATGTTGAGGATAGAAAGGCAAAAATTAAATAGGGCTTGATCTCAAAGTATCTACATTCTATCAGGGGGCAGGTAGGTGGCAAAACGGATAGAGCACCAGGCCTAGAATCAGGAAGACCATTGACTTATGGTTGGAATATTTATAATTTTCAGTTTTCCTCATATTCCTAACCAGTTTTTTCACAGTATTGTCAAAGCTCTATTTACCCTTCTACTTCTGAAAAATAATTGCCAGTTAACTGCTTACCCTTCCCAGAATTCTCTTTCTGGTCATTCTACTCTACTTTTCCATTGATATAATGGCTCTAATTATTTTCATAAAACCATCTTTAATAAATTTTGTCTAAAATCATTCATTATAAAAAAGTACAGGCAACCTGTTACTATTGGCACTGCAAGGGCTTGTTGGTTGTATTTTACCACTTTTAAACTCTGCTCCACATCACCTCCCCACTTTTTCTCACTCCCATCTTCCTTTCCCTTTACCTGTTTTCTTTCTACCATTTAATCCCTTCACTAAGATATAATTTAATGTTTCCATTAAACATCCATAAGCACTACTTAATCAGATCTATCATAGGCCTGGTCTGATCTACTACCAGGTTTGAGATTGGAATGAAATGAGACACTGGCTGAGTAAGTCTGGGGTCTTAAGACCTTATGTGTGTTGTGAAAATCTATGGTCCTCTCGTAGGAGTATGCTTAGTTTTGCTGGCTAGGTTATCCTTGGTTGTAAGCCTTTACTTTTGCCTTTTGTAATACTGTATTACGAACTCTCCTCTCCTTTACTGTCAAAGCTGTCAAGTATTATGTGATGCTAATTACGACTCTGTTCCTTAACTCTTTATTTCTGGCTGTTTTCTAGTATTTTCTCTTTGACTTAAAAGTTCTAGATTTTGGCTATGAAGTTCCTAGAAGTTAAAATTTGGTGTTTCTTTTAGGAGATGAATAGTGGATTCTTTCTACTTTCATTCTGTCCTCAGGTTCTAAGAATTCTGAGGAGTTTTTATTCATAATTTATTGAATATGCAATACAGACCTTTTTTTGGTCAGAATTTTCAGATAATCTGATAATCCAGATTATCTCTCCTTGCCCTATTATACAAAAGAGATGTTTGTGACAGAATATTTCTTAGATTTTTTTTGTTTTTATTTTCAAACTTTCACTTCTGTTTTAATATTTTTGGTTTTCTTATTCAGTCACTTTTTTTCTCTAGTCCATTCCAATTTTGAGAACATTCAGTTCTTTAGATGAGGTTTTCCTTCTGTTCTAAAGTAACTTACATTTATTTATATAGTATGACCTCTTCTTGATGAAGCCACACTATCCCTCTGGATCAACACTTCCTTTTTTTAACAAACATTTCCACATTAAAAAAAAAAGACATTTATTGCTGTTTTTTGCTTTTGTATCCAAATATATTCTTTTCTTCTCTCCTAACCAGCAAACAGTCCACAGTAACAAAGGATAAAAAAGAAATACAAAAAAAAGTTGAGCAAAACTAATCAATACATTAATGAAGTCTGTCAGAATATGCAATATTCCATGCCCATAGTCTCCAACCTCAACAAAGAAAAGAAGGAAGTATAATGTCTGCTCTCTCAAGAGAACAGTTTAGTCACTGTAATTACAGATTCCCTTGGAGCCTCTCTGTTCCTTTCATTTACACTGTTGGTGCTGTGCCTTAAGTGGTTTGCCTGGTTATAATTCACTCTGCTTTAGTTGATATGTCTTCTCATGCTTCTCTGAATTCTTTATATTCATTATTTCTCATGGTTGGGTAATATTCCATCATGCTCACGTACTACAATTTCTTTAGCTATTCCCCAATCAACAGACATTTATTAAGTGTCTACCAAGTGTTCTCCTTCACTTGAATAGCAAATTCTAGAAATTTGCCAGGAAATAAAAATCAAATCACTAGCCTACAATTTCCTGCATTTTCAAGATCCACAGTTTAATAAGGAACAAATAAGAGAATGCATAAGTACAAGTATTCATCAGGAAAATACTTCCATATAAAAATCTTGAATTAGTTGGTAAAAAATTTCATATATACCTTTAGCCCAATTAATGACAGGAGCAAACTTTGGATTCCTTTTGTGATTTCTTGCCCAAGATGGCTACAACAGTTCTCCAGAGGACTGTTTACTAACTCCAGTACCTATGAAATAAAACTACATTACACTTAGTGTTAATTTAATTATATCATAGAAATTACAATTTTAGTTAAGAAATTCTATTGCTACTCTTATTTTAAAAGGAAAGCAAAAAGTATTTGATATCCATGATGTTTTGATAGATACCTCATGGAACCATATGTAACTAGATATTTATGAATCTCAAAAGTAGAATCTTATAACCTGTCTATGGAGCAGGTAAAAATAATAAAAATAATCTATCATGGTCAATATAAAGAAGACATTAATAAATACTAATTTGAGTTTTTCTAAAATAGAAAAACCCAAAAAATGCTGGATCAGAATCTCAACACCTAACAATTTTCTACATATAAGGACAACAGTCTACATTACCAGGTGTTTGTCTTTTTCCTGTAATATAAGGATACTTTCACCAACAGTATCTATTCCAGCTCGACCAGCTCTGCCAATCATCTGTTGATACTGATTCCTCTTTAAAAACTGCGTTGCAATATAAGGTGCTCTCAAAATAACTCTGTGGAATCAGATAAATGCATTAACATATAATTTTCACCTGATATTAACAGCAATATTTAAGTCTTATTCTTGTTTTGGTTTTTGCATTCTAGTTATCTTTGCAATATACTAGCCAATGATGTTGTAACAAGGAACATCAATTAAGTAAAACTGACAAAGCAACTACATCTGACTGTACAGCAATTGCTCTCTCTTTTTTAAAGATGCTTATATTGCTCACAAGTCTGTCCAAAATTCAAACTGGATATTTGAGTCAAATAGTAAATCTCAATCTCTCTCTCTCTCTCTCTCACACACACACACACCCCACTAGAAAACATAAGGTAGGGATAAATTCTTAAGCAAAGAAGAGAAATTATTACAAAAGATAAAATAGATAATTTCATTCCCTATAACTAAAAGGCTTTTTATACATGAACAAAATTAATGAAATTAAGGAAAGCAGATGACTGGAAAAAATTTTCATATTAAATATCTCTGATAATGGTATGATATCAAAGATTTGTAGACAACTAACAGAAATATGTAAGAACAAAAAGCACTCCCCTTTAAATAGGTGGTCAAATATGAATAAACCATTCCCAAAAGAATAATTGCAAACCATCAGTAAACATAATAATGCTCCAAATCACTAATAATAAGTGTTAGGTACCAGATTATGTTTTCAATGGTCTAGGGAATGATGACTAAACTTCCTCTATTGATGCAGGTCAGTACCAATTCTAGAATAGAAGGTCACACAGTTGTTAAGTGTCAGAGGTGGGACTTGAACTCAGAGCTTTGGAAGACCTGGGTTCAAATACTGTCTCTGACACATAGTGGCTGTGGGTCCCTGGACAAGTTATTTAACCTCTCAGTGCTCTAGGCAAGTCTCTAAGACTGTAAGTTGCAGAGAAGATGCCAACCTGCACTGATAGAATAAGTTACTTCACTGGAAGCTCCCTCTGCCAATGGAAAGACAGGTCAAATTCCTATATTTAGCCCTAATAATCAACATTTTCCAGTACTTTAAGATCTGGAAAGAGCACTGCATATACTTTTTCTTTGGATGCATAAAAGAAATACAAATCAAATAACCCTGATGTTTCACCTTGAATCCAATCCAATAAATGTGCAAATTTGGGAACAGCCAATGTTAGCAGGGTTGTAGAAGAAAAGGCTTATATGTTACTGGTGGAGCTGCAAATTGAGCCACCCATTCTGGAAAACAATTTGGAACTATACAAAAAATGTGAATAAACCCTCCTTATCTTTTGACCTAGAGATTCTACTGAAAGAGCTATAACCCCCAAAAGGTCAATGACAAAGAAGGCCTCAGATACAATGAAAATAGTTATAACAGTATTTTTTGTGGTGGCAAAGAACAGGAAACAAAGGACATGTCCATTGACTGGGGAATGGCTAAATAAATTGTAGCATATTAGTGTAATGGAATATTATTATTCTTCAGAAACTAATATAAAGTAGAATCAGGAAAACAATATATACAATAACAATGAAAAGAGAATGAACGACAAAAGCAGTGGTGTCAAACTCACAGAAACAGATACTCCTTCATAATGACTTAGAAAACCACAAATTAACATTATTTATGTTTTATTTTTATTTACTTTTTTAAACATTTCCCAATTACATTTTAGTTGGGAGTTTTGAAGGCTGAGTTTGAGACCTCTGAACAAAAGAATAAAAACTAAATACTTTGAAATTATGATGACCAAGCTTTCCTCCAAAGAAGTAGTATCAGAAAATACCTCTCAGTCTTTCTTTGCAGAAGTGAGAGTATGTAAGGAATATTACATATAATGTCAGATTTTTTTCCATGTTTGTAAGATTAGCTGAACTTCTTTTTCCCTTTAATTTCTGAATTATAAAGGAAGGCTCTCTGGGAGTAGTGGGGGGAAGTAATAGGAAAAGGTTAAGTGGGAAATGTAGGCAATGTACAAACATGATATAAATAAAATAGATTTTTAAATGATTTTTTAAAAGTATGAGCATTCATTTTAAATTCATTAAATATTATATCTGAAGTTTACTTCAACAAAAGATCAAGTAAAAAAAAACTTTTGAAAATGCTTTTAAAGTTTTGACATGTTAATTTATTGTATTTTAATACTAAGTGACATGTACAAAAGACACTGCCTAAAAAAGACTAGTTAACAAACACTTTGACCAACCTTCGTGCTGGTAGGTTTACTCCAGCTGCTAAAGTTGAAGTACAAGTCAGAAGGCAAAGGACCCCGCTGGCATAAGCTTCCTCTATGATCTTCCTTTCATCACTAGTGAGGCCACTGTGGTGATAAGCAACTCCAAAGGGAATAGTGCGCTTGAGAACAGGACACAGGGTGCCATTACTGACATTCTTCAAGTTTTTAAGGAAATCACATTTTTCTTTTTCCCTGTGTTTTAGATAGTCCCTACAAAAAAAATCTGTTAGAAATGCAAAACTTTGACTTCACCAGGCCACCATCTCTTCCACACCTTCACCAGAGCCAGGGAGGACAGCTGAATGATGATCTAGCCATTCAATCATGAGGTGCTACAGTCTCGGTCTTCTGCTTTCTGGTACTCAGCCCAGGGCCTGCCCAAAGGAGACACTTAATACATGTTTACAGACTGACTGACGGACAAATGCAAACTGTTTTTTAGAAATCTAGCTCTGATCAAAGACTTAGGGCTGAAAGGGATCTCAATGTAGTACAACCCTCTCATTTCACAGATGAAGAAACTGAGGACCAGAAAGGTCACATGATCTAGCCAAGGCTACACAGGCATGTGACAGGGATGGAATCAGACTTCTTGTAATGATGATAGTAGTTTTTAGGTATTGTTAATGATACAACTTTAACAAATCTTAAATCTTCATGTGGTGATATTTTGCTTAAGATATGTTACCACAAACACACTTATGTGGTCACGACCATGCCTTTACCTTATGGCCTAGACATCTTCTAGTCAGCAGGACCGCTGTACTTTTATCTACTGTCCCCTTCCCTGTCCACTTCTGAAGCCATAAACAAATCATTCTGATACTGCTACTGGAAAGGGTGTGTTAATCCACTGCCCCGAGGCTCCATTCACCGTCATCACAATGACTTTTCAAAACAAAATTCCCTCCCTGGCCAACTTCTCAGATGTCAATATGAGTTAATTTCTATTAAAATGCAAACTCTTTGAGGGTAGGAACTGTTCTCCTTTTAAATTTTTATCCTCAATGTTGGCACACAGTAAATATGCTCCACAAAAGCTTCTTCATTCATTCCTAAGTCAAGCATTCTCACAAAATAAAAAATAATGATATAATCTGTGACAGAAATAACATAGGAAATACAGAGTTTAAAATATGAACGTACTTATTCAAAAACTTGCAAATCATATTTGCTACATTTTCACAGTTTTTCTTAGTAGGGCAAAAAACCAAGCAGGAATAATTAGGAATAACTTCAGTCACCAAAGCAACCAAATGATCAGGATCCATCTTCTTAAGATTATCAGAATACTGCAAAACAATAAAAACAGACTCTTTCAGCTTTTCCATTTGTGTTAAAGACTAGTAAAACAGAAAAACACCTATACAGTATACAAATTACTTCATTTCTCTTAAATTATAATCCACTTGACATAATTAATTTCAAAAAAACCTTTTGAAAATTTTGAAATCCAATTCAATGAATATGTTTTAATATTCTTTAAAACTACATGTTCACACTGACACAGCATGTTTACTTTTTATATCAATACGTGCATTAAAGAACACACAATTTCACATTTTAAATATAATTATCCACTGTTAAATCTCTGGTGATTAATATTACCTTGCATTTAAGGAGACGAGAAAAAGTATAGCCTTTCTCTGTTTTGATGTCAACTTCATAGATAGTATCATTTATTTTCAGATATTCTTTTAACTCTACCTGGAATTTCAAAAGTATAGACACTTAATTTAACATATAATCATATATATGTATGTATATGCATATACGTGTATGTGTGTGTGTGTATATATATATATATATGTATATATATGTATATGTGTGTGTGTGTGTGTGTGGAAACATATAATCTCAGGTGTGCCTCTTTGGTAAATGGTCATTTTATTCCCCACTTATTAATGCTATCATACTATCCACAGTGTATACGCCAAACCTCATCTCCTTAGGTCTTATAATCTTCTATGCGCTATATTCTTTTTTAAAATTCAATTTATTATTTATTTATTTTGACATTCATTTTCTTAAAATCTTGAGTTCCAAATTCTCTCCCTCCAGCCCCTCCTGCACCCATTGAGAAGGCAAGCAATATATCAATTACATATGTGAAATCATGAAAACATATTTCTATATCAGTTACACTGCAGAAAAACAGGCAAGAAAAATAAAGTGAAAAAAATTATACTTCAATTTGCACTCAGAGTTCATCACCCTTATGGAAGTAGATCATGCTCCAGGTTCTGATAGAGAAACAGAGACTCTCCCTGCCAAATTCAACTACTCCAAAGTGTTGTCTTGGTTCCTATTACCACTAGGAGCTGGACCCTGATCCTACTCTTTTCCCCTTATCTTCAACCTTTCCGAATCTACTACTATCTATTTCCCTACTACTTACAAAAAAGTTTGTTTCTATCATTAAAAAAAAAAAATCTTCATTCAACAAGCATTTCTTAAGCACTTATGATAATGTCATGTGCTATGCTAAGTCTGGAGAAACAAAGAAAGGCAAAAATACCATCCCTGTCCTCAAGGAGCTTAGAGTCTAACAGGGAAAACAACATAAAATAACTATATCCATGTAAGATATATACCGTGTAAATATCAGATAATCTGAGAGGAAAGGCACTAGCATTGGAGGGGGCCAGTAAAGGCTTCTTGCAAAAGATGAGATTTGAATTGAGACTTGAAGGAGGACAGAGAAGCCAAGAGGAGAAGATAGAAGGTACAGTGCTCCAATATGGAGAAAGAGCCAGTGAAAGGCAGAGATGGCATCTCATGTGGGAGGACCAGCAAGCAGGCTGGTGTGGCTGGATTACAGTACAGTGAAAGTATATATAATACAGTTCAGTCAAGTATAAGAAGACTGAAAAGACCATAGTGGACCTGGTTGTGAAAGGATTTAAATGCAGAATAAAGAATTTTACATTTAAGGTAATAGGAAGTCACTGGAATTTGAGTAGGGCAGTGATATGGTAAGGGTGATTCCACTGACAAGTAGATGGAACCTGCTGGGGCACCTAGAACATTTCCACTCTTCTGGGAGCCCCCAAACAGGAAGTGCCCAATTCACAAAAGGCCACCTCAAAAGGTAGGGAGCTTCCTGGGATTTTTTTTAGTGACGACCATCAAAGAAAATTCTGACAGTCCCAGGGATGGCCTCTGATTTTCCTTTCATCACAGATTCTGTGACGCCCTAAGCAATGTCAGGGCTCAAGACTGAATTTATAATCCAATGACAGATTAGAAATAAGAGATGATGCATGACAGTGTCAGAGTGAAGATCACAGGTGAAGGGCTTCTTATGGGATAATTCTTTGTTGCCTTCCTTTTCCCTTCAGAGTATGTTACTATACTACCAATACTCATATCATAACATATGCCAAATTCTAAATGAATATAGTCTTGTTTAATAAAATGAAAACCTTAAACACATACTGGTCTAAATTTACTAGTATAATACTCTGCTTTCAGGAATTCTTGTAGTTCTTCAATATTATTTAATGTTGCACTCATGCCAATGATTTGAGTTGTTTCTGGAAAAAAAATGAGGAAAAAAATATTATTCAGTATGTTTAGAATAAAATTGTCAAACTGGATTTAAAGAGCTATTCCTTACTATGCTACCATGTGGCTGATTCCTGAAGAAAGGAAAAAAAAATGTTGGAATGTTCCATTCATCTAGATTGAGGTTTTAACATATTCCTTTTGATGAGAAACAGCACAATGCATTAATGTTTCCTGCTTTTTTAAACAAAGTATACTGAATATAATTTAACTTCTTGATAATGCAAGCCCATCATTATAATCAGTTATTGCAACATACATTATTTATAGCTACAATGAATAAAATTAATAATACTTATCATTTATACAGAGCTTAAAAGGCCTGCAGTGTTTTACATATATAGTCTCAGAGAGCTTTGTAAATTAATTAATGGTAGCCTTTTCCCATTACAGTGTGTACAGCAAAGGCAGCCATGAACCCAAATTCATGCCCTGCATGAACTAATGTGACTGAGTATGACATAGAGTGCCCATAGTGACAAGTGCCCTTTGTTGTTTGGTGAATGGAACACAGATGTCACAGAGGTCAAGGACATCTTTCTGCAGGACTACATTGATGCCAAGCATCTCTCTTCACACTGTGAAGGGTTCTATGCAGCCAACCCCTTCTGGAAGGCAGCGTCTAAACGTGGAGCACCTTACTGATACCATGAGGAAGTATAGAAGGGCCGCAGCAATGGCAAGAAACTGGTGACAGAAGAATAGGTATATCTGACTCTCTCTAAATCTATCCCTACAGATGTAGCTACTTAGACATACACATAAAGAGACACACACACACACACACACACACACACATATATATAAACATACGTACGTACACACACATACAGAGAGAGAGCAAGCAAACTGGTGTGAACTCTGTTTCTAAGGTCGGTGGCATGGTTTGGATTTAACCCCCATATATACTTTGGCCTTAGAGTTGGCCTATCAATTTTGCTTTTCTTTGATTCTGTCTCTTAGATACTGTAACATAAGCAATTTTCGTGTACAGCAAACACAGCTTTAAAGAATACCATGAATTCTAAATGTTGTGAAAACTCACTAATGCCATGATAAAGGAATACATAACACATAAAATATCTAAGTATGACTAGTTTTATGTTATTTTCCAGGTGTGTTACTGAAGCTGTGATAACTAAGTGTGAGGCAAGAAGTGTTGCTATATTTTCAAATGCGATTTCCTATTATAGTTTTGTAACACTGACATATTACTAATAGTTTCACATTCATGTCATAATCCTTGTCAAGATTCCTAAGCCTTTTAGATATTTATTTTTTTACTTTGTAAATACAACATGATGTGAAGAATACAATGAGTTGCTTTCAACATTTTCCAACTGTGAAATAAACGCCTAATTTGGTTTTATGACAGTGAAGAAGAGCTAAAGGAGCCCCAGAATATGAGAAGCAGCCAAGGCAGAGAGAAGAAAGCAACAAGTAGCTGAAAAAGAGAGCAGCAGCAGTGGTGAGTCTTTGATAAAGACAGCCAACAGACACTCTGTCAGGCAAGAAGTGCCAAGTCAGCAACAAAAAACCAGAAAACACAAGAGCAGGGCAGTCAGGGATGAGTCAGCCTAGCACAGAGAGGGGCATCAGATAGGTGTATGAGGCAGCTTATCCTTTATTTATGCACTGGCCAGATAAAGTTTATTTCTTAAATAATAATGGCTTATTTCAAACAATACTTTCACATCTTTTACATCATTTATCTTTACAACAAATTTATGTAGTGGATGGCTATACTGTGAATTTTATAAACTGGAAAACAGAATATTTATGTGATTTTTCCATGGTCACACAGCTTGTTAGTGGCAGTGTCTTGATTTCCAATGCAATTCTCTATTCATTTAAATAATTACCTCAATTCATAAAATACTTACTGCTAGTATAAAGAATTTTTGCTAGGGTAATTTCCAGTATAGCTCCTCGACTTCCTTCACCAATCATGTGCAACTTTGAAGCAAAAAAAAAAAGTGTTAAATGTATTTCAGAAAAAATAGGGTTTTATAGTACTTATCCAAAATGAATATATAACCCAAACTCTAGTATGTGCATTATGAGCGGGAAATTAAGAACCTTTAGAGACAACAAGACTTTGGGGATCTTTCCTCAGAACTACTGTATTTCTTTTAAGTCTATAGCATCTTTTTAGTGACAGGTTTTGTGGTAACAAAGAACTAACAATAAAGTATGTGGCCCTAGATTGGGGAATGGCTGAACAAAATGCAGCACATGCACATAATGGAATATTACTGAAATGATGAATTCAAAGAATTTAGGGCAGGGGTAGGACACCTGTGGCCTTGAGGCCACATGTGGCCCTCTAGGTCCTCAAGTGCTCCCTTTGACTGAATCCAAACTTCACAGAACAAATCCCCTTAATAAAAGGATTTGTCCTGTAAAACTTGGACTTGTCAAAAGGTCATACCCAAGGACCTCACCCCTGATTTAGAGGAACATGCCAAGACTTGTATGATCTGCTATAGTGAAGTAAGCAGAACTAGGAAAACAATCTATAACATTATATAAATTATACAACTCAAAAGAATAAAACAAAATCCATCACTGAATAATGACTATCATTGGCTCCAAAAAGAAGGTAAGAAAACCCACCACTTTTCTCTTGTTGGAGGTGGGGGTCTACATGTGCAGAATATTGCATACACTGCCTAGTATGGTCACTGTGTTACTTAGTTTTGCTTAACTGTTGTTCTTTGTTACAATGGAAGATTCACTGATGGGGGAGGGGAAAAGAGTAGAAGTAAAAATGACTGATATAAAAGAAAAAAAGGCATCAATAAAACTTTTTTTTAACAATCTAGATAATGCCCAGCAAATCACCAATACAAATCCAATATAGAGAGTATTATGGATTAAGAATAAGGGTATCTTAAAAATATATGATGTATTTGGTACTTTCTTTTGTTGTAGTCTGAAGGGATCTATATAGAGCTTTGAGGAAATTTCTAAAATTACTAATAATGCTTTAATAAACTAGTTAAGTATTAACAAACCTCATCTACGACAACTAGACCCAATTCATTAATTCTTCCATCTTCAATTAATGAGTTGACCAGACCATGTCCTTTTTCAATAGTAGCAATATACAAAGATTTTTTTCCTCTTCTTTTTATTGGAGGAAATCTTCCTTTACTTCCAGCATATTCTTCAACAAGAAAACCCAGCTCTACTCCAAAACTTGACAAGCTTGAAATCTGTAACAACAGGTTTCAGTGTTAATTAAGAAAGCTAAGTGCTCATATACAGTCTCACTAAGACACAAGCCAACAACGTATGGAAACTTAACCTGAAATAAGACAAGTAACATAACTAAAACAACCAACATGACGGTCTTTGTAAAATATAGAGAAACTTTAAGAAACCACTTGGTTTACGTTTTAAGAGAAAGCTTAACACACTAAATTTAGAAGAGACTTTAAGACTTTCCAAAATAAGTTTTGTAGAGAAATTCTTCACAATGTTGCTTAGAAAAAGGTTCACTGGCAACATGCAAGCTTCACTCTAAATCTAGGGCTCCTTATTAGAATGTCCTTCAGCCAATCCCCAGAGACCAGAGGAGGTCCACTGGGGTACTGGTTGAGCTTTTGTTTTTCACTTGGGTTGAAGGATTTCAAGATGCTAATTACCTAGCAACAATTTGTGGATCAGCAGCCCCATTTACAACAAAGAGGCATTAAGTATAAGGGGACTATTTGATTCTAGAGCACAAAAAGAAAAGAGGGGGAAAAACAGCAACTTTTGGCCCAATTTTTATAAATTTAAGCATTGTTCAATTGTTTCCTCCTGTCTCTTGAAGAAGGGAAATTAAGAAGATTTGGCTCCTGAATCAGACTCCAGATGGGTCAAATGGTCTCCCTCTAAGACTCTTTGAACTACATATAATTGCTACTAGTGCAGGAAGACAGACTGTACCTTCCCCAGGAAGGGATGCTATTTCTTTAAAAAACAAACAAACAAACAAATAAATAATGTCTGGGCTTATCTGAAACCAAAAGTTAAAAGAATTCCTAGGAAGGAAAAAACAGAATTGATTCCAATCTCTTAGGTAGGTAGGCAGCCCAATTCAAGTCTATTCAAGATGACTTCTCAAAACCAGGCTTTGATACAGCTCACTGGGATTGACCATGCCTTTAAACCCAAATCACTCTGGCTCTCTCCTACTGGCCAATAACAAGTCCCAGCACAAGCCTCTCTTGCTCATTGTTTGGGTTCTGATGGCCACTATTTCTGTTTTCGGGAGAAACTGAGGGTCTTGCCCTTTTAGATTGATTTTTTTTTTTGACTAGGCACACGAGGCTACTTTTGCCTCATTTCTTACCTAGCCTTAAATCGCTGAATCTCTGAATGGGTGTTGCCTCAGAGAAAGTGAGACTTGGGAAAGACCGTGGCTTAAAAAGGCCAAGGTCTCTCACTGCATCTGGGGCCACCTCCGGTTATCCTAACCTATGTCTTGCCACTGGACTCCATGACTCTGGAAGAGAGAGTGAGGATGATGACTTTGCACAGCCCTGCCTCACTTAAATCTAATTCACTCCAAACTCAAAATATCACCCTCGTGATGTCATTGGTCCTCTTAAAAAACTTAGGACGAACAACAACAACAACAATTCAAGACTCAATAACCTCTAGAGACTACCTAGCACAGAGATGACTGGGACTTTGTTACAGATAAATCAATGAGCATTAATTAAGCACCAAGAAGCAAGCACTGTGCCAAACTGCTGTGCAGGATAGAGGGAAGGAGGGTTGGACCTCTAAAGTGCCTTCCAGCTCTGAAGTTACAACCTCCTGGCACCAGATGCCAATTTAATTGGGCTCCCCAGTTTTTGACAAAAGTCAAAGTTGCCCCCTGTGGTTCCCATGCCCTTCTGGTGAGGTGACTCATTTTCACATGAGTTGCCTGACATGGAGACCCACAGTTTGCAGGATCCCCAGTGACTGTTAAAGGGTCAAATGGTGGTAAATAAAGATGGGCACCTCACCATCACTTCCTGTAGCCCTCCCATATTCTCCTTATTCTCCTCTACTTTTCATTCTATTGTGCTCTATGTGACAGTACAGTGGGGAAAAAAAGACAATACTGACAGATTTTCAGTCAGCAAAATATTACATATATAAGATGACAAAAGCTTCATTGCTATGATTACTATGGGAATAAATATGAACGAACAAGAAGAAAAACGTTATCCCACCTTTTCTTGGACGATAGCTACATATGGTAGAATCATCAAAACATTCTTCTGCCTACAAAGCAATTCCTGAAGCATTAAAATCTCAGCTACAAGAGTTTTTCCACCACTGGTTGGCAATGAATATATTAAATTCTTTCTCTGCTGTAGACAGGTCAATGTTAAACAAGTATGTTGCCAATCTGTAGAATTTTTAAAAAGAAGGGAGTTACTTTTCTCTTCTATCCCAGTTCTATCACAAATTAGGTTTTTTCTAAAATGGAGACCAACCCTAATCCAGTATGACAACTTTTCTATGTTGATAAAAACAGTGTACATTTTCATTAAAATGTTACAAAATACAGCACACAATATTAAGTCAAATAATTGATTCATAATTTGACCTCAGCTGGGCTGAATATTCTCTCTCTACTATCTATTCTTGTCATTTGAAAAAATTTATTAAGTACCCATTATGTGTGAAGCTTCCTCTTTGATGGCTCATCAAGAAATTCATGAAGGGGGGGCAGAGCCAAGATGGCACCTGGAAAGCAGGGACTTGTATGAGCTCCCTGCCCAGGTCCCTCCAAAAACCTATAAAAAATGGCTCTGAACAAATTCTAGAGCTGCAGAACCCACAAAATAGCAGAGGGAAGCAGGGCTCCAGCCCAGGACAGCCTGGATGGTCACTGGGTAAGGTCTAATCCACAGAGCTGGGAGAGGAGTGGAGCAGAGCCGAGCTGAGCCGAGCCCAGTGTGGGCTGCACCGGACCAACCAGACCAGGAGCTGGGAGGAACAGGTTCTAGCACCCTGAATCAGTGAGCTGTGGCAGTTACCAGACTTCTCAACCCACAAACACCAAAGACAACAGAGGTTAGTGGGAAAAGCTGCAGGGACAGAATAAAAGGAGTTTCTGGTTCAGCCACCACCCCAGGGGCAGCGGAGGTGGTGCAGCTCTGAGGACGGAACTACAGCTGCAGTTGCTTCTGGCCCCAGACCCACCTGGTGGGAGGAATTAAATGGTGGATCAGAGCAGAAGTGCAGAGCCTGCTTAAGATCTGAGTCCAGTCCAGGTTGGCGGTTCTTGGGGGAGGAGGAACACTGGTGTGGCAGCTTGCTGTGTAGAAATAGCTCTGAAAACAACAGCACAACCCCTCAAGCTTAGGACAAACTACTCTCTACTCTACAAGCAGTCATACCCCAACAAAAAACTCAAGAGTCAAGTAGTTGGCTGGGAACATGGCCAGGCAGCAAAAACAGTCTCAGATTCAGACTCACACTTTGGAATCTTTCTTTGGTGACAAAGAAGATCAAAACATAGAGCCAGAAGAATTCAGCAAAGTCAAAGAGCCTACATCAAAAGCCTCCAAGAAAAACATGAACTGGCCTCAGGCCATGGAAGAGCTCAAAAAGGAGTTGAAAAAGCAAGTAAGAGAAGTAGAGGAAAAACTGGGAAGAGAAATGAGAGTGATGCAACAAAACCATGAAAAAAAAGTCAATGACTTGCTAAAGGAGACCCAAAAAAATACTGAAGAAAATAACACCTTAAAAAATAGACTAACTCAAATGGCAAAAGAGCTCCAAAAAGCCAATGAGGAGAAGAATGCCTTGAAAGGTAGAATTAGCCAAATGGAAAAGGAGGTCCAAAAGACCACTGAAGAAAATACTACCTTAAAAATTAGATTGGAGCAAGTGGAAGTTAGTGACTTGATGAGAAATCAAGATATTATAAAAGAGAACCAAAGGAATAAAAAAATGGAAGACAATGTGAAATATCTCATTGGAAAAACCACTGACCCGGAAAATAGATGCAGGAGAGATAATTTAAAAATAATTGGACTACCTGAAAGCCATGATCAAAAAAAGAGCCTAGATATCATCTTTCAAGAAATTATCAAGGAAAACTGCCCTGAGCCAAAGGGTAAAATAGAAATTGAAAGAATCCACCGATCTCCTGCTGAAAAAGATCCCAAAAGGAAAACTCCTAGGAATATTGTTGCCAAATTCCAGAGCTCCCAGATCAAGGAGAAAATACTGCAAGCAGCCAGAAGAAACAATTTGAGTATTGTGGAAACACAATCAGAATAACACAAGATCTAGCAGCTGCTACATTAAGGGATGGAAAGGCTTGGAATATGATATGCCAGAGGTCAATGGAGCTAGGATTAAAACCAAGAATCACCTACCCAGCAAAACTGAGTATCATGCTCCAAAGCAAACTATGGATTTTCAATAAAACAGAGGACTTTCAAGCTTTCTCAGTGAAAAGGGCAGAGCTGAATAGAAAATATGACTTTCAAACATAAGAATCAAGAGAAGCATGAAAAAGTAATCAAGAAAGAGAAATCATAAGGGACTTACTAAAGTTGAATTGTTTTGTTTACATTCCTACATGGAAAGATGATATGTGTAATTCATGAGACCTCAGTATTAGGGTAGTTGAAGGGAATATGTGTGTGTGTGTGTGTGTGTGTGTGTGTGTGTATATATATATATATATATATATAGAGAGAGAGAGAGAGAGAGAGAGAGAGAGAGAGAGAGAGGGCACAGGGTGAGTTGAATATGAAGGGATGATATCTAAAAAAAATCAAATTAAGGGATGAGAGAGGAATATATTGAGAGAGGGAGAAAGGGAGAGATAGAATGGGGTAAATTATCTCACATAAAATGGCAAGAAAAAGCAGTTTTGTTGGGAGGGAAGAGAGGGCAGGTGAAGGGGAATGAGTGAATCTTGCTCTCATCGGATTTGACCTGAGGAGGGAAAAACATACACACTCAGTTGGGTATGTTACTCCACATGAAAGAAGGAGGAAGGGTTTGATAAAAAAGGGAGGACGATAGAAGGAAGGGCAGATAAGGGGAGGAGGTAATCAAAAGCAAACACTTTCAAAAAGGGACAGGGTCAAGGGAGAAAACTGAACAAAGGGGGATAGGACAGGAAGGAGCAAAATATAGTTAGTCTTTCACAACATGAGTATTGTAGAAGGGTTTTGCATAATGATACGCATGTGGCCTATGTTGAATTGCTTGCCTTCTTAGGGAGGGTAGGTGGGGAGGTAAGAGGGGAGAGAATTTGGAACTCAAAGTTTTAAAAGCAGATGTTCATTAAAAAAAAGTTTTTGCATGCAATTAGGAAATAAGATATACAGGTGATGGGGCATAAAAATCTATCTTGCCCTACAAGAAAGTAAGGGAAAAGGGGATGGGGGGAGTGGGGTGACAGAAGAGAGGGCTGACTAGGGAACCAAGCAATCATAATATATGTCATCTTGGAGTGGAGGGAGGGTAGAAATGGGGAGAAAGTTTGTAATTCAAACTCTTGTGAAAATTAATGCTGAAAACTAAAAATATTAAATAAATAAATAACAAGGGAAAAAACCAGAAAACAACAAACAAAAAAAAAGAAATTCATGAAGGGAAGTCAAAAAGGAAATTGATTCAAGTTTATGAGACAAAGTACCATTCATTCCCAAGTAGACTAAATAGTAACAACAATAATTGTAACAACTTTTACACAGCACTTAAGATGAGCACAGCACTTCATGTATGTCATCTCCTTTGATCCCTACAGCAATTCTGGGAGGAAGATACTGTTATTATTCTCATTTTATAGAAGAGTGAACTGAGGCACACAAAGGTTAAGTGACTTGCCCAGGGTCACACATCCAAAATGTCTGAGGCAGGATTCAAACTTGGGTCTTCCTGACTCAAAGTCCAGTGCTTTATGCACTGTGACAGCTACCAAAGGATATAAACAGGGAGTTTTCAAAAGAAGAAATCTAATCTATCAATAACTATTAAAAATGTTCTAGATCATTATTAATTAGAGAAATGTAAAGCAAATCTATGGTTCTAACTCACACCCATCCAACTGACAAAGATGACAAAAAAGGAAAATGACAAATGCCAGCTTGTCTGTGGGGAAACAAACACATTAGTGAGCTGCTGAAGGAGCTATGAATTTGTCCACCCAGTCTCTAAAAGAACTTCATCCAAAATACTGCTAAAATGTTGGATACCCTTTGACCCAGCTAACACATGCTAGGTCTATACCCCACAAGATAAAATGAAGAGTAAAAAAGTGACCCATATGTGCAAAAAAGCTGAAGACAGCTCTTTTCACAGCAGCCCCCAAATTGGAAACTTCCTATTGGGGTAGTTAAACAAATTATGGTATATGAATAATGCAATAGTACTGTGCTTTGGGAAATGACTGTGAAGACCTCTAGGAACTCAGAGTGAAATGGAAAGAACTAGGAGAACCATTTTTACAGTAAGAATCACATTACAGAGATGGGCAACTTTGAAATACTTTGGAATTCTGATCAATTCCCTATGGAGTCTAAAATACTTAAGATGAAACACTCCACTCACCTTTTGCCCTAGAGATGATGAACTTAAAAATGTAATAAGATATATCCATTTTGGGGCATACGTGACCAATATGTGACCACACTGTATTGCTGGATGGTGCATATTTATACTGAGGATTTTATTCAGGTTATGTTGTTATTGTTCAATTGCGGGGAAGGGATAGATTATAAATGAATGTAAAATAATTTAAAAATAAAATGGCCCATTTCAAAGTTTTAAGAAAGTAATTCAGTCTTCCCTTCTGAGAAAATTCTAGCACATATTTTTGACAAAGTAGAACACATAGCAATCATACATGTGTATATTTATAAGCATAGCTAACTAATACACTTCTACTATAATTAAAACCACTACAAGGAAAAGGTAAGTGTTAGTAATATAGTTGTTACATAGGTCACCTTTATCTTTAAAAAAAAAAAATTATCCTACGTGCATCACATATGGCCATCAATATATGGGCCACTTACTAACATCAGTAACTTAAAGGCAGAGGAGGGGCAGAAGATCAAACTGGCAGCCAATGAGCTCCACCTATTGCATGACCTCCTCAGCCTGGCCCAAAAGGTAAATGACATGGTAATCCCTGACAATCGAGCTATGGAGAAGAGGGGGAGATAATGGATGAAAAGAAAGGGACCAGACCAGGGACCTCTCTGCTATAAGACTCCATGATGTTTAGGAAGCCTCCCTTAGCAATGACCTTCCTCACTTTACAGTCTCAGAGAGTTCAGGGGATAAGACTCACACAAATTGAATAGAAAACTATACAAAACCACATGTAATTAACTGCTAAATTCTATGGTACCTCTTATGAATGATATAACGGTTCTAAAGAAAGGAAAAATCAATGTAGGTTGCTCAAGGAACCAACAATGGATGGCAAATGTATATTATTTAGTAAAAGAAGAGTAAAGTGGATTTAAGAACTACAAAAATTTAAATACCACTAAAGGGAAATGGCATCATATTCTGAGTAGAGGGCTAGTCCTGGAGTCAGTCAGACCTGCCTTTGTCACATACTATTTGTGTCAATATGGCCAATGATTTAACTACTCAATGCCATCGAGCAAGTTTCTAAGACTATGATGACCAATGAGCTTCTGATGTACATTGGAGAGTTGCCCTACAGAGGTTTTCTACGTAGATGACATCACAGACCTAGTCTTATTCCTCGAACTCCTTAAAAAAAAAAGTAGAAGTGAAGGAAGGGGGAAACGAAGGGCAACTAAGCAATATTACCAATAATGGCTAATGAATTATTTTGCTTGATTATGATTATTTGTCATAAACATGTCTCCATCATAGTTACTAGGAAAACAATGGGCTTACCATATAACTGTTTAATCCCCTTGTATTGCACAAACAAGTCTCTAACTTTGCTGGGTAATGAATAAAATGGACCTAGGTCATCAGAAGAAGATTCCATTGTTTTCTTAGCAACATTAATCTCTTCAGATAGGATAGCTTCTTTCAGCTGCTCCCTCTTAGAAAATTTGGGTGTCTGGGCTTTGGCATTTCCTGTCATGGCACTTTTCAAACAATCTTTAAGGCTTCTTCTCCTGCTTATATCAGATTCTAGGCTCTTAGGAGACAATTTTTTCTTTTCCTGGGGCTGTTCCACAGGTGTTTCTTTCAAAGTCTGGTGTGAAGGGAGGGGGTAACTTTCTTTAGCAGATGGGTTATTCAAATCACTGGTAGAGTCCTTCGTTTTTTCAAAATATAAAGCCTGTGAGCATGGTACATCATGTAAAAGGTCATCTCCAGGTTCGATGGTCACATTTTCTTGTACACTTGAAGTCTTTGGGGAATAGCAGTAATCCTGAGATTTAACTTCAGGCAAGTTACTGTCAGTTGCAATAATATTAAATTCACTGGTCTCTGTACTTTTTGAACAAAGCTTTTCAAAAGCAGGTTGTGTGGTAATTATTCCAAGCTCAGGAGACTGCATATATTTTTGTTCTAAATCATCTACTTGAGCTAAAAAAGAGTTTTCAGCAAAACTATCATAACCACCAAACATGTCCTCTTCACTGCCATCATACTGAAAAGAAAACAAAGGTATTTATCAATGTTAAAGCAACATTTACTCATACTATGTTGGCCTGGAGAAGTGGCAAACATAAAAATAAAAGTTTTTTAACTCCCCTGGAAAAAATTACTTCAGCAATATAATTATCCTGACCAGAAACATGAGGCTATCTCTCTCACAAAAGCTTAATATATAAAGTGCAACCGATTAATTTTGAAAGTTGTAAAATATGTTGAAAATTCCTTGAATACTCTTGACAAAAGATAAAGATAGTTGAGAGACTAAATTGCCACAGAAACCCAGATAATTAGATTTTGTGGAACTGTTAGTTTTTATTTAACTAGATAACATTACACTAATGCAAAAGAAAAAAAAACATATGAAAAATAAACCAAAAGTAGTAGTAAGAACAGTAAAGGCTTATTAACTTATAATAAAAATAAAATGGAAAACCAAGAAAATGAGATTTAATCTGGATAAATATCAATAAAATTACTTAGCTAATATTAGAGAAAGATAAGAGGAAAATAAGAGGAAGAACAATGCAAGCTTGTTAATGTTTTAGACCTAAATAGTTAGCTACCAACTTATTTTCCAGATAGTTAAATGGAACCCTAATCCCCAATTAGAGCAGCTCGATGGCTTAACGGATAGAGCACTGGGCCTGGAGTCAGAAAGACCTGAGTTCAAATCCAAACTCAGACACTTTCTAGTTGTCTGAGCTTGGGCAAATTACTTAATTTTTATTCGCCTTGATCTACTAGAAAAGGAAATGGTGAACCACCCCAGTATTTTGGTCAAGAAAATGTCATAATGGAATCACAAAGAATTAGACACCACCACCCTCTAATTAGATTCAAAAGCATACCCTTCTCCAGAATAAGCAATTAATTCTCTTTTTAAAAATGAGGCTTGCATTCAATAGGAGAAATCTAAGAAAAATGAAATGGAAAAATCAATGACCAGAAGTATAGTCAAATGACTTTCAATGGCCTATGTAAATCCTAACATTTCCCTATAGTCTAATTTTTTGTTGTTCAGTCATTTTAGTTGTGTCCGACTCTTCTTGACTCCATTTAGGGTTTTCTAGGTATGACTATTCAGAAACAACTAAAACGACTGAACAACAACAAACAATTATTGGAGTGGTTTGCTATTTCTTCTCCAGCTTATTTTACAGATTGGGAAACTGAGGCTAACAGTTAGGTGACTTGCCCAGGGTCTCACAGCTAGTAAGTGTCTGAGGCCAGATCTGAACTCGAGAAGGTGAGTCTTCCTGACTCTAGGCCCAGCACTCTATCCACTGTGCCACCTAGCTGCCCACAATATAATTAGATTGTATTTTTTTTTAAACTACAAAAAACAGTCTTGAATATCAATGTTGGTGACACCGAACAACCTCGGTGCTATTTTCTTGGTGTTATCAAAGCCAAGTTGTAACTATTAAGCCTGTAATACAATTTGCAAAATGGCCAGTTATTTTCAGGAAACAGACTTAAGAAACCTAGGATACATAATGCTCTGTTAACATCTGAGAAGTTCAAAATTAAATTTATGCATATTATCATCACACATGTCAAGGGAAGACAATTGAAGGATTCACGCCAAAGACTCATCACCCAGTGACCATCATGAGTGACTGGTGAGCTAGCTTTCTTCTACTTAGCTATATTACATTAATCCTCAGAAAGCAGTCTGTTGGAACACTGCTCAAAGGTTTCCCAGTAAGAACAAATTTAGACATAAGGAAATACTCTTTTATTATAGGGACATTTATATGCTGAAAGGGGCAGAAAAAGGCTATCAGTGTGTGAAGCATAGAGAAAAGCAATCTGAGAAGAAAAACAAATAGTCCTAAGAATTGAAAACGAATAGTTCTAAGTAGCTTCTCATTTAAAGTACTAAAAATACCTGAGAGAAAGCAGTTCCTTTTAGAGACAATAGTTGTGAATGATAGGAGGGAGGAAGGGAGGGAGGAAGCATTTATACAGTACCTACTATGTGCTAAGCACTTTACAAATATTAACTCATTTGAGCCTCACCACAACCCCATGAGGTAGGTGTTGTTATTATCCTCATTTTACAGTTTTGGAAACTGAGGGAAAAAAGATTTAAATTACTTGTCCAGTGTCATAGAGCTAATAAGTTTCAAAGGCCATATTTGAACTAGGCTCTCCAGGCCCAGCACTCCATTGTGCCACCAAGCTGCCTGACAGCTACAGAGGATTGTTTTCTAATAAATAATATACATAGGACATTTTAGAAGCTGAGAGTTTGTTAACTGGGAAACTCTGAATCAGAGAGTTCTTTTTGGACTATAGGACATAATGATAAGTTGTGTCCTATGTAACAGAAATGTGGATCTGGGCTCTCCTCCTAAATTAGAGATGGGTCACCACATATAAGGAAGCCCTAATCTGAAGCCCTGGGGGACATTCAAGAGTCAACAACCAAAGTTGGGGCAGGAGTGGATCAGAGAAGCCCTGAGAGAAGCTCTTTGCAGGAGAAATGCCAGAAGCTAAGGGAGCTGAAGGATTGACAGACACTGAAAGCAGGCTCTGCTGGTCTGATTAGAAGAAATTTCTGTTATTTGCAAGAGCAAATGAGAAGAAAGGAGAATCCTCTACTGTGGGTGAAGAGCTGGCTAGAAAAATAAAAAACTCTGCTTCTTCTCTAGTGCCATTTACAGTCTGAGATAGGTAATTTGGGTCATGTGCCCAAATAGTCTTGAGGGGAAAAACCCTTCAAAAGGGTACAGAGAATAAGATCTGAATAGTTTTATAAATGCCAAGATTAATTTCCACTAAAAGGCTGTCATCTGCCTCAAAAACTGAGCCAGACCTCTTCTCAAAATACTAGCAGATAGCACTAAGACAACAATAAGGATTGGCAAACAGGAGATAAAACTGTCCCAATTTCCTGACTGACATGATGGTTTACTTAGAAAATCCCAGGATAATGATGGTCACAAAATAAACACAAAATCAACAGCACATCCATATAATAACAAAATCCAAGAAGCTCATAAAATATCTATATAGATTAAATTACAAAGTGTACCTTAATGAAATAAAGAATTTAAATAACTTTTAAAATATTCTGTGTTAATGGCTGGGCTGTGCCAACAAAATAAAAATACAATACTACCAAAATTTTAATGTTATGCCAATCAAATTATCAAAGGGATATTTTGTGGCACTGTAAATAAATGGCAAAATTCATCTGGAGAAACAAAAGAGCCAAAATATCAAGGTAAGGACAAAGAAAGACTAATTCCAGATCTCAAACTATATTACGAAGTGGCAATCATCAAAGACATTTTGTACTGGGCAAAAAAAAAAAAAAGGATCCATGTAACAGATGAACAAAGAAGAATCAGAAACAGCGGAACTCAATAATCTCATGTTTAATAAATCAGAAAACATGAATTAATTAGGAAAGAATTCAGTATTTGATTTTAAGAATAAGCTCTTGGGAAAATAGAAAAGTATATTCCATCATTCTGATGGCACAATGTTTCATTATAGTAGTCTGGTAGAAATTAGGTAGAAATTAGATCAATATCTCACACAATATTGCACAATAAGTTCAGAATAGGTAAGTGGACTTAATATTAAAAATCTTAACATTAAAGAAAAGTGAAGTATATCTACCTTTCATTTCATTCAAGAATACTTAGGTGTAAAGGAGGCAGGTCTCTGCTATCTAATCCTAATTTCCAAAATATATGATAGCATGTAAAGGAATGAGGGGCTTAAGTATATTCTCACAGGTCATCACAATTCTTGGTAGAATCATAAATGAGGGGTTGGAAGGGACTTTAGGAGAGGTTTTTAACTTGAGGGCCTAGAATTTGTTATTGTTTTTATTCTGATAATTTGCCAAGAAAACTCTAAGTGGGGTCAGGAAGAGTTAGATATGGCTAAAATGACTGGAAAAAAACCAAACAAACCAAAAAAAGATAATTGGCCAACAAACATTTATTAAATACCTACTATGTGCCAGGTACTGTGCTAAGCACTAGAGATACAAAGAAAGGCTAAAAGCAGTCCCTGCCCTCAAGGAGCTCATAATCTAATTGGGGAGGAAAACATACAAATAACCATTTACAACAAGCTACACAAAGAATAAACTGGAAGGCACTAGAATTAAGAGATAAGAAAAGGCTTCCTGTCAATGTTAAGATTTTAGCTAGGGCTTGCAGGAATGCAGGAAGCAGAGATGAGGAAGGAGAGCATTCCAGGCATGAGAGATAATAGCCAGTGACTGGAGCTGGGAGATGGGATTTTGTGTGAGGAGCAGAGGCAAGTGTTACTGGATAGAAAAGTACGGTAGAGAGACTGGAGGAGCAAATTATGAAGGGTTTTGAATGCCAAACAGGATTTAATATTTTATCCTGGAAACAACAGGGATCTGCAGTTTATACAGAAGGTAAGACAGCGTGGTTAGACCTGAGCTGCAGGATGAATCGCTTTGACAGTTGAGTGGAAGATGGACCAGAGAGTGAGACTTGAGTCAGGAAATCAAGAAGCAGGCTACTGACGATGGTGCTGAGGTCCTGCACCACGTCACAGGACAGGAGGGAAGGAGAGATGCTACAAAGGTAACTCAACAGGTCCTGACAACGGACTGGACATGGAGTGAGGGACCGAGAAGCCCGTGCTTACACCTAGCAGGCAGTGAGGTCGATCCCGGGCTGAGGCTTGACGGAGCACGGTGACTCCGGTGAAGGATAGTTCACCAAAGGGTCCAGATGGGGAGAGAGAGGCTGCCTCTAACTCAGGGGAGCGGGGAGAGGAGAGAAGGGTTGGGGGTTACGGTGTGCACGAGGAACAGGTTTAGGGGTGCACGCATGGAGGGGACCTTGCGGCGGCTGAGCTCGGGGAGGGGAGGTTCAGATGCCCTGCGCCCGTGTCTGGGCGCTCCGGCCTTCCGCTGTCCGAGCTCAGTCGGTGCTAGTTCACCTCCGTGGCCGTCTTGGCGTGTGGCCAGGACAGGTGGAAGAGTGGGGTGTGAAATGAGTAAACTGAGGCAGCGTGGGGCAGGGGGTGGGTGTGCTGGGAAGCGTGGAAGCGTGTTTAGGTCCCAGAGCAAGGGCCGGAGGCGGGAAAGCAGCGGCAGGTGTGGCCGGAGCGAGGCCCAGAGAGGAACAAGTGACCGACGGTGAGGGCAGAGGGAGGGCCGAGACGTGACCTGCGTCTCCTGGACCAGAACTTCTCCGGGACCACGTGAGGAGACCCCCAGGGGGCCTTGGCCTCCCGCGTCCCGGGGGTCCCTACCTCAGAGGGTTGCGGGCTCCAGCTCCGCCGCCGTCGCCGCCTCCCCTCGCTCCCCTCCGGCTCCTCGCCCCGCTCCAGCGGGCCAGCGGCGGCCACTTCCCCCAAGCTGCGGCGGCTCCTCTTGCGAGTAGATACCCGCCTGCGAATGCCGGAGCTTGGGCCCTCCATGGCTCGGGGGCTCCGGGACTAGAGCCAGGTTCGGCTTGGCTACCAGGCTGGGGAGGGAAGGGTCGGGACTCATGCCCTGGAATCCGAACACGGCACACAAGTTCAGGGGCCGTGGAGCCCGGGCATGCTCTGAAACCACACCCCGCCCCTTGCCTTCATTGGAGGGAAAAAATGTTCGGCACATGTGCAGTGAGCTAATTACGCCATCAAGTCGCGCCTTCTCAGCTGACCGTCTTAGCTCGAGAACAATTACATCCGGTCTTGTATCGGCAAAGTGAACCGTGAACCGGAAGGGATCGTTCCGAACTCATTTTGAGTGAGGGAAGAAAGGTTATTGAGTTTGCCATGGCGGCCCCGCTGGGTGCTCTTGCTCTTGGGAGGATGCGTTTGGGAAATGCTTGCATTGGACACGCCAGCCGCCGGGTTCCGACTCGTAAGTGCCGCCTCCCTCGATTTTGGGGATCTCCGGCTCTTCCTGAACTATAGAGAGCCGCGGTGTCGTGGGGAAGGCTGGGGCAGTTGCCCGGCATCCAAGGCTCAGTTCAGCTGGACTTGTACACCATCGGCCTCGGCCGATCCTGACCCATTCATTGCCCAACCATTTAGTCCAAAAGCATTAAACGTCTGCCCCGTGCCAGGGAAGGCGGCTCGGGGGTTTGGGTGGGTGGGTGGGGTCTGGACATCAGGAGATCCGAGTTCAAATTCGTCCTCAGAGCTTAGAGCTCTGTGACCCTCGACGAGTCACAACCCGTCTCCCTGCGCTCCCTCATTTGCGAAATGGAGATAACAATAATACTAGAGTCTCCCTTCCAGCGTCTTGGATTGGGTGAGTCCTGTGTAAAGCGCCCAGCACTTAGTAGGGCCTCAATATGTGCATATTCCTTGGCATTGCGCGCTGCTTAGGGCAGGGACTGGTTCGTTTGTTGGTGGTTTTTTGTAGTAGGCGTTTAGCAAAAGCTTGCTTGGTTGGGAGCCTCCGATCCTTCCTTCTACCCCTTGTGGCATCGGGAACCCTTCCCCCAGCACAGTACCTGACACGTAGTAGGCGCTTTAGCGCTTCTTCACCTCCACCCTCACATCTCTTTAATGTCCCTGCTCGTCTCTACCTCCCGCCTCCTTCCAGCCTCGGCTAGACTGCCCCGTTCTGCAGGAAGCTTCCCCGCGTGGTCATCGACCTCTCATTCAGCCGGTGGCTGGTTCGTACACCCCTGCCTGCACGTTGAACCTCCCTTTAGGTTGGGAGCGCTTGGGAAGCAGGGACCTTTTGCCTCTTTGTAGCCCCCGTGCTTAGCATAGTGCCCCGCACATAGTAGGCCCTTCACGTTGGCTCCCAGTGCCCGCACCAGGACTGTATTAGACCATACAGTCAGGTCGGTCTTATTGCCTCTCCCTTAATTTTTCTCTTTATCAGATGGCTAAGACCCTTCTCTGTCAAAATTGGCACTAGAAAAGGTTTTACTTTTATCATTTGTGCTTTGATGTTCAGCAAACTGGTGTCAATTTAATTCATTCTGGGTTACCTCTCCCAGAGGAATATGCTAATTTCAGGCAGTGAACTGGTGGGGGAAATTATCCCTGGATGAGGACCTCTTTTGGGGTGCACCTGAATTTACATTCCTGCCTTACTTGGCATATTAGGGGTTCAGTGAAGCCTGCTAAAATATTTGTAAAACATTACTACTTTTCCTCATATCTCTCACTTTTTTTTAAAAAAGGTCATCAAAGGTGTAGTTAACCAAGTAATTGCTCTTTGCTGTTTTCTGTTTAGTTACAGTACTTTGGAGAAGATGTTCCCAGTATAAAGAGGTGGCCACTGATGAAGACCTGGTAAGAAAGATTGTTGAATTTCAAGTTCCCATGGCCTTTGTAAATGAGATTGCTCTTTTGAGTAAAAGGCTCAGTCACAGGAAATTAAGTTAGGTTGGTGCAGTGAGTAGAGCACCAGCCCTGGAGTCAGGAGGACCTGAGTTCAAATGTGGACTCAAGACACTTGACACATGCGCTAGCTGTGTGACCTTGGGCAAGTCACTTAACCCCAATTGCCCTGACAAAAAACAAGCCAAAAAAAATCCTTTTTAACAGACTTGTTCTCAGTCTATCACATCATTTTTAAGCCTTCTTTGAGGTATAAATAAGAATTCTGTGAGAAAATATGTCATTTTTTCTCTTAAATGACTAAATATAAAATTACGTATCAAAAATACTTATTGCCAACACTTTTCAGTATGAACGTAGGATTAGCTTTCTTGATTTTACTCCAAAGATTACTCTATGCTTCCAGTTCCACATTTTCAATTCAATAAACATTTTTAAGCACCAGTACAAGGTAACATGCTGGGTTTAGGGGTTGCACCATGTATTCAGAGGCTGCTTCCTAAGCAAGTTAGTTTCAGAAACTACTTTGATTCAGATCCTGCCTCTGACACTTTCCAGCTTTGTAAAACTGTGTGTCACTTAATCTCTATGGATCTCAGCTTTCTCATTTGTAAATTGGGGATAATAGTACCCGTAGTTTCTTATTTAATAAGGTGGTTATGAAGCTCAGAAGAGATAATACATGTAAAGTGCTTTGAAAATCTTTAAGTGCTATTTAGGTGCTAGCTATTACACTGAATTATATTTTGTTAATACATTCTTTTTGCTCTTTCCCTCCAAATCTAGCCAGTTCCAATGGAAAATCCCTACAAGGAACCAAACAAAAAATGTATTTTGTGTGGAAAAACTGTAGATTATAAGAATGTACAGGTGAGACTTGAATTTATTACCTGAGATCCTTGAATATGGGATTTTGCTGTCCGATAGTTGTTAAAGAGAATTTATTACTTATTAAATGGGAGTTTAGTTCTATAACTCTTGTTGTGAGGACATATAAGGTGCTTATACCTACAGTGTATGTTCATTTCATTTTAATTAACTCACATTAAAGCTGTCAAATGATAGCTGTCATCCAAAGAAGTGAGCAAAAATGGCTTAACAAGATGTGTTTTACTCATAAGTATTATACTATAATGCATACATTTATTTGTAACCAAGTTTATTTCCTGGCACATAGCTGATTAGAATTAACAAATTATAAAAAGTGGGAAAACAGTATTGCTAGCAAGAGAAGTAAGCTAATGGTGAGGGAGGAAAAAAACACTATAAATGCTACACAAGAACTCTGAGTATATATAAAAAGCTCTCCCCACCCCCTGCCCAAGTAATTGATAGTCACCATAACAGTAATGGATCATTGCATAAACTTATGTTCAGTATCTTCTGTTTAACCAGACATATTTTGATTCCTTTTCTACATATACCCTTAAATAGCACTACCCTTTTGTGACAGAAAACATTTGAGCAACGTATATACATATTACACATCTATAATCCACCACCTCTCAAGTGAGGAAATTTGTTTATCATGAGGTCTCTAGGATTGAGATTAAAGATAATCGTGCAAAAGAAAAACTTTAAAAACTTGTTACTTAAAAGGGGATAAACTTAAGTTACCTTCTTCCCTGATGATATTAAATGTGTATATGTAATCTAAGCATATTTTTAATTGGAGATTTCATAGGAACATTTAAAAATTTGGGCTCATGCTGTTAATAAATGGGCTTGGCATTTCTTAAAGATATTCATGTCCATATAAGTATATGGCTATATTAGACCATATAGTTTAGTAGTGAACATTTCAGTAGATTTAGAAATCACCAGGCCCTGGGCTGAAGTTTCAATACCAGTATTTTCTAGTTCTGTTGCTATGACACTGAGCACTTTGAGCCTGTTTCCATATCTTTAAAGTGGGAATGAAACTCATACCTACCTGAAAAGATTGTTGAAAGGCAGATCTTTCACTATATAAATGTAAGTTGGTGTTACAGTACTAAGAAAAAAAATTGAAGAGTTTTTAAAAGTTGCTTATTAACTTTGATTACTACTAATTTTGGTTTTGTTTATAAAAATATCAACAGCTTTTGTCCCAGTTTGTTTCTCCATTCACTGGATGCATTTATGGGAGACACTTAACAGGTATTTACATTTAAACACATTTGTGAGTATTTTAATGTGTAAATAATTTAAAACCAATGTTAATTTATGCTTTAAGAAAATGAGCTAGTTTTCTATTATCAGTGTTGACTACATGTTACAGTTTAAGGCAGAATGGTTATATTTTAGGCACTTTAGACTCAATTAGCTGTGTTAGTGCAACTCTCCAAAAGCATTATGTTCAAGGACAGGACTTGATAGGGTGTTTTGAAATTAAGTAGTTTTTCTTTTAAAGCAAAGTTTACTTGTTTAGAAGCATAATCATCCTGAGGCTTTTATATAAGCATTAATTTTGTATCTGGAGGTGAAATTAATGAAAACATTTTTCTTTCATAGGCTTATGTGGGAAAAAACAGAAAGAGATTACAAAGGCTATTAAGCGGGCTCAGATAATGGGTAAGAGTTAGTGAATATTTATTATCTAATTTTTTGCCCGTTATATAGTTTACTGTGTGTGTTTCTGGGTAGATTTTGCTTTAATGTGACACTTTCCAACCAATACCCAAATCCCTCGTAACTTTTCTCCTAAGAATTAAGCAGAACAGCCTGATTGCAACTAAGTGTGTCATTTTGCTGTTTTGTAGTTTGTAGTGATTAGGAGGAGGTATGCTTTAATTTTGTGTAGTGATGCTGCTCTGGAGGGCTGCCTTTACTTGCCATGGGGTTGGTGTGTGTTCTTGTTCTGCTTTCTCCACTCTGGCTCTCTTATATAAGTCCTGATATATTCTATGAATTCTTATTTTATCATTCTTATGGTACAATGATATTGCATTGTACTCATTATCACAGTTCTTTTAGCAGTTGCCCAATTATTGGGCACGTTTTCCCCCAGCTTTTGGTCATCTTAAAAAACGATGCTATGAATGTTTTTCACACAATAATCTTTTCTGGCCTTCATTAAGCCTCCTTGGGATATAGTTCTAGGAGTAGCATTTCTGGTTCAAAGAAAGTGAAGAATTAAGCCACTTTTCTTAAATCCAAAAATTCATAAAAACATTTAGACTATTCAACCAGCAGTGAAGCAAGCAGGTTCTCATCCAACATTAAATTTCACCATTTTCTGCTGGGTTTTGTACAAAGTATAAGTCAGTATTTTAATACACATATCTCTCCTTAGTTTTGCATTGCTTCCTTTGCAAGTGCTCATCTTCTCTGACCACTAGTCTATTGAGGAATGGCTCTTAATTTGTCTCAGTTTGCTCTAGATCTTATGGCAGACTATGTAAGTTTTTATTATATGTTTAATCTTTTTCTAATTTTAGGTTATTGATTTTTTTACTTGTGCAAATTATAGTGAAAAACTTAAAAACAAATTCTCTTTTTGTAGGATTTATGCCAGTTACTTACAAGGATCCTGCGTATCTGAAAGATCCCAAAATTTGTAACATCAAATACTGAGAATAAAGCTAGTACCAATTAAACTTACTTGACAGATGTGTGTGCTATCAACTGTGATTCAGTTTTAAAAACATTGGCCTGCATGTCACAAGATCTGGCTTATTTCTATGTTAGGTTCTGTGGGCCTGTTTCCTCATCTGTAAAATGTGGCTGGAAAAGATGGTCTCCAAAGAACCATACAGCTCTTATATCTGATTTTGAATTATTAACTTTCACACTCTTGTGGTAGAAAATTAAAAAGCTCAGCTGAACTCTATCTGACATTGTCAATTGCTGTAGAGCTGATTGTGGGTTCTTGGTTCTACCAGCAGACCCTCTTGATTTCAGCGTATGGCTGGGAGAGTGAGGGAGGGGATATCACAGATAGTAAATCAAAGATGAGTTTGTTTGTCTTTAAACCAAGCCCTTTAGAATTTTAACTGAAACATCATTTGTTCAAACAATGGGGTAGACTTAAGGGACAAGTATAGTTTATTCTTTCAGAAGCCATTTGTTAAGTACCTGATAAATGACAGGTAACCCCAAAAAAGTGCCTGCCACCAAGGAACTGAAGTTCCTAGTGGGGAGAAACAACGTATATGAACACACAGAAGGTGGACATGAGAATTTCTTGATGGGGGAGTAGTTTAGACTTGAAGAATTACCAATGCGATAGTTGATTAGGCACAAGAAAAGGTATGCAGTGAAAACCTGAGTAGTTGAATTGTGTAATTTAACTTCTTAGTGTGGCCTTTATTTTATAGACCAAATTTAAAAAGGAAGCTTCAGGTTTTAGGATTTTTTTTTACAGAAATATTTCATCTACAAAGTGAATTAGTTTCAGTAAAAGCTTTTATTTACAAAAACTAAACTTGGAAAATAACTAGTAATTTTTTGCCATACTCCTAGAGTACTATAATAAAAATCTTGTCACCTTCTTAATTTAACAAGTTTCCAAAATATTTATATAAAGCAATACTTTAGAAAATTGTTAGAACTTATCCAGTTAGTATTTCAAAACACAGTAAACTTTTTTTTACCTCTGTTGCCCTTTGGTCAGTCGGGACAATCAGAAAAATTGTATGAAAGGTTCAGAAAGTTGGTGACTCTGGATATTCAACATTGTCCTTCAATTCCTCCGCATCTTCATCTGTTTCTATACTGCTCGTCAGTTCTTTTTCCTCATCACTGTTTTCATGATCTATTTTAAGAGACTGATTAGGAATTTGTAACAGTCGCGCTTTCTTGCATGGTCTTTGGTTCTCTAAGTCAAGAGATTCACGCTTAACTCCATATCTTGTTTCATCATCATCTGAAAAATCAGGGCTTTCTAGCATCAGAGTTAATTCACTCACCAGATGGAGTTTATGGTCAGTGTTACAGCAGTTTCTAGAAATCTGCCTGCCTTTCAAACAAACAATACACGAATGAAGAAATCCACAACTTGGGAAAAATGTCCGTAGAGCTTGACAGAGAAGAACATTCTCTTCTGTTTCCAGGTCACAGCTTTTTATTGCTAAATCAGAAAACAATTTATTATTCAGCATTATTTAAACATTCAGATTGACATGGACTGTGAGGGTCTACAGTAGGGGCAGGGAACTTGAGGCCTTCTAGGTCCTTGGGTGCAGCCTTTTGATTAGTCCAAGTTTTATAGAATCCTTTTATTAAGGGGATTTGTTCCGTGAAGTTTGGATTCAGTCAAAGGGCCACACTTGAGGGCCACATGTGGCCTCAAGGCTACAGGTTCCCCAGGGCCTTTCATGGCTTATTTGATCTAAGAATCCAATTTTAAAATTTTATCCACAATGATACTTTTTCTTAGAATATTTGGCAAGCTTGGCTTACATCTGCCAAAGCTGACTTCTTGAACCTGAATTGAAGAAAGGACCCTTTTCATTTAGCAAAACCTCCCCATCCTCTGTGCTACTGACCTGAGAGTGCTGACTACATCAATCATATTAAACTGAGTTTAGGTGAAAGTCTGACACCATTGTAAACAGTTGGCGTACTGCGTATTGGTTTAATAACTGGTTATGACAGGCATCCAAAGCCACCACTTTCTGAGCCTCCGCTTTCTTTGTAAAATAGGCAGTGCTTGGGCTGCTTGTGAAGTAACAGCTTTGGCAATCTGAAAGTGCTAGATAAATGAATTATTATGGATATTCCTGAATGGCAGCTGTATAGGAATAAAATATGAGAAGCAGTATAAGAATGTTGATTTTTCTTTTTACCTGATACTAGAATCTTTGCTCTCTTCCTTGATGCAAGTTCTTCTTTTAGTCTATTTATATCCTTTATTAATTTTTCTACTAATTGCTCACTCTCTAATACTTGAGTGCATATTTCCTACAAAAGAAAATTAGTTTAATTGTATAGACATTTCAATTCATAATACATTAGTAACCCATATAAATAAAAGGAATTCTACTGGACACAATAGGGCAACATCACAAATTTTAACCACTTCCTGAACTGTGTCACACTCTACTTCATTTCTGCAAGTGCAATTTTTTTTTCTTTAACAACAATGTGGCTCATTAAGGTAGGAGATGGGGAAGCTTAATATACTCCCCAAAATTACTACCTTAATTCAAGTTCATAAATTTATTAAAATAAGCTTTCTGGATTTAAAAATAAAAAAAATTAGTGTATAACATGTATTATAATATGTTGTTAAATTTTTGGTTATAAATTCATTAATAAATTTGTTGATTTAAAAAAAATTGTTCACCATATTTTTTTGTAGATAATATCGCTAGGCAAAATCTGAATTTATCTAGAAGAAATCCTAAACATGTAGAGCTGGCATGATTTCTAAATCTAGAAACAATCCTCAAAGTTTTGAGATAATTACCTTTAATTCTTCTTGTATAGTGGCATATAGTTCACTTATCTTCTGCACCTCTTTTAAAGTTCCATCTTCATTAAAAAATTCTGACCTATTGGTGAAAGATAAAATATTTCCTTGTGATTTATGTATTTCAAAATTTGTATTTATAGTTCATCTATAAAATGAAGATTTGACAGAGGTGATGTAGGGCTCTATTCTATGAGTTGGTAGTAAGGAGGTAGAGTACTAATTTTTTTAAGGGAGAAGTAGGGGAGGTGAGATATGTTATAGGGTCAAAAATAGATATCTTTTTAAAGGATGAGGTAAATCTGACACGTTGTAGAAGATGAGCCAAGTGGGACAAGGTCCTAGAGGAATGGTGGTAGCAAGAGTTAGATAGGATTATGGAAAATTAGCACAGCTTTTAAAGAGAAAGACCACTTTGTTCTTTCAGACCTAAAGGGAAGGAAATGATGAAGACTAGGAAGCTCATACTGAATAGGCTCTTATCAATATGGTAGTAGTAAAGTCCTTTAAAAGGAAAAGGGGATGAAGGCAGAGTTGAGACAGAAAGGAAAAGGTCTGGGACAGCCACTTGCGAAAGTATGGAATTCCCAAAGCACAAGTATGATCTGGTCACTTCCTTGATCAAGAAGCTCCAGTTGTAAGCTATGTCTCCCAGGAGGGCCCCAGATCCAACTTTGGAGACAGGCTCTTGACTCTTTTTAAACACCTTGTGTGTACTGTATGTATAATTTGTATTTCCTCATCCATGTTTATGTTACTTTTTCACAAAAAGAAGGTAAGTTCCAAGAATGGTTTCACTGTATGCCCAGAGCAGGGCCTGACCAAAGGAGACACTTTAATTATACTTAATGACCTACTGAACTGATAGGCAAAGGATTACCTAAAAGCCATGAGGACTTGATTAAAGTGACATATAGCATATATTTGTAGTCAGACTACATGCATAGTCACTTCAGCTTTAAAATTAGTTCAAGTTTTGATCCTTTTTAAATTTAATGATATAAATTTTTCTGTTTTTTTAGAAAATTAGTATATTTGAAATAGGTAAGGTGAAGAGTTAGTGGCTGAGGAACCATCTTACCTATGTGCATTGACTGTTCGGCCAAAGGCAGCAGACATACAGGAACTCAACACAGTCTTATATCCCTGCAGCTCTGACATACCTAAGTTGGTCACCACCAAAGGCACTTTATGGGAAATGCTAAAAAACATTTTTGATGTGAATTTATAGCAAAGTCAAAAATTAGCAGTGACATCCTATTATCATCATTTCTCATTCATAACAGACCACCCCACACAAACAAGGTAGACAGGTATCCTCTATTATTTGTCCAAAAAAATTATTCCAGTAAAACTGATCCAATTTATAAGCAAATTACTTTTATCTACAACAGCACTGTCAATTATTTTAAATATGAAAAACACTTGATGGTTACTTTATATGGATTAGTTCACTTAAAATAGAATATAGCTATAATTAGGGATAACCAATATTTGGCTTAAGCTATTTTCCATTAGTTTTAAAAAAAAAAACAGTTATCAAATCAGTACACTTTTGAAAAGAATCTTGATGTGAAATGGTAAAGCTATCATGAGGCACTATTATATTTATTAGTATCACTAAGGGAAGGAGAAATTTGTGATTTTCCTCTTAGCGGTACAGGGATCACTATGACCCCTATGTTCAAGAAAATCCAGATATGAAAGGGGAAGGCCCATCTCACATAAACCCATGCATTAAATGTTGTTACATCAACTTATACATTTGTATAAAATATTTAAGAACGAAATATTGAAAAATCACAGCACAGTACATCCTGAACTTTACTAGCTGATGCAAATATGTGCAACACTTACCCTTCCTGAGGTCTATGTAATGCATGATCCAACCTATGGGTGGAGCAGCTTTCTGTGGTTATGCTTGGTGTAAGTAACAGAAAAACAAGTTCCTGATTTGAAAGATGTTTTTGTAAATTTTTGTGGAGAATCCTCTCTCGAAATGTCATCACTTGGTCTGAATTACGTCTGAATTTGTACCATCCAATAATGTTCTAAGGGAAGAAAAATCAAATATTTCTTATCTAAAGCTATACTACCATAATGAGACAAAAATAAATAATAAACCATTCAATAATAGTGATCAACATTTAGAAAAACTCTTGACAAGCTTAAGGATTTATACATATGCATTTTGTACATTCCAAAAAAGTAAATACTGGTTTGTACTTACAATATTCTTGTGCCTTCTTTAGACTTTACTAAAAAAAATTTTAAGAGAGAAAAGAAGTCCTAACTCGAGAACTTTCCTAATTCTGTCCTGAAACCTGAACCTTTAATTAATGATATCATTTTTTAAAGATAAGATTAATGCAACAAAGTTAAAAGATAAATTCTCTGACTAAAACAAACCAGTTAACCAAAAATGTTTACTCATGTAGAGTTAATAGAGCAGAGAGGTGAGACGCTCTGCCCTGATCAGACCAAAAACATAGTATTCTGTTCAGTTCTGGGACCACATTTTAGGAATGGTCATTGATAAGCTGAAGAGGACCCAGAGTACAGCAACCAGGATGCTGAAGGGTCTCAAATTCATGCCATATAAGGATTATTTGAGTGAACTTGAGATCTTTAGCCAGGAGAAGGTAAGATTTAGCATGGACAGTCACCTTCATCAGGTATTTTAAAAGCTGTCCTCTGGAGAAAGGGTCAGACTTGTTCTGCTTGGGCTCAAAGAGTAGAATTAGGAGCAAGGAGTGCAAGTTGGTTAAGTAAGAAAAAACCTCTTCACAATTAGAGTTTTCCAAAAGTAGAATGGGTGTCCTTGGAGGTTAGGGTAGATAAGCGTTAGTAACGCTTCCCTCACTTGAGGTAGTTAAGCACAACCTTGGTAAGAACCTGAAGACCCTCTTTCGGAGGCTACCTAGTCCAGTTCTCTCCCGAAGATGAGGAAAACAGGCCCAGGGAGGTGAAGTGATGTGCCCATGGTCAACAACGCAGAGGAATGATTTGAGCCAGGTCCTCTGGCTCTGGAGCCAGTGCTCTTCCCACGAAAGGAGGAATCACTCTTTAGGTGGAGAATGCCTTTTGAGTTCTAGCCTAACTCAAATTCTGCAGTAAAGGGCCTGTCATTCAGATCTGTAAAGCACTTTAGAGTTTTCTCTTCTTATAAAAACTCTTTTAGGTGCAATATTTTATCTCCATTTGACAGATGAGGAAACAGGCCCATGGACTTGCCTATAGCCCTCCAGACCCTGCCTTTTTCAGCTCTTTCCCCCCACCTACTTATAAGAGGATAATAAGAAGTTTAAAAGCCCTATGTACATATTGTGAGCATTACTCTTGTTAGAAGCCAAAAAAAGTAGATAAAGGAGTGAGTCCCAATACCTTTTTGCAGCATGGGATGACCTTCTTCAGCTCCTGCTCATTTACTTCACCTATTGAGTTATAAAAGCTAGAAGAGGCAGATGAAAATATATTTCAATTGAGATCCTTTATAAAGAATTCCCTCAATGCCAGTATCACATTGTAATTGGTCCTAACCAAAGTACCCCAATGCAAAGCAGCAAGAGTAAGTGGCAGCAAAGTTAACAGGAAACACTATCTTCCTTAATATTCTACTGGACCTTACCACACCTCATGAGTCTATGTGACACATGAACCCTAAAATATAGACACAGCCATCTTCCAAAAGTTTTTCAATAAAGTTACTTAATTCATTGTTTACTAATTGTTATTCTTTTCTTTAAAAAGCACATAACAAGAAAAAGCTTTTTTTAAAAAAATTATTATTGATAATTTGTTTTTACATCACATTCCCTATATTCCCCCTGCTGCCCCACAGCAAATCATCCCTGGCAACTGAATAAAAAAAGAGGGGGGGAACCCCCAATTCAACAAAACTAACATATCAACTGAATCTGACAGTATATGCAGTATTTCACACCTATAATCCACCACTTCTGCAGGGGAGTTCAAAGCCCTCTATAATCTGACCCCGAGCCCACTTTTCTGGTCTTCTTTTACCTTACACAACACACACACCTCTCCCCGCCCCCACCTCTTTAATCCAGTGGCACTGGTTTCCTTGCTGTGAACAAAACCCTCCATCTTACAACTCCAGGCATTTTCACTGGCTATCTTCCCATGCATGGAATGTTCTCCCTCCTAATCTTTGCCTCCTGGCCTCTTTCAAATCCTCGCTAGAGTCCCATCTTCTAAAGGGAGTTAGGGCCTCACCTCTGTCAATTACTTCCAATTTATTCAGAATATATCTTCTTTGTAAATTGGTATCTGCATGTTGTCTCCCTCATTAGACTCTGAGCTCCTTAAGAGCACAGATTTTTTCCTTTCTTTGTATGCCTAGCACAGTGACCAGCAATTAAAATAAATGCTTACTGACTGATATCCTTTTGGATATTATATAAGAGATAAAAGAAAACATATAAGTAATGTAATAATAAATTTTACTTACCCAGCATATACAATATAGTATGTGCAACATAAACAAAACTTGCCTATTAGAAGTACACATTACCCTCAACATGTCAGATTGTGAATCTATACAGAGCAAAAACAGCTTAACTTTTTGAGAGGAAACTTCACATACTTAAGGTCTCCAAATTCTCCTCAAGTTGTGCCAATTGAACAGTGTCTCAATTACCCACAGCAAAAAATTTGTAGAGAAAAATATTTTGAAAGATCATGAGGTAGAATGTGATAGGGCAGAGAAGAAACACAAAGTGCTCCACAAAAATCTGAGATCAGAAACTAGCGACACAAAAAACTGTTGGAACAAGCAACCTATCACCTAGCAGGTTTATACCAATTTAAAAAATAAAAATCTGAAATAGACGGTGGCTGCTCTTTCTCTGCTGAAAAGTGATGTTAAAAATCATAGTCCCTACTTTCTATCTCTAATCTCACAAATCTATGATTGCCTTGTTTTGGCTAATTTAGAAATAAAATAGAAGTAAATTTAGAAATAAAATGATTTAGAAATAAAATTTAGTAAATAAAAGAGGTAAAAGGTGAGCAACCATCAAAGAAAGTATAGTGGATGAATAACAGAACTAGTTAGTAGAGAGAGTTGAAGAGTGGTTGAATTAGTGAACTAAACTGAGTAAATTAGCAGGTGGTTGGGGTGACCCAAAAGGTGAACGTGAAGATCAGGAAAAATACAACAACTAAGTATCATAAGGAATGTGACTATTAAATAAGGAACCACAGCAAGTTGAATGAGTAACTTTAAGACAATTAGAAAAAGCCTTTTCATTATAAGATACAGTATAAACTTCTTGTGGACAGGGACTGTGCAATGCTTGGCATATAATAGGTGCTTAATAAATTATTCCTTGCTTGCTTGACATGACCCCACATCACAAATTCCTGGTCAGAATTCCTCACATGTGGTAGCACTTACCTGAAAAGCTGATAGCATGGAATATACCTTTGTATGTCTGAAAGGAAAAGATGAGTATTTTTATATTAATGGAATTGAAATTCTTAACACTGCAGTGATGATTACAAATACCTTCTCAAAGGCGCAATCTTAGCCTGCCATATTTTCATTGAATTTCAGGAGGTTCTTTCTCTAATTTCATGTTAGCATTAGGAAAGTCTTTTATATATTCTCTATACTTCTATTCCATGGCTGTTTAATAAATATTAAATTTCATGCATGTGTTGATGCTTAGGAACTATTTTTATAATTATAATTAATAAATTCTAAGGAATAATTACATATCTTGTAATTTAGATGTATTGATGCTTGGCATAGTACACAGAAGAGTGCTCTTGAGGGCAATAAAACCTTAGGTTCAGGTCCCACCTCAGACACATTTTGCCCATGTGACTCTTGGCATATCATTGAACCTCTCATGTTCCAGATACATCTTCAAAACTCTAAGCTGCCAACTCATCACTGACTCAAATTGGTAGAGAGAATTTCCTCATGGGGGAAGTAACCCTAAATTTACCAAATCACTAATCTTGGACCCCTCCCCCACAAAGATGCACCAACTCTTTTCATTAAAGCAGAAGTTAATTATTTGAGCAGAAAAAACCCAAGAGATGTCTAAAAGCTAACCTACCTTATTCCCATGCCAAAAGCCAAATCAGGTCTAAGGAAAAGAGACATTTATATGCATGATCATCTCCTTAGATGTATTTTTAGGAGAAGTTATACAATAAGAGAATGCTACCACACTTGGAATTAGAAACCCTGGGTTTAGTCCCAAATATGTCATTTAATAGGTGTCTAACCATGACTCAACTTCTAAAAAATAGGAGTATTTGCACTATATACCTCACACTGTTTTTGAGGAAAAGGGTTTTATAAATCCTTAAGTACTATGTAAATGATCATTTTTATTCACCGTTAAACGTAATAAGAACATACCATGTGCAATTCACTTTTAAGTAGGCATTAGCTGAAGTATAAAAATAAGCCACAATAGTCTATGCTCTCATGTTCTCCCCATGGCTTCCATCTATGATACTCAGGCAAGTTTAACTACAAACACATGGTACACTGTCACTGATGTCATTGCTATTACAGCTAGTCCAGCAGATGACAGCCTGTGCTGCAACGCTGTGCACATGAGGAAAGCAGCCACCACCACAATTTACAACCTTAAAACAAGAGATAGGGAAAGTAAGCCCTTCTTGGATATTCAGAAACTGTCCAAGATCAAATTCCCAAGCACTGTACTAAATATAATACAACCGGGGTAGGGGGGAATGGATTTTTAATGAAACAGAGCACTACCAAGCTTTCATGAAGAAAAGATCAGAATTGAGTAGAAATTTTGAAATACAAACAAAAATCAAGAGAAACAGAAAAGGGTAAATACAAGAGAGCAATAATAAGCTATTAATAAAGATGAAGTGTTTACAACCTAATAGAGTGAGATGATATGTTTCCCCTCATAACTCTAATATTAGGAATCTAGAAGATGTCAATAAGAAAGAGGGCTTGGTAGAAGTTTTGATATGATCTAAAAGAAAAAGAAAGGAGGGGGAAAGGAATGCACTGGGGGTAAGGGAAGAGAATGGGAGAGGAAGGGTGAGGGAAAGTGTATCACACAATCAGGATGCACAATTAGAACAGTATACAAACAAGGAGGAATGGGGTGGGGCAGGTAACATGTGAACCTTGTTTTCATCAGAACTGCTTAAATGAGGGAAGAATACACACAGTTTCACTCAACAGGGCAAATGGAGGGAAAAAAGAGAAGATAGATTAGATAGGTAGATAAAAGAGAAGATAGATTGAAAGGGATTAAACAACAACTAGCCATAGCGCATGGACCATGAGGAGGGGACTCAAAAGAAAAGACAACAATCTGTGACTGGGTTCCTGGGGAAGAAATAATAAAAGGGGCAGGGAAACAGAAGCAGACTGCAGCACCTATAGTACTGGTGCTGAACACACACTTGCACAACCCTCTTCTTTATATGGAGAGAACAGAAAACAAAGAAAGTGAAAAATATGAGAACAGGATGGAGAAAAATACATAATTAACAATAACTCTGAATATGAATGAGATGAACTCATCCATAAAACAGAAGATAACAAAATGGATTAGAAAGCAGAATCCAACAATATGTTGTTTACAAAAAACTCACCTGAAAAAGTAAGAGTCATACAGAGTTAAAATAGAGAGCTGGATCCAAATCTATCATGCCTCATTTAAAGTAAAAAAAAATAAGGCGGGGGGGGGGGGGGAAGGGTAACATTCATGATCCCAGACAAGGCAACAGCAAAATAGACTTAAGAGATAAACAGAAAAATAATATTTTGCTGGAAATTCCCACAGACAATGAATTAATATCAATACCATTTAGACCAAAAGGGATATTTAAATGATAATAAAAGTTAAATGAGTTAAAGAGAGAAACAGACAATAAAACTATAATAGTGGGGGACCACAATGTGCCCTTTTCAGACCTAGACAAATATAACCAACTAATAAACAGGAAAGAAGGACCTAAATACATTTCAGAAGAGTTACATATGATAGAAGTTTGATGGTTACTAAATGGAAATGGAAAGAAATATACATATTTCATTGTACATGGCATTTTACAAAAATTAACCATGTATTATATAGTAAAAAGCCTCACAAAAAAAACCAGAAAAATTAAGCATCTTTTATGGACCACAGTGCAATAAAAGTTAAGTTGAATAAATGGCTGCTGAAGAAATTATTGAAAATTAATTGGAGACTAAATAATTTAATCCTAAAAAAACAGATGAGTCAAAGAAGAAATCACAGAAACAACCAATAATTTCATTAAAATAATAACAATGAGACAATATATCAAAATTTGGGAGAGGAAGAGTTCTTAGGGGAAATTTTCTATATCAACACTTTTATCATTAAAAGAGACAAAGAAAAGATCAATGAACTGGGCGTGCAACTTTAAAAAAAGAAAAACATCAAATTTAAAACTCCTCATTAAATGCCAAAATGGAAATCCTGAAAATGAAAATACGAAATAAGCAAAATTAAAAGAAAAAAAATTAGACTAATAAAAAACCTAGGTGCTAAGTTTTTTTTTTTGGAGGGGGTTTGAGGGAAATGGATAAACCATTTACCAATTCGATTAAAAAGAAAAATTCTAAATATCAAAAATGAAAAAGGTGAATTAACAACCAATGAAGAAATAAATTATCAGAAAACCCTTTCACCCAATTATATGCCAAATAAAACTGATATCCAAATGAAATGGACTAATATTTATAAAAATATAAAAGGTCCAGATTAACATAACAAATAATAGAGTACTTAAATTACCCATTTTTAGAAAAAGAAATTAAACAAGACATAAAAAGAAAATAACTGAAGGAAATCAAACATTTAAAGAACAATTAATTCCAATATTAGATAAGCTTTAGGAAAAATTAGGAAAAGGTGTCCTACTATTCCTTCTATGGTACAAATATGGTCTTCCTACCTCAACAAGGGAGAGTCCAAACAGAAAGAAAATGATTCAAAAATTTTAAATAAAAGATAAGCAAGGAGACTACAGCAACATATCACAAAGGTTACGACCAGGTTGGATTTTTTACCAGGACAGCAGAGCTGTTTCAATATTATAAATATAACTGACAATAACAACAACCAATTATATTATATTGCTACACAAAGACAAAGCTTTTTAAGAAAATAAAACATCCATTCCTATTAAAAACACTACCTAAAACCAAGATAATGTAATAGGGATGAACTAGAGTCTTTTCCTATAAGATCAGGAGTAAATCAAGGAGGTCCACCATTTGACACAGTGTTAGAAATGCTAGCTACAACAATAAGAGAACAAGAAGAAAGTCAGAGAATAAGTATGGTCAAAAAGCAAACAAAATTATTACTTTCTGCATATCATATGATAATTACTTAAAGAACAGTAAGGATTCAACTAAGAAATTAACTGAAACCATTAGTAACTTCGGCAAGGTTACACAATATAAAATAAACCCACATAAATCATTAGCATTATTATATGCTACCAATAAAGCCCAATAGGAAGAGTCTGAAAAAGGAATTCATTTAAATTAACTACAGAATGTATATAATGCATTCTGTAATTCTTACTGTTCACTTTTCCTTAGTTTTTTCCCTACTTCAGCAAAGCTCTACCTAATACTTTTAAATAAAGATTAAGGAGTGCATTCATTTTATTTTCAATCTGCATTTTAAAACAAGTTTTTAAAAAATTATTTAAAAATGTTTTAAAAGGGCATTTATCCTAATCATTTTCAGGTCTGACACACAGGTAACACATGGTATACTCACCAATTGTATAAACAACTTCAACATCATTCAACTGAGAGTCTGTAATGCTATTCTTGGCTTCACCTTTCACTTCCCCAAGGAGAAAACCTTCCTATAGGGGTTCAAAAAAGAAGCAATATATGAAATAAACTAACATTTACTATGTCTTTACTAATTAATTCATTCCAAAACTGAGCATCTACAATACGTTAGGTACTAAAGAGAATACAAAAGAACATCTTGCTCAGCCTAGGTGAAGAGAAGGCAGGAATGAATCAAATAACAGGAAAAGACTATGTCAAAATCAATAGTACAGGTAAAAATTGTGATAAAGGGAAGATTAACATGGACTGTATTACTGGGGATTATCCATCTCTTGCCTGCTAACCATGGGGGTGGCCCGAAGTAATGCCCTTAGCCTTCCCTTCTATGATCTCATCAGCTCCCAAGGGTTCAAGTATCATTCTTATGCATATGATTCATGACTAGATGCATATCCAGCCCTAATCTTTCTCCCGAATTGCAGTCCCCCATCACCAACTGCTTCCTGGGCATCTTAGGCAACTCAAGTGCAATATATCCAAAACGAACCTCATCTTTTCCCTTGACTTACCCTTTCTCCAAACCTCCCTATTATTGTTGAGGAACCAGCAACCTTCATGTCAGCCAAGCTTGAAACTTGGGAATAATGAATGGCCCTTTCAGCCACTATTTAAATCTCTAATCCATTGCTCAATCTTTTCGGTTCTGTTGCTCAACATCCTTCCAATCAATATCCTTTTTTCCCCCTCATGTAGTCTCCACCCTATTTTGGATCTACATTACCTTGCTGCCAGGACTGTGGCATAACCTAATCAGCCTCCTTCCCTGCTTTCCTTTGTTCCTTTTTTTTTCTCATCCATTCTCCACAGCTGCCAGAATAATTTCCCCAAATCACATGTCTAATCATGCTACTCCCTGCTTGAAAATCTCCAATGGTTTTCAAAATACCAACTCACCTTGGCATTTAAAATCGTTTAGTCTGGCTCTCACCTAACTTCAGATTTTTGTCACACATATTTACATACCAGCCTAAATGGCCTATACTCCATGTCCCATCTCTCACCTACATGTCTATGAGCAAGCTGTTTTCTATGCCATCTAAAATGCTTAGCTTCCTTCCAGACTTAGCTAGGAGACCATTTTCTTTAACTCTTTCCTGATTTTTCCAGTTAATATGCCTTCCTCAAATTATATTGTATTTGTTTCTATTTACATGTTGTATACCCTACTAGAATATAAATTCTTTGAAGGAAGGGCCTTTTTTGTTGTCTTTGTAACTATCTAGCACTCAGCACAGTGCCTGAACATAGTAAGGTCTTACTGTTTATTGAATGAAGCAGGACCATAAGCGCAACCCTGAAAGTAGGACTTAGTCAACTAACATTTTATCACTACATCAAAAGATATACCTAACATGTGCCAGGCACTATGCTAAGTGCTGAGGATACAAAGAAAGATAAAATAATTTCTGTTCTTAAGGAGTTCACAGTCTCATGGGGAAGAGGACATTCCTCGTAAGAGAAATTATATATGCTAAGGTTTGGAATCAGGAAAATATGTCAGGTTCAGAAGGTAGTAAGATGCCTAGTCTGGTTAAAGGTGAAAGTTCCTGGCATATAAGAAAGGAGAGCTTAAAATATGGAGAGACCTGAATGCTGAAAGGAGGTGGAATTTTATTCTCTGCATAATGAGGATTCACTGGAGGTTATTGAGGTATATCAATCAACAAGCACCTATGCCATGCTAGGCATAGGGTTTAAAAAAAAACCCCAAGAAACTCTTGTCCATGCCCTTAAAGAGCAAATGAAAGGTAAATAAAATTAGAGCATTGGAGGAGGGAGGAACTAGCAGCCGTGGGGTTAAGAAAGGCCTCATGTAGGCCTTTTTTGTGATGTGATTGAGCTGAGCTTTGAAGAACATGAGGGATTCTGAAAGGCAGGTACAGAAAGAAATAGGGGACAGTTGAGAGGCATGAGGTGAGGAGACAGCATGTTTAGAGGGACAGTCAGTAGGTCAGGTTGGCTGGAAATAGGGTGCATGAAAGGGAGTATGGTGTAATAAATCTGAAAAGGAGGGCAGGAGCAAGTTAATGAAGAGTTTTACTGCACATGTCAAACTAAGGACTCACATCTCTCACAAGACTTGGCATATGATCAGTGAAGAAGAGTAGATCATCAAGAATGGAAGGATGGTGGTGCCCTTGACATAAGGATCAAAGTTAGAAGAAAAGTGACAGGATTAAGTCAGTGTTTTAGGAGATTAATCTATCTGGACTGAAAAAAGGAAGAGATAGTGACATAGGAAGATGAGTTGTCTGAAAGAAAGAATGGCTGTGGAAGCCAATTATTTTAAATAGGTTACAAGTTTTTGCACACCAGTACCTTTAAAATCAGGGAGGTATGCATACTCCACGAAATTTACAATAAATATACATGTAGGTCTGTAATCTCACCCCTATAAAAGGCCCAGTGTTTTACAATATTGCTAAACTGCTTAGTTTTATTTTTTTAATGACTTCTGCTGAAGGAGTTATTTTCTTCATTTCACAACATGCACAAAGAAAGAAGAAAGTTGGTACTTTTACAAACCAAGTTGTGGTGGCCAAGAAAAATTCAATATGCCCAACTTCCAGTCTCAAGCATTCTGGGCTGCTTCCAAGAACAATCAGTCACCTCTTAGGTAGAGATGATGAAAATGATACTGTGGAGAAACTTTTGAAAGACTAAGGATAAGGTAAGGTAAGAGGTCATTGTTTGTTCTTCCTTCTCTAAGAGGACCATGGAAGGGTATGCCAGGACTTGCAAGTGAATTGGATTTAAGTAAGGGAGGGCTGTGCAAGGTCTCTAGCCTCACTTTCTCCTCCGGAGCCACCTAGATCCAGTGGCAATATATAAATGAAGACTACTGGAGATGGCCAGGGATGGGTAAGAGGAGGCAGTTTTCCAAAGGAGACATCAACAGTTAAAAGAAAAAAAATGCTCCAAATTACCAAGTAGAGCAATGAAAATGAAAGCAACTGAGAGTTCCCTTCACACTCTTCAAACCGGCAAAGATGATAAAATCTGGATAGTGACAAATGTGGGAGGGGCTGTAAGAAAATAGGCAAACATATAATATTGGTGGAGCTGTGAACTGATTGAGCTATTATGGAAAGCAATTTAGAACCATGCTCCCAAAATCACTAAATCGTGACTGACCCAGAGATAATACTCCTAGGCCTATACTCCCAAAAATGTCCAAAAAAAAAAAGGATGTAGCTCTTTTTATAGTGACAAAGAAATTGAAACTATGGGGGGGGGTGCCCACCAAATTGAGAATGGCTTAACAAATTATAGTATAAAAATATTGTGTTATAAGAAATTAAGGTAGAGATTCTGAGAAACTTACGAAGAATTATATGAACCGATGCAGAGAGAAGTGAGTAGAACCAGGCTAATAATTTCAGCAAAACAACACTAAATAAAAATAACTTTGCAGGACGACTTTCATTCGTGAAAATGCAATGTCCACAAGAGACGCAGAATGAGACATACATTTTTAGATGTGGCCAATGCAGGTCTGTTTTGCTTGACGAGGGTTTTTTCTTCTAATTTTTTTTTTAACTTTTGGGGCTCGGGAGAGAACGTTAGCAAAATGAGTAACAGAACTACAAGTGCAACAGAAGGCTGTAGACGCAACGCCACCGCCGACACTCCCCGCGTGGTGCCCGAATCATATTACAATGTAACTGGGCAATATTGGGCAAACTCAATACAAGGCAATGCACCCTGGCTGCACGGCGCCGAGGGCGCCCCGGGGCTCCCCCCGGCCCTTTCTCTTAAGGCCACGGAGGCTCCGAACATTCGGACGGGCCGGAGCTCGCTCGGGCGGCCGGGGGGAGGGGAGGCTCGAGGTGTCTGGGCCTCGGCGGCCCCGGGGAAGGGGGGGAGTCTCCGTGCCCGGCACACAGTAGGCCCTTCGTCACTGGGGAAGGGGGGCCGGGCGGAGGCGGGGACGCGGCCCGGGGAGCTCCTCGCCCGCTGGGGGGAAGGGGGCGCCGCTCCCGCCCCTCCCCCCGCTCGGCGTTCGCTCTCGGCCGTGGCCGTGACTCCTTGTGGCCTCACCGTGTCGGCGTTGGAGTTCAGGTGCTGGAAAGCGAGGGAGCCGAACACAAACCCCGAGATCATCGCCGACGTCCTCTCGCCCTCCATACTGTCGCGGAGTCCCCGGCCCCGGACGTCCAGCCGCTCCGCGCGCGCGCTCCCTCCCCCACCCTCCTCCTCCGTCTCTTCCGGGCGCCTGCGCGAGCCCGCGAGCCCGGACGGCGCCGGCACCGCGCGCGGAGCGCCCCTCAGGAGCGCGCAGGCGGAGTGCGGCTTACAGCGCCCTCTGCCTGCGGCGGCGGCCCCCCGCAGCGAGGGCCCTGCCCTCCCGGACCGTTGGGTGGGGTGCCTGGGGCTGCTGAGCGTCATTCCTGTTTGCGGACGAGGAAAAGGCTCCAAACGCCCTACAGGTTCAGGCAGCGCTACCAAAAGGAAAACAAAAGCTGAGCCCACGTAAAAGGACCCCTTCGGTCCCCAGGTGCCCGCCGAGCCCCTTCGAGGGTCGCCCGTGTGGCCCAAAGCGGAACGGAGCAGCGGTGGCCCAAAGCGGAACGGAGCAGCGGTGGCCCGCAGCTCCCTTTTCTCACAGCGCAAGCCCCGGTCGCAGGCCGCGAGCACCCGCTTTGGCTGCTGATCCCGGGCGGGCAGCAAGAGCCACCTGTGGTCTGTGGGCTGCAGTCAGCAAGACACGGAGAGATAATCGGGAATCTTGCAAACCTGAATACAGCCTGGGCGCAGTTCAGCCAGCTCCTGCACGGTTATTTCGTGCTTCAAAAGACTTGATGCCGACCTCAACAAAGCAGCTTTAATAATTAATACCTTAAAGCGAACTTCATTGCGTTTTGTTCTGATGGTGCTAATACAATCCTGGGAAGAAAGTCTGGAGTAGCTATGAAGTTGTTAAAAAATGTTTCCTAAAGACATCATTTGGAATTTTAAATCATCAGTTGCAACTTTCACTTGGTTATTCATTATCTGAAATAAACAATAATTTTAAGGTATTTCTACATATAATGTGTCCTATTTATCCCTGATCTAATAAATATGAAACCAACTAGAAACTAACGTTCAATAAGCCCCCAAATTTTAAAGATTGCTGCTGGAAAGCCGGTTGAGGGTGAGACAAGTCCAGAAACCCCAAGACTGGAGTTCCCAGAGTCATTGAAGTGGGGTTCCCCATCAAGGGCAGGAGTACTGGAGAGGGCAGAGGCCATCTGGAATGAATTCCTGGACTCAAGCATTCTTTAAGTGAAGGGGGCAAAGATTTATTATACTTTTTAGCAGGCAAGAGTTCTTAGGGAACCTGCAACCTTACAGGAGTGCAGGTAATATTTATATAGATTAAACTTTAGTAAGACATGTGCCAAATATGTTAATTAGGTGTTTGGGGTGGGATTAGGGAGTGGTCAGTTCTTAAAGGAACATGCACTTTTTGTATCTACTGTGCAGGTATCTTACCCAGAGTTCACTGGGAAATAGTCCAAGCAGGGGCTACATGGAGGTGTGGTTTTAGGCCTGAAAGGTCACTAAGTCAACTAATGGTCAGGGCTGACTGGGAAATTACCCAGGCTGCTCCCATCAATGTCTTGTTAGACAAGATAAATGTAAGGGAGTATACATATGTCTAGGTCTAACATGCATATGATAGGTCAGTGAATAGTAAATATTGTTATGTCCCAGTACACAGCCAGTTCAGCATGTACACAGTTGGTTTGAACTAATAAATTCTGTAGCTACAGCTGGCCACTGTATCAGGAAGAGAGATAAGTGTTTTGATAGGGCATGGTATCCTGTTTTGCTAGAGAGACACTTCTAGGGACAGTGTTTTGAGGCTAGAGAGAGATGTGATTTTGGAACTGGGGTCCAAGCACAGGCACCCAAAAGCCCCATCAATTTTGATTTATTAGAACCATCTATTGGACCTTATGAAGAATTAGTGGGTAGCTGGTGGGTGGTGGGGGGACATCATTTAAATGAAATTTTTAAATGTGAAATTGATTCGAACACTTTTTGGAATTTTGTAGATAACAGTGTAGAATCAAACAATGTTCCAATCCCTGCAGCTATACTGATGCTGTCTAGGGGTGCTAGGATCCTTGAAATGCAAGGGTACAGGGCCGGTCTGCCCCAAAAGAATTCATCCACTCAAGCTTTCTTTCAGTCAGAGTAGTAAGGTTTTATTATAACACCAGTTAGGTAATCTGTGAAATTTAATGGGGGTAAAACTGATACTAAAATACAATAAAAGACAGTGGGAAAATTTGGATGGGATCTAGGAGTGATTAGTAAGCTAATTAAGTAATCAAGGTGGGCTCTAGTGGGCCAGATGTCTTGAGTGAAGGCACCAGTGATCTGGACTACTGAAATATATGGGAAAATTCAGGGACTGGGCCGCTTTCAAAGACGTCTTTTCCTTTTAGGGGTCCTGTGCGAATCTGATAACCCCATCAACAGCATTACTGCAACCAGTAGTGCTGAAAAGGTTTCAGTTTAACAAATATAATTTGCATCGAGAGTGAGAAATATTTAGTAGTAGACCACATTTTAGACTTAATGACAAATTTATTGAGAAAAATGAGCATTAGGATGCAACTCCATTTGTCAGATCATCGTTGAATTGCAACTATAGGTTGGCTGTGGATACAAGAGTTCAACAAAAATTGACAAAAGCATTCTGTAAGATACAATTGGTTATGGTGAGTTTACAAAGCTATCAATAAGAGAAAGAGGATCACATATCTTTTGTTGCTATTTCCCAGAGTAGAGGAGCATTTGTACCAGGAAACCCATCTAAGTAACAAATTAATGATATTTTTCAACATTTCTACATCTATATACAGTCAATCTATATGTCCTCTCCCAGTCAATGCTGTGATTATATCATTAACAATTGTCATGCATGTTTGGAACTGCTAAGACAAGCATTGTACATATTACATGCTACATATTACATGTAAGACAACCCATTTTTGGGATTTACCTACTTCTGTAGAGATGGTGTAATACCTTAATATGGAACTTATGTAACACCATAATATAGGTAGAGTTTGTTGTTCATCCTTCCTTTTTGAAGAGGACATGTGACATCACAGGTGATGTCTTAAGTGAAGCAGAGTGGTACAAAGTCATTAGCCTCACTCTCTCTTTCTGAGTCGTCAAAGTCCAATGGCAGGACAAAAATCAAGATGACTGGCAATGACCTAGGATTCAGTGGATGACCTTGGCATTTTCAATGTCTGACCACAGTGCCTGCTTCAACCACCTGCATGGCTGTTGGAACAAATTGTTCTCACCTGCCCATTCAATGGGGAAAGTCTTCATATACTTGGGGTAGACATTCCCCTAACTCACCCACAGGTTTGAGGCCTGTTGGTTACCCTCAATCTGGCTTACCTACCCCTTCCCAATTATCCAGCTAACCAGAAGAATTTGGTTTGACATACCAACAGTCCTTTGTGGTGAGCAATAAACCTGGCTGAACTTGCAGAAAATCAGCAACTCTTAAGCCAGTCAAGCTCTTTCCAGCTTTGAAGCAGACCCTGAGCCATTTAGTGGTTTATGGACCTTCATAAAGACATTCTTATCCTCAGAGACTCCCAGTTTTACATCCCCTCTTCTTATTGTTTATGCTGAAGCCTTGAACTGTCAGGCTGATTTGTATATCAAAGGGCCACATATCCGAAGCCTGAAATTCCTTACTTCCCCTCCTGGATCTCCCCTTTCTTGGGAACTGGGGACTGACTCATTCCTGCCTTTCTCCCCAAATTCCCAGCCTCCCTTTGTTTGAAAAGTATAAATAGCTCACTCTTTCCAATTGGGCTTTGAACATGTCAGAACAGAAGTTGTTCCAGCTTGAAAGCTTATTCTCAGGCAATAAATGCATCTGTGTAAACTGTAATCAGACTGGTTCATTCCAGGTTCTCCTTCTTGGGCCTGGGGTTTCTTCCATTTAACAGTTCACAGGAGTTTTTCTTTAACAGCCTTTAATAGTCTCAGGTGCAGACACCTGTTGTTTGGGGAAAACCTATGAAGGGCTTAGTGTCATAAGCGATTTACAGACAGTGATACATTAGAAGGAGATGATTGTGTCAGGATGGCCACTCTGCTCAACTTGGAAACTAATAAATATCCTGAAAATTATCTTAATAGAAGCTATTGTTATAGTAGGTGGTGGTTATAGAATGGTAGATGGTTGGGAGGGAAATCTTCTTTTGCAGAAGTTAGAAGAAAAGGAAAAAAAACTTGGAATTTTAATGAGCAAATTTATGAGGCTAGAATGGGCTATGCTTTTACTTTTTTGTCTTTTTTTGTATATCACAATAATTTTCCACAGTATTCCTCCACTCCTCTTCTTAGTCATCCCATTTAACCAATAGTATTCTTAAAGATGAAGATAAAGATGATGGCAAGGAAGAAGGAGGAGAAGAAAAAGTGGAAGAAGCAGAAGAAGGAGGAGGAGAAGCAGGAGGAGGAGAAGAAGACAAGGAAAAAAATCAACATAATTGATCAATACAACAAAATTCTGAAAATGCGTCCGCACTTGCAAACAAACTTGCAAACTCTGCAAAGGGATGGGGTGGGGATGTTGTTTTCATATTTCTTCCTTTGAGTCATGCTTGTTTTTTCCAATTTTGAAACATTGACTTTTGATTTTTTTTTCATGGTTGTTTTCATTTATATTGTTGTTGTCATTGTGTATCAATTTGTCTGGCCTCTCCTTAATTCACTCTACATTATGTAGATCACGGCTATCAAAGTCACAGCCTAGGGTTGTGGCCTATCAATCTCTAGTACTTCCTGAACCAACTTAAAATGTAATTGGGAAATGTTTAACGAAAGAAATAAAAATACAATAGAACATAGATCACATTAATTTGTCTTTTTTTAAAGTTGACTTGAGGCCTGCAGGGAGTTTGACACCACTGATGTAGACCTTTCCATGGTTCTCTGTATGCATCACCTTATTTATTTTTTACAGCACAGTAATATTCCATTGCATTCACGTACCACAGTTTCTTCAGGCATTCTCCAAGCAATGGGCATCTACTTTGTTTCCGATTCGTTATGATCATAAAAAGCACTGCTATAAATATTTTGGTGTATTTGGGACTTTCTTCTTATCAATAACCCCCTTGAGGCTTAGTCCTGGTAATAGAATCTCTAGGTCAAAAGGTATGGATATTCAGGTCCAGTCTGGTACTAACATAATTATTTCTTCTTTTTTCTCATTATGTATAATCTGAAGCTTGCATTAGTTTCTCAAATATGTCACAAGTGTCTTCAGCAGTATTTTTCCCTTTTAATTCAAGTCATTTAGAGGTAGAACTGTTATTTTAAGGAAAATAGATTAGGGGAACTCATGCAACCTTGTTTTCTTTTGAGGGGGGAAGGCAGGGCAATTGAGGTTAAGTGACTTGCCCAAAGTCACACAGCTAGTATATCCAGTGTCGTAGGCCAGATTTGATCTCACGTCCTCCTGATCCCAGGGCTGGTGCTCTACTCACTGCACCACCTAGCTGCTCCCCTGGTTTCTTTTCCAAGAGCTTTTTTGAGCAGTTTAATTTATTGAGAAGAGAGGCTAGAGTAGCCAATCTTTTGTTTATGCAAAACTATGGTTTGATTGCTGTTTTTGGTCTGTATTGGAAACATGAAGTTTTTTACATTATTATATTTTAAAAAGTATAGACATTTTGTTAACTTAGTTTCCATAATTCCAAATTGTTTTCCAAAATTGTTGTACTGATATAGAACTTGACCAACAATATACTAGTTTGCCTATTTTCTTACACCGTCTCCAAAATTGACTATTCCCATCTTTTGTCATCTTTGCCAATTTGTAGGGCATAAGACAAAATCTCAGGATTATTGTTATTTGCTCGTCTCTTATTATTAGTGATTTCAAGCATTCTTTCATGTGGTTGTAAATACCTTGCAATTCTTCTTTTAAGAACTGTTCATACCTTTTGATTATTTATCTATTGGTTGTATGTGTGTGTGTGTGTGTGTGTGTGTGTGTGTGTATGTGTGTGTGGCAGCTAGGTGACAGAGTGGATAGAGCACTGAGCTTGTAGTCAGGAAGACCTGAGTTCAAATTGTGTCACAAGTCACTTAACCCTGTTTCACTTTTGTCGTCAGTAAAATGAGCTGGGGAAGGAAGGCGCAAACCACTTCAGTACCTTTGCCAAGAAAACTTCAAATGGGGTCATGAAGAGTCAGACATGACTGAAATGACTGAATAACAAATATATACACATATATATACGTGTATATATATGTATATATGTTTGTGTGTGTGTATGTATGTCTTGGATACAAAACGATTATCAAGGAACTTTGATACAAAGTTTTCCCCCCCCATTTGACCACTTCTCTTCTTATCCTAGACACCTTTATTTTGTTTTTGCAGAAAATTTTCAGTTTCATGTATTCAAATTTACCAATTTTATCTTCTGTATTTGCCTTTAACGCCTTTTTGGTTGAGACTATGTCTCCTACCCATATCTCTGAAAGGTATTCAATCTGCTTATCTTCCAATATTTTTATATTATGATCTTTAACATGTCCATTTAGATCATATCACAAAATATTGAATCAGACTAATTTGTTAGATTGCTTTCTGGTTTTGCAAGGAATTTTTGTCTGAGTTGCGTTCTAAGTTATTTATTTTTCCTGATCTAATGAACACTGGGTTATTGAGTTCCATCATTTCTGATTCCCGCTTGTCTAGTCTGTTTCACTGATCTAACCCTGTTTTTTACCCAATAATAGAAGGTTTGGATGACTGCTGCTTTATAATATAGTTTGAGATCTACAAGTGATATTCTGCTTTCATTACTACATTTTTTCATAATTTCCCTTGATATCCTGGATCTTTTACTTTTCCAAATAAATTTTGTCATTATTTTATTGAGTTCTGAAAAGTGCCCCTTTGATATTTTTGACTGGTATAGTATTAAAACTGTAAATTAACTTTGATAGCATGGTTATTTTTTATTGGCATGAATCAGCCATAAGCACTGATTATTCCTCCAGCTATTTAAGTTATTCTTTATCATTTGGAAAAGCGCTTTTTAATTAAATTTGATGGGTTTTTTTTTGTGCTCTGGTAGATTGCTTTCCAAATATTTTATATACTTTGTAGTAATGTGGGATGGGTTTTTTTTCTATCATTGACTCTTGGATTTTGTTATTATTACATAGAAATGCAGTTGATTTTTAAGGATTTATTTTGTAGTTTGCAACTTCACTGAAGCTATTAATTGTCTCTATTAGTATCTTTGTGGATTCTTATGACTTTCTAAATAAACCATCATATCATCTGCAAGTTGGGATAGTTTTGTCTCCTCTTGATATGTCTTTATCACTTTAATCTCTTTTTCTTGTCTTCCTGTTGCTAGCATTTCTAGAACCCTATCAAATAATGATTAGAAGAGTGACCTTCCTTGATTTACTCCTGTATTTATTTAGAAAAGTTCTAGTATATATCCATTATATGTAATGTTTGCTTTTGGTTTTAGATAGATATTTTTCATGAGATTAAAAAAATGTCCCTCTGTGCCTATACTTTCTAGTGTTTGTAGCCTAAATAAGTCAAAATGGCTATGCTTATAAGGAAAAAAATATTCATAGAACTGTATCTTCTACTTAGGAAATGAATTTCCCAAAGTGGTGGTTGTACTTTCAGTTACAACTGATCATAAGTAATAATAACATTAACAGCACTAATAATATAGGATTGGTCCATCACATAAGCCTCTCTTCTACAAGTAGAAATTCATCATTCTTGTGGTTCAGTCATTTTAGAACCATCCAACTCATGACCCCAGTCCATCTTCCCTTCTATCACCCTCCCCTCTTTCTTTTTATCCCCATTCCCTCCTACTTCCTTGTAGAGTAAGGTAGATTTTTATACCCAACTGAGTGTGTATGTTGTCCCCTCTTTGAGCCAATTCTGAATGAGATTCAAGCATTGTCCACTACCCCCACCTTCCCCTCCACTGTAAAAGATCTTTCGTACCTTTCGTAAGAGATAATTTACCCCATTCTACCTCTCCCTTCCCCCTTCTCTTTCTTTCTTACCCCTTAATTTTATTTTTTTTAGATCTCTCATCATAGTCAACTCATTCCCTTTCCCTCTGTCTATGTATACTCCTTATAACTACCCTAATAATAATAAAATCTTAGGAGTTACATGTACCATCTTCCCATGTAGGAATGGAAAGTTTAACCTTGAATTCAATTGAATCCCTTGATTTTTCTTTCTTTTTTACCTTTTTATGATTCTTTTGAGTCTTGTATTTGAAAGCCAAAATTTCTGTTTACCTCTGTTCTTACTTGAAAGTCCTCCATTGCATTAAATCTCCATTTTCCCCTTTGAACTATTATACAGTTTTGTTGGGTAGGTGATTCTTGGTTGTAATCCCAGCCCCATTTACCTTCTGGAATATCACATTCTGAGCCATCCACTCTTTTAGGTGGAAACTGCTAAATCTTGTGTGATCCTAACTGGCTATATAATATTTGAATTGTTTCTTTCTGGCAACTTGCAGTATGTTTCTCTTGAATTTGGCTATAATATTCTAGGAAGTTTTCATTTTGGCATCTCTTTCAGGAAGTGATCAATGGATTCTTTCAATGTCTATTTACCCTCTAGGATTCTAGGTTCTAGGACATCAGGGCAATTTTCTTTGATAACTTCTTTAAATATGATGTCTAAGCTCTTTTTTAAAAAAAATCATGGCTTTCAGGTAGCCTAATAATTCTTAAATTATTTCTCCTTGATCTATTTTCAGTTGTTTTCCCAAGAAGATACGTCACTTTTTCTTCTATTTTTTCATTTTTGACTTTGTTTTATTGGTTTTTTTTTTGATGTTCCACAGAATCATTAATTTCTACCTGCCCAATTCTAATTTTTAAGGAATTATTTTTGTGAGCTTTTGTTCCTTCATTTCCATTTGGCCAGTTCCACTTTTTAAAGCATTCTTCTCTTCAGTGGACTTTTGTGCCTCTTTTACCATTTGGTGTATTCTGTTTTTTAAGGTATTATTCTCTTCAGTAGTTTTTGTGTGTGTATGTGTTTCCTTTACCAAACTGTTGACTCCTTTTTCATGATTTTCTTGTATCACTGTCATTTCTTTTTCCCAATTTTTCCTCTACCTCTCTTATTTGATTTTTAAAATACCTTTTGAGCTCTTCCAGGACTTCTTTTGTAGCCAGAGACCAATTTACATTTTTCTTTGAGGCTTTGGATATAATTGTTTTGACTTTTTTGTTTTCTTCTGTGTGTTTTGACCTTCCTTGTCACCATAGTTTGTTGTTTGCTCATTTTCCCAGCCTATTTCTTGACTTTTAATTTTATGTTAAAGTTGAGATCTGCTCCTGGGCTAGAGGCGCCACTGTCCCAAGCTTCAGGTTCTTTGTTCAGCTGTTTTCTGAGCTAATTCTGGCAGTCTTTAGTCCTTTCAAGGTGGTATGGTCTAAGGAGAGGTGTGGTCACTGCTCTCCTGGTCAGTGCTCTGGCCTGTAAGTAGCCACAAGTACTCCTTTCCACCCTGGAACTGTGACCAGGGTCCCTGCTCCCCTGAAGTGCATGCTTTTGTGTGATATTGTTCCTCTGTGCCTTGGGACTGCAACCAAGAACCATGTATGGGCATTGCAACAGAGTCCCGCGTCCAGTGCCAGCAAAGGGACCCCTGTAATCTCCTTCTGACCAGTTGTCCAACCCCATTACTGGCTGTGGGCTAAAAGCTTTGGATGCAGCTGCCAATTCAGTTTCTGCTGCTGGCTTACCAGGGTGCAGCCTGTATGGGACTGTGCTTTACTCTCATCCCTGTGATATAGATCTTTCTTACTGACATTCTAAGTTGTCTTGTGCTAGAAAATGGTTTCACCATGTCCTTTTGTTGGTTTTGCTGTTCCAGAATTCATTTTGGGGCATTATTTTGTAGTTGTTTGGAAGGGAATTTGAAAGAGCTTCAGATGAGTCCCTACCTTTACTCTGCCATGTTGGCTCTGTACCCCACCCCCCACATTTTTTGTCATATATCAAAATAAAACAGAAGTAGAAGTAGAAAGACAAAGGTCTTTTATAAAAGTTAGCTGTCATAGTTGCAATTGGTGGAATGCTTCTTTTTCTTATCATGTTTTGTTGATTTTTTTTGGTCTTTTATAATCAGTTTCCTCCATATACTTTACAATCCTATCAAACTAACCTTCTTGTTATTTCCTACCCATAAAACTTCATCTCCTACCTCTATGCCTTTGCAAGTGCACTTCCTCTTTACCTCTCTCTCTCTTAGCATCTCTGGTTTGCTTCAAAGGTCAGCTCAAAAGTTATTTCATGCATACATCTTTTCCTGATACCAAGTACTAGTGTCTTCCCACCTCAATTATCTTGTAATTCTTTTGTATATATTTTTGTATATAGTTTTGTAATGAAGGTTTGGTGCATACACAGACCACCTAAAATGACCTCACTCACATGGAAATTTCTGGGGAACCTGCTTTCTAAAGGACATGAGAACTGGCACATATGTGGAATTTAACTTACCTTCTTCCATTGACTGCATATGGACTGTGTCTTTAAAACTGCCTGACAGATTTCCTGAATTCTTGAAAGAATTCTATTCCATTAAAGGTCTATTCCCCCTCCGCTATCCCTTAAGATTATACTTAGCTTTGCAGGCAAGTTATTTTTGGTTGTAAACCTTTATCTCTTGCCCTAGGAAAACTGCATCCCAAGATTTCTTCTCATTTAAGTAGAAGTCTCCAGTTCTTGTGTTATCCTGACTATGCTCCTTGAATTGCTTCTTTCTGGATGTTTACAATATTTTTTCTTTGATGTGGGAGCTCTGGATTATGGTTATGGAATTCTTGGGACTTTTCGTGGTTTCTTTCAGGAGGTCACCACTGAATTCTTGCCATCTTTATTTTGTCCTCTGGTTTTAATTAATGTAGGCATTTTTGATTTATGATTTCTTGAAATATAGTTTCTGGGCCTTTTAAAAAAATGATTTTTTATGGAGTCCAAAGATTTTTATATTTACTTGTTTTGAACATTAAATATTTTTGAAAGCCATTATAATACATTTTCTTGATTTAATTTTTCTGGGGGGGTTATATTTCTTGCTATCTTGTATGGTAACTGATTTTTGTCTGGTTTGTTTTAGTTTTTAAGGAATTTATTACTTGAGTAAGGTCCACCTTTTCTTCTACACTATTCTTCTTCTAGTTCTTTCCTCCAGAGCTTTTATTTAATTTTTAAAAATCATTTGATTAATTTATTCTAGATATTCATGTAGTACTTGTGGAATATCCATGATTTTCCTTTGAATCTCTGCTTGTAGTCATTGTGGAATTATTCTCTTCTGTTTGGGTATCTCTAGATCTACAATAATCTTTAATACTTTTCAGCCTTAATTCCTGAATTGGAGTTTTATACTAGGATCAAGATCTGTCCCTTTCTGCACTTAGGTGGGTGGGTGGTGGTGGTGGTTTACCCTGTTAGGTCTTCCTCTGGGTCCTCCATTCTTGTGCTGATCTCCATATCCTGGGATTAGGCCCAAAGGATCTCTGAGGTTCAGAGCCCTGGATCTTCAGAGATCTTTCTGTTATTTCAGGACAGGACCTAGGAACTTTAGAGTTGTTCCACTCTGAGTGTACCTGCACCTCCCTTATGGCTGACAGTACTCAGGGGTTTCATGATCCCTTTTCTGCGGACTTTCTGACCATCCTGGGGCTTCCTGATGAGACCTCTCTGCTCTTGCTGCCTCTACATAAAGATCCTTTCAGGAAGGTTGTGGGCTTGTTAGCCTATGCTGGCACTGGCTTCGTATATGGTCCCCTTTCCTATTGCTCCTGAGTTTCTCCCCTTATACTTCTGGAGTGGAAGAAGTTGCCCAATTTTCTCACTGGATTTCTCGGTCATCATTCAGGCTGGTGCACATTTCAGGTTTTTACTAGAGTAGGTGTGGGGGAGTTGATATGTCTCCCTCTGGTCAGGTAGCCATCTTGGATAGAATCCCTTCCTTTCTCTTCTATTTAAAAAAAAAAATGATGTGACCTTTTGTACTAAGGTCACGTATACATTTTCAGCATATTATGGTATATAGGATAAGATGTTCTAAACTTAATTTCTGCTAAAATGATTTTTAGTTTTCCCAAGAGTTCTTAGACAAAAGAAAGAGTCCTTTTCCCTGAGGCATATTTTATAGGAATCTGAGGCAACATTGAAGCTTTCAGCCTTTCCTTTACTGGGAATTCTGGGCCATGTCTATGATGGCTAAAGACAAGGAGAAAGGAAGCTGACCATTCCCAGAAGGCATCCAATAGAGGCTTACCCAGAGGACAGGCTAGGAGTTTAAGACATAGTCACAAAAGGGTGGAGAAGAGATGGGGGTAAATTTCCTCTTCTCTATGACTTGATATAGAGGATTCTTGAAAGCACTTCTTTCCCAGAGTCTTTGAATGGTACACTGTCCCAATCCTTTCAAAAGCAATGAGGGTTCATATAGCAGAAGTAAAGGAGGTAGGGGCCAACTCAGTTTGGCTGGGGTTACTTAACTAGAGGGTTTTTTCTTTCCTTTTAAAAATTTAAATAGTATTTTATTTTTTACCCCAATTACATATTAAGAAAAAAATCTTAGCATCCCTTTTTACAAGATTTTGACTTACAAATAATTCTCCCTCCCCTCTTCTGAAAACCAACTAGAGATTTAAAAGCTATCCTTTATTTCATTTCTGTAAATGCATTTTTTTTTCGTCAAATGCAGTTCATTTGGTTGAATTCTTTGGGTCATATTGAAAGGGGGAAAAGCTGGAGGGCTTGATTAGGATTGGAAAAATGAGCCAAGCAAAATTTGAATTATTATTGTAATATCCTTATGCCTAGATTTTAGACAGAAACGTGGTAAATCCCAATAGGATAGAAAGAATAGAGGATGCAGGCACTGCTGTCCTTCCTTCACATGTACTGAAGGCCAAGGTATTGAATATTCATTGTGCATGTGTGGTGCGGTGAACTTATATAGCAAGCTTTGACTGCCATCTGGTGGCTTGCACAGAAGCTACTCAAAAATACACACCTACCGGCTACATGAAAGCATTGATACCGCCCCTGGGATTGAACAGAGTAAGTGTAACATTTAAAGGCTGTGTAGGTAGATAGTAAGCTTTGGCATCCTTTATCAAGTGTGAGCAAATCTTCAAATATGGGTGCAAAGGAGGTGGAGCCAAGATGGCGGATTATAGGCAGCCACCCAGCTGCGTTCCTCTCTAAACAACTTTAAATGCCTCAAATCAAATTTTGGATTGGCAGAGCCAGCAAAAGATTGGGGTGAGACATTATGGCTCAAGAAAACTTAAAAGGTTGGCAAGAGAAGTCTGTAACATTGGGGTAGAGGCCTGTCCAGAGACTACACACACAGCAGTGACAACAGTAGCAGCAGCACCTAGGAGAGCTCCCAGCCCAGCGATGGTAAGGGATTCTGACAACTGGTCAGAAAGAGATTACAGGGGAACCTTTACTAACACTGGCTATAACTGAGTGCTGATTGGCAACTCTATTGCTCATACACAGCTCTGGATCACAGTTCCTGGGCAGAGAGGAGCACTGGTGGTCAATCACAAGGGAACAGTGGACCTGGTCATAGTTCCAAAGCAAGGGAGAGTGCTAGAGCTTGTGGCTTTAGGGGAGCAGGAGCCCTTCCTGGGTAAAAACCAGAGCACAGACCAGGGGAGCTGTGACCACACCTCTTCCAGGATCACATCACCTTGGAAGCACTGAAAACTTGCTGAAGAAAATAACACCTTAAAAATCAGAATTGGCCAAATGGTAAAAGAGGCACAAAAATCCACTGAAGAGAACTCCTTAAAAAGCAGAATTGGCTAAATGGAAAAAGAGGTACAAAAGCCCACTGAAGAAAATAATTCCCTAAAAATTCGAATTGAGCAAGTGGAAACTAATGACTCCAAAGACATAAAAAAAAAACCCCAACAAACCAACAGAATAAAGTCAAAAGAATGAAGAAGTAGAAGAAAAAGTGAAATAGGTCATTGAAAAAACAACTGACCTGGAAAATAGGTGGAGGAGTTAATATTTGATTCTAAATGCAAAGGGTATGGAGTGGAGTTTATTAAGTGGGGTTGAAGAGGGGAATAGGGGTTGAGATGGTCAGATATGCATTTTAGGAAAATCACTTTGACAGCCAGATGTAGAATTCAGTGAAGTAGCCAGGGACATGAGGCAGGAAAAACTATCACCACACTGGGTGTTTAAGTCTTGTACTGAAATAGTCCAGCCCAGAGATGAAAGGGCATAGGAGATAAAGAGAGGGGCTCTTACTCAGGGAAACCTGCCTTCTAGTTTTGACCTAGCTATATTAGTGACTGGGCCAGTCACAACTTCAGATCACAGATTTAGAGGCCCTGCAGTCCAACATCTCATCTTAAAGATGAAGAGATTCAGACTAATAAAAATGGTTTATCTATGGTCACACAGCTGTCAAGAACAGGAGGGAAGATTTGTGCTCACATTTTCCTGACTCCAGGCCCAGCATTTTATCCACTGTACCCTGAAGCTAGTCACTCCCAGATGACTCCATTACTCTAAATTGCATATATGCCCTGGTAGAGAGAATTTTCTGTCTGGGAGCTCTACAGACTAAATGGAATGAAATCTCCCCACCCATGTAAAGTATGCCCTGCATTGTTTCGTGAGAGCTTTTTGTTATAAACTGCCTCCCTGCAGAGATTTTCCACAGTTTTCAACAACTGTGTTTTCTTCTAAGAAGCATTTCATTATAGCATTATATTTTATAGGTCTATTTTAATTACATCTCGTCAAATTCACATACGTTTGATTTTCTGAGTTCTTGTTTGGAAACTTCATTAATAACTTGAATGATAAGAGAAACTAATTGTCTTGTTACTTTAGTCTTGGAAAAGACTTGCTTGAGAGATACAAATGTATTTCTAGTCTTTGGGGAGTCTCTCTCTCCCTCATCATACCTGGAGCAGAAAATTTTCCCAAAGTGTTAAATAAAGCCCCTTCTATCAGTTAAATTGCTTCACCAGTCCCTGGCCATGTCTCCCACTCCTCTATGGAGTTTTCTGGCCATATTTTATTTTCTTCCTGAGCTATTGGCATTTCTTGCTCCTCAGAGCAACGCCGGGAGCAAGCAGGGTTGCCAAGAAACGCCAGTGTCTCGGGTGGATCAGGAGCCTGGGGTTGGGTGAGTGATGAGGGTGAGGATCTCCAGCCGGGATCCAAAAGAGGTTACGTGGAAGGGGCACTTTGCATCAAGCGTCCGAGGACCTGAATTCAAGTTCTTCTTCCTAGGTTTAGGGATCTGGGTGGAGCTTTGAACCCTCGGACCCACGGCTTAGAATCTTGTGGGTTTAGGCTAACTGGCCCGGGCGGGTGTGATGGGAATCCCCGCTGGCCCGGGTCCTGGGGAGAAGCCGGGGTCGGATTAGGTAGGGACAGCCGCCCACGCGCACTACAGCCAGTCTTTTACTTATTGCAGGGACGGGGTCACCAAGGGAAGGGCACGGATGAGCCGCCCGGGAGGCTGCCTCCGGGAAGTGGGAGAGACTCCCCGGGGTGGGAGGAGGGCGGGGCGGGGCCAGGGGTGGAGCCGGGGCGGGGCTCTCTCGGGCCGCCCCCGCCGCCTGCAGGGACTTCTCTCCAGAGGCCGGGAAGTCCCAGTCGCCCACCAGTCGGTAATTGGCTGAACAGAGGGCGCGCCAGCACGTGCCTGCCTGCCTCCTGCGCCCCGGGGCTCTGTCCTCTGGCCTCCCAGCCGCTTCTCCCGCCTCCGGAGGAGAGGACGAGTATACCGAGGAGGAGGAGGAGGAGGAGGAGGAGAAAGGAAATCGCCGCAGCCAAGACTCTGTCCTCGCCTCCTTCACTTGCTCGGGCGGGTGGCCGCGGGGAGTGCCCGCCGCCCCCGGGCCGAGCCGAGGCATGGAGGCTGCCGAGCTGGCAGTGCAGGTAGTGGGCACCTGGCTGGCGCTGGTGCTGAGCCTCATACTCTTGCCCTCGGCGTTCGGCGTGTCGCTGGGCATCTCCGAGGCATACATGAAGATCCTGGTGAAGATCCTGGAGGTGAGTGCGTATGGGACCCCCGCGGGGGCGGGGGGCCGCGAGACCTCCGCCCGCCACCATGAATCAGCAGCAGCCGGGCCGGGCCGGCAGCTGCGGAGGGCAGGGCAGGGCAGAGCCGGCGGCTGCTCCGCCTGGGCCCTGGCCTCCCCGTCCGGTTCTCTTTCCAGAGGTGACCCCTGAAAGACCTCGTGGTTGCGTTCCCCCAGTGTCCCTGGGCTATCGCTCGCTGACCTGCGGGTGACTGCCAGGCACTGGCTCGCACTCACCTGGCCTGCTTTGAGTCCTCTTGGCTTCAGGTCCGATGCTAGTCCGATTCCTCCTTTTCCTTTCCTGTAAAACTGGTCTGCGATTGACCTGCTTGTCTCGGATTCTGGGATCCGTCTCGCCGCAAGCTGCAGTCACCTTCTCTCCGACATTCTTCTCCCCTTCGGAGCCCCCACTTCCTTGCAGCTTTCTCGGTGGTTAAGCTCCTGTAGCCCTAAAGTAACTCTTAAATCTGAATTTAAATGACCATCGATCTCTTCCTCACCCATACCTTTTGGCCATCCTTCCTCTCTCAACATTCCTAAAGTTTGTCCAGCCTGAATAATTGTCATGACTCCGTCCTCTCCAGCATTCGTATATCACTGTGTGTGGCTTTGGTTTTTCTATTTGTTTTTTCTTTCTGTTAGCTTGTTTTTTAGTGGCTATGCCCCTGAGTACAAGCATTGTCTTGAGAGGATAGGCTAAGACTTAGCCGCTAAGTAATGCCCGAGAAAATAGAATGGGTGGTATGTGATAGAGTGCCATTCACATCAGGTGTAAATGTACTGCTTATTTCTCGATCAGCTAGTGAGTGCCCTGTCACAGAAGGAACTGAATTAATGTTAGTTGATCTTTTTCCGTTCATTTTCTTTCTCTCCCCTCAAAGTTCCTAGTAATATTGATTAAGGGGGAAAGAACATCAAACTTTTCTTTGTATGAAAATTTAATTTGTCTTGTTGCAGATGATTGGCCAAAACCTAAAATCAATACTAGGTTTTTTTTTCTCTTTGTGACTTCAAAAGAACTTTTGGGCTTGAATAGCCCAACATATAGACCAACTTAATACTTATAAATGTTTCCCTTTGCTCCCCATTGTTTTGTCATCTCTACCTTCAAGAAATGTTCTGCTGGCTTACTCATAGTTGTCATAACTTTCCATAGCAGAACTGAACAAAACATAGCATTTTTGATTTGGTTATCTCTATCAGGCTACTTTTAGTTGTAAATAGCTATGTGGATTCTGGAATATTTGTTAAATATGTTAGATTTTTCTAAAAGTTTGAAAGCAGGCTGACCAAGATGCTGAACTCAAAACAATCTGTTCAGTTCCATTATAGATACTAGATGGCAGCTATACTTTGAATAAGTCTAACAATTTAGACAATTTAATAGAAAGGGACATAATTATTGAGTTCCCAACCTCTTGAAAAATAAATCATTCCTCAAGTTTCCTTTAGTTAAATGCTGTAAATTTTAATAGGCCAGACAACTAAATACATTGATCTAGTTATGTATAATAACCTAAATATTAATTTGGTCCTATGATACTGAATAACTAAAAGAGTTTAAAACTATGTCATGTTTTGTTATGAGACGCCTTTCACCCCCCAAAAAATTTATTTTGAAAGTGCATGGCAGGAAAAATAGGACAAACCTTGAAGAGGACCATGATTTAAGCAAGGAAGGGAAGGCTGTGCAAAGTCACCAGCCTCACTTTCTCCTCCAGAGCCAGCTGGGTCCAGTGACTAAATATAGATCAGGACTTGGTTCGGAAACAGTTATGGGATAGGATTGCAGGTAAGCAAGCATCTTCCTTTGTGATTCTGAATTCTCTTGTGGACTAATGCAAACATCTGTGATAGGTGTTTCAGAAGAGCCTTCGGGAGGATTAGTTCTGAGTTCTAAGCCAGTATCTTTAAAGGAAATAAAAGAAATAAAATCTCATTGATTAAAATGATGACAGCCACTAGCAAATAATTGCTGAGTTGCATCAGTGGAAGATGTTGCTATGTCTGGGGCACTCCATAATTATAAAAGCACAAGTCTGGACCAAAAAAGTTCTAGAAAAGAAAATGCCCCCAGATTGGTTCCCGTAACTAACTTGTTAACAACTACAATGCATGTGACTTTCTCTAATCATGAAATATTTTAATCTTCTGTTCAGCTTAACTTCAATGGGACACACTTTGGAGTTCTTTTTCTAGTACTCATGATAATTTAAATTATGCTGTCCTTACTTGGCAGAGCAGGCAAAATGGTGAAATAATTGAAGGCTGGTTTTTGATAGCATAATCAGTTATCTAATTGAAATACTGAAGATTTATAGAACACTGAAGTATAGGTAGCATGTTCTTAAATGTTTGATTTAAAATGTTTAGCTAAAATATTACCGATAAGTCTAAGCTGTAATACAGCCTGTATTTTTTTTGATTTACTTAAAGATTGTATCACTTGTTTTAGAAACTCCACTTTGTTCTAGCCCCTTCCAATCCATTAATAATAAAGGAAATTTCTCTTTATGCCATGATACTTTAGGGAGGGTTTTGGACACAGTGTGCTGGTTAGTATTTAACAATTGGCGTTTTGGACCATGACATTTTCAAGTGATCCTATTTTCTCCATCATTTTCTTAAGTCTAGATAATCAACAGAAAACTAAATCAAGTCCTGATTTGTTTTGTAGTTGTTTAGTCGTTTTCAGCCATGGACAATTCTTTGTGATCCTATTTGGAGTTTTCTTGGCAAAGATACTGAAGTGGTTTGCCATTTCCTTTTCCAGGTCATTTTACAGATGAGGAAACTGAGGCAAACAGGGTTAAGTAACTTGCCCAGGGTCACACAGTAAGTGTCTGAGACTGGATTTGAACTCAGGTCTTCTAGACTCTAGGCCTGGTGCTATATCTTCAAGTACCACCTAAGCTGCCCTGATTTGTAGTGTTTGCTGATTTCTGAGGTGTAAATGCTCACATTAAAAATTTAAGAAACTTGGAAGCCAAGATGATTGCCCTCCAGATAACTTTAAAATAATCTCTCAAATCAAATTTTGGAATTGCAGAGCCAGTAAAGGTCAGAGGGAAATGTTTTTCCAGCCTAAGATAACTTGAGGTCTGCAGGAGAGGTTCCTAACAGTGGGCTGGGTGCAACCTCTCCAGTGTGGCAGGAGTACCAGTGATGGGTCTTCAAGGTAGTCACAGCAGCAACAGCAGCAGCTTTGAGAGCTCTCAAACCAGAGGCTTTAAGGGGATTGAACAATTGGTCAGAAAGATTACAGGGGATCTTTTGCTGGCACTGAGTACAGCTAGCACTGATTGGCAACTCTATTGCTCATAAGCTGTTCTGGGTCACAGTTCCAGGATGGAGAGTAGTGCTTGTAATCAGTCAGAAGGGGGAAGAAGCCATGATTCTAGTTTCAGGGCCAAGAGGAACTCTAGCACTTGTGCTATGGGGGAACAGGAGCCCTTTCTGGGTAAAGACCAGAGCACAGATCAGGGGAGCAGTGAACATACCTCTCCTAGGATCATATCACCTTGGAAGCACTGAAAACTTACAGACACTTTTCCCCCTTCCCCCCAAACTAACAGCACGAAAAAGTCTGAAGCTCAGAACTGTGCCTTTCCACCCCAAGATGAGCAGAGTCCAATTTGAACATTAAGTTCAAAGTGAAGAAATAGGCTGGAAAATGAACAAACAACAAAGAAAGAACTTGACCCTAAAAAGCTACTCTGGTGGTAGGGGAGTGCAAGACATAAACTTAGAAGACAACAATGTAAAAACAGCTACAAGCAAAGTGTTAAAGAAAAATGCTAATTGGACCTACAGCCATAAAAAATTCCTGGAAGAGTGAAAGGAAAAAGATGAGTGGTAGAGGGAAATTTGGGAAAATAATCAAAGTGATACAAGCAAATTATGAAAGGAGAATTAATAGCTTGGTAAAAGAGGCACAAAAATTCACTGAAGAAAATATCTTAAAAAACAGAATTAGTTTAATGGTAAAAGAGGCACCAAAATTCACTGAAGAAAATAATTCCTTAAAAATTAGAATTGGGCAAGTGGAAGCTAGTGACTCCATGAGACTTCAAGAGACAAAGTCAAAAGAATGAAAAAAAAAATAGAAGAAAATGTGAAATAGCTCATTGGAAAAACAGCTGATCTGGAAAATAGATCAAGGAGAGATAATTTAAGGGTTATTGAACTGTGTGAAAGCCATGATCAAAAAGAAGGTGTACATATCATATTTCAAGAAGTTGCAAAGGAAAACTTCCCCAATATTTTAGATCCAGAAGATAAAATAGAAAGCTTCCACAGATCACCTCCTGAAAGAGTTCAAAAAATGAAAACTCTCAGGAATATTATAGCCAAATTCCAGAGTTCCCAGGTCAAATAAAAAGATACTTCATGCAGCCAGAAAGAAATAATTCAAGTATTGAGGGGCCACAGTCAATATCACATGAGATTTAGCAGCTTTTATGTTAAAGGAGTAGAAGGCTTAGAATGTGATATTCTGGAGGGCAAAGGAGTTAGGATTATAACCAAGAATAATCTACTCGGAAAAACTGGTGGGGGCGGGGCGGGGGGGGGGTGGGGAAGTGGATATTTAATGAAATAGAGGACTTCCAAGCAGAAGACTCAAGAAAAGCATAGAAAGGAAACCATGAAAGAGTAATCATAAGGAACTCAATGGAGTTAAACTATTTACATTCCTGTATGGGAAGATGATACATGTAACTCCGAAGAACTTTATTATTAGGGCAGTTAGGGATCATGACTGTGAGTTGAGTATTCTGAGATGGTCTCCAAGAAAAGAATGTAAGGGTGAGAAAGAGGGGTACATTGGGAGAATTTTTTTTAAAATAAAGAAAATTTAACAATTGACTCTCCATTCTTGCTGATTCTAGCACACCTCTCTTTGGTTTTAGAGCTCCTGTCCCTGTGTGGGGTAAAATTGAATATTAAAATGTTTTTTACAGCTGCTTATATTGTTCTGTTTTCCCAAAATATTCAGTTCTTCTCCATAATAGTAGTTATCTAAATGACACTATAACTACCCACTACGAAGACTGTAAAATAGCCATCATCAGGACTAACTACAAACTTAAAAAAATTGGTTGACTCTCAGTACATAGCCAGTGTCATCCGGCTGGTATTGATTGTCCTAATGATCAAAAAATGCTTCCTTGTATGTCTTTAGAATTCTGTAATGTCAGAAGTAAGAGGCATGTTCTAGATAATCTAGTTCCGTTGCCTGGTTTTACAAATGAGGATACTGCCAAGTAGCGGTAGAGCTGGGATTTCATAGGGAACTATTGGGAAAAGTAGGCAAGTTATCTTTCGTCTCTGTGATTACAACAATTTACTCCAAAATTTTAAAATCTTAAGTTGCCTGTTTCTTGACTTTTTTTTTTTAAAAAGCAACTTTATTCGTTTTTTTATCAGACAATTGGTCACCTTTGTAGTGCTAGAAACGTAATTGTAGAGTCTCAGATTTGGAGGGGACCTTAAATCTATCCTTGAGCAAGAATACCTTCTGCCATATTGCTGAAAGTCCACAGTTTGTCGTAAATCTGCTACTTTTAAGACCTCCAGTGTTGGGGAGCTCACCACGCTACAATGTACCCCCACTAACTTGCAGTCCAGGTAGTACTCTTTTCCAATCCTCTTGTTGTGGGATTCTTTCAATGAATGTGGTGGTTTGTCATAGTTTAAAAAAAAAACAGGGTGTACTTTAAGCATTGTAATTGCTTTAATGAGAAAATAATACACTTACAACTTTTTATTTTTATTTTTGAACAGTGGGCCACATTAAGGATTGAGAAAGAATCTCCAAAGGAATCATTACTTAAACTCTCAGCTTCTGTTGGTAAGAGTATTCTTATTGCTTTTATCTTCACTACAATCTACTCAAGATTCTAGTCTGGTGAAAAGGAATCTGTGCTTGCATTGTATAGATGTTATGTTATTTTATTTTTTGCCAGCTCATTCATAATTTTCTTTGTTGTATGCAAAAATGATAGCATCTCCCAACGGGGCTGCACATTAAGTTTTTTGATCATAGGGGGTGATACGTGCTTAACTTGTCTCTATGATCCCACTGGTTCATCTTGTGACAAGGGGCCTGAATTTGTGAGACAGCTAGGAAGCAGAAGGTAGATCTTACTAGCCTACTGGGAATCAGAGCTATGAATGGGTTCATTTTATCAGTTTGCTCTTATAAAATGCATAGAACTAACCAGCCCCACATATTCTGTGGTTTATTCATATCTTTGACATGTTTGTATGAATTTCATTTTCCCCTAAAGGAAAGAATTTTTAGAGCTTGTTTAAAAAAATGGCTCTGTAGAAGGTTAGAATCACTTGTGGACATACACAGATTTAAAAGAATAACTAGATTTAGCACTTTGATCTTTAAGAGACATAGTTTTCAGGTACTTTGCAGAGATTATAATGAAACCATTTCCCCCTCCCCCACCTCTGACTTACATCTAAAAATGTCCTAAGTGTCAGACACCATTTACTGAAAAGAAATTGGTCTGCCTGCCTTTAATCCTTCTCTTTTCTGTTTTACCCTTCAAATAGTTTCTAGGTTAATCTTCCAAATTAACTCAGCAAACATTGATTTAATGCCCACAATATATTTACTTATCTCTATATGTGTTGTCTTCCCTCAGTAAAGTTAGAAAGCCCTTTGAGGGTCTGAACTATTTCTTTTTTAATTTGCTTTTGCAAATCTTGCTTAGTACCTGGCTCATGTGCTTAATTATTGTTTGTTGAATGAATGAATGCATGGCACTGCTTTAGGTGCTGGAGATGCAAAGACAAAGATGCAAAAAAAAGTGACCATGTCACTCTGCCACTCCCTACTTCTAGGATAGAAATGCTAACTCCTTAGCCTGATAGAGTGGGGCTTCGTCTTACCTTTTTGATTGCGTCTTGGACTGCTACCCTTTATGAACTCTGGGCTGCATGTTCCTTCCACTGTACACTTTGTCATCTACCCCTCCCTTCTTCCTTGCCCTTCACGTTTATTTCTGAAGCATTCTCCTTCTGCATTTCGATCTGTTGAGAATACTCTTTTTTTCAAGGTCCCGCTCAATCAGGTACCACTTCCTCCATGAAGCTTTCTCTGATTGCATCAGCTTTCTATCCTGTTTCCCTTTGTTTAGATCTCTGCCTTTCCCCTTACTTATCACATCCTCTTTTATCTTACTTATTTGTATATATCACCTTCCCAGTAATGGAGAGTGTACTCCATGAGGTTAGATATTTTGGTGTTTTTCATTTTTCCAACCTTAGTAGCTTAGTACAGTGTCTTAAAATATAAATATATGTGTGTGTATATGTATATGTATTTCAATACAGTTTCTTAGAGGAAGTAGGTGCTTAATAAATGTTTTATGAATTTAACATACTTTCAGATCCTGTCTGAAGTGGATTATATCAACTTACTGTTCAAAAAATCTGAGCATAGCTAAATTTAAGATGTAGAAAACTCAGATCACTTGCACAAAACGCCTAAATGTCTGCTACCAATGCCTACCTGGATTGAATATTTTATACTATAATTGGCTCAAATATGCACTTTGTTTTAATATTTATTTTTATTGTTTCTTCTTCCTCATTGTTTAAATAGAAAATGAACATTGTCGAGCTGTTTTTGATGTAGTGATTCCCAAACCTGGAATTTTTGAGACCCTGTATTGTCCTGTATCAAGTAGCACTAAAAAGAGCAAGCTTTCCTGAACTTTATTCCCCAGAAAGTTCTAAGTATTATGAATAGGGATTCTTAGGAAAAAGTGATGCTAGCAGTATTTTCTCCTCTAAAATATTAACTTTAATGAATCAAAATGTATCAAATACATGCAGCACTGTATTGGCATGGAAGTATCAGGCTTAATGTTTTCAGGCTTATTTTGCTCCAAAATTTCCTTGACATCTCTTAACTGAGACTATAATTCCCTTGATTGTCTTCTCTTGGTCTTCCTCCAGGTTTTCATGAGTTGCACTAATATATTTGAAGCTCCGAAGTCCTAAGTTAGTTTGGGGAAAGTAACAATAGATTTTAAAACAGTGAAGTGTGCCATGAATCTAACTTTAAAAAAGTTGCTTCAAGTAAGGTAGGTTAGGCAAATTGCCAGGTTTTAGCTGAGTGGTTTATGAGTATGAGAAATACATCCAGCTATTCAAGGTTTAATTAACACTTCCCATAATTAGCTAGCAGGACTAAACAGGAGAAACTTATATTGTCTCGGTTTTGTTGCTTATTTGCCAATGGCAAAGTGTTAATGGCAAAAAGATTTGTTGTAATTTCATTGAGCAGGGTTATTTATGTGGGTTTTTTTTTTCCTCTATGAAACTGGGAGTTTTATCTGCAGAGAAATGTGATATGCCTCTTTTACCTAATTAACAATTATCTGCCCTTTAAGCCATGTAGTTGATATTGACAACCGGCCAAGGGCTATTCTCATCTTCCATGTTGCAGTAACAAGCAGTTGACTGTGTATTAAACTCAGGAGTAGCTGTGTCAAAGTCTTAGTCTGGGTGTGTGTGTGTGTGTGTGTGTGTGTGTGTGTGTGTGTGTGTGTGTGTGATGAAATAGCTCTGCTTAGCACAAGCACACATACTTGGCTCGTGTTGATTTCTGGCATTCAGAGCAGTGTTACTGAGACGCTGCCAGGGATCATTTGGGTACTTCATGGCTGCTGCTGTGACCACAGATGGGCCGAAGTTCCCAAAGTTCTGTTGTGTTACCTCTGGGTTTGAATGTGGATGATTTTTACAGTGTGCTGAGAAGGAGAAATGAGATGAAATAGTGGGATCATCTAGACCACCCCTGTCATATAACAGATGAGAAAAATGAGACGTAGAGAGTTTAGAAATAGTCTGACTTTTTGATGGCAGCTTACATGTATACCATGACTAACTTTTGAGGTAGTTTTTTCTTGATTTCTAAAAACAGGGAAATTGTTGATCCTACATGACTATATTTCTATCTGTGGTGATATAGTTATCTTTTCCACATTGCTACTTTCCCCATCACGGTTTTGATATGTTGCAGGTCAGCATAAGAAATTAAATGGGCATTTTGGGAAAGCTGCAGATGACATGTGAAGGCCAGTGGCAGATGACGTATGAAGGCCAGACATAGAAAAAGTTTAGAAGCTCAGAAATATGTAAAATATATGTGCAGTATTATATAATATCACATATTTTTATCTTTTAATACCATAATAATTCATATTACTTCTCTGGTATGAAGGGTGGGCCAAAAAATTATCCGTGAATTTTCCAGATTGTGGCGGAATTCTTAAATCCCACCAGGTGGAAGGGATCACTGGAATTTAGCTTCTTATTGTTTTAAAGTTTGCAAAATGCTTCCTAGCCAGGATCCTACATAGTAGGTGTGTGCAAGTATTTGCTTTTACAGATGGGGAAAATTGCAGATGAGCACTTAAGTAATTTATTCTTAAATAATCTTGCAGACTAGTCAATGTGGAAATCAGTATTTAATCCCAAGACTCTGGATTCTAAGTTTAGTGTTCCTTCTCTTCTCTTTCTGTTGTTTCTATAGGACTAAAACCGAGTTGACATTTTTTCCTGTGTTTTATTAAACCTTAATACTTCCATAGGCTGACTTTTCAGGTTTGTTATCTGACATTCATCTGACACTGTTATCTGATGCTGACATTTCTCTTATCCACTGTTAGCTTTATTTTACTATGGTATTCATTAAAAAGCTACTGCTTCCTGAAGTATTCAGCAAAAGTTTACAAGTTAATAATGAGTGGACAGAGAGATTACTGTTCATATACCTCCTTTAAGGAGGCTTTAAGGCTTATGCTTAACAGAGATAGAGAGATACATGGTTAGAGGCAGCTGTGTGTTGAAATCAATAAAGACTTCATAAGTGTTTAACTTTTTTGGGGGTCAGGATGTGTGTGGGGGAAGGTAGAGAAATATGCAATTTTTCTTTCTCAGCTTGTTTTCCTACCACTAAATGTGTGAATACCACCTTAGCAGAGGGCTAAAATACTGAAGAAATGGATAATTTCTTTTCCTTTTTGGGTAGAGACCTGAACTTGTTCCTAGAGCCAGTTTTTTTCATATCTTCCCCTCTTTTTTTTTTTCCTCCTTTCTAACTTTTTCCCCAAACTGAATATAAGTGATCAGAAAAAGGTAGGACAGAAAGTTACTTTTCCCCTCTATTTCTTAATTGCTTTTCCAAACCAGCAAGGCCAAAGTTCTAATAAGGCATTTTAATGCCAGACCTTTTTGGAAAGAAGAAGATTGCTTAACCTTTCCCTTTTACTCTACTTTTGAAGTCTTTCCTCTGTTTGCCATTTCACTGACTATACATGTGGTGGCTATGTCGGGATTGCCTGAAAATCCTTGAACTCTGTAAAGTCGGAGGAGAGAATTTTATTGAGTGAACAGCAGAAGGGAAGGAGGCTACTGGGCTTGAGAATCAGAAAGCCCAGGTCCTGCCTCCATTACTTAACCACCTGTGTGTAATTTGGATGAGTCAGCAGATATGCTGGGCCTCAGTTTCTTTAAAAAAAATGAGTCTAGTGATACTAGATGCTTTTGAGAGTTACTGTAAGAATTTAATAAGAATGGGTACAGAAGTGCTTTGTAAACTTCCAAGCCTATACAAATGGAAGGTGGTGGTGAAATGACATTTCAGTCATTTCTGACTCGTTATGACTCCATTTAGGATTTTCTTGGCAAAGATACTGGGGTGGTTTGACATTTCCTTCTCCAGCTCATTTTACAGATGTGGAAACTGAGGCTAACAGAGTTAAGTGACTTGCCCAGGGTCACACAGCTAGTAAGTGTCTGAAGCTGGATTTGAACTCAGGAAGATGAGTCTTTCTGACTGCAGGCCTAGTGCTGTATCCATGGTACCACCTAGCTGCCCCATGGGTGATTTCATACCTTATACTTAATTATCCAAAATTGGGTAGGGGTTTTATTTGCTATCTGTTGTCCTAAGAGATATAGTAAGATTTTCTCATTAAAGTACAGTAACAATGAGAGATCTTATGTTAGTATTTAACTGGACTCTGTTTTTGGCCTTCTTCCCCTTCTAATCCAGTGTAGTCTTTGACTCTGAGACAGTTTTACTCACATCCACTTCAGTCCCATCTCCTTCTCCTACAACATGGCACACCCAAGTGGTGCAAAGAAAAGAGTCAATCTCGGGTCCTACTCCTGGGAAAGCCACCTAACCAACCAACCTCTCCGGGCTCCCTCATCTAGAAAATGCATTTAGGGTTAGGGACCATGACACACACACACACACACACACACACACACACACACCTCCTTACTCAACAGGATTTAGTTCAGGCTATTTAGCCTGGCATTCAAGGCATGGCATGGACTGTCTTCAATGTGTCTCTCCAGCTTATCTCCCAGAACTGTTCTTTGCGCACCTTATGTTCCAGCCAAATGGACTGTTCCTGGAATTGCTCTAGTGATCCAACTTCTTGTGTATCCTCTAGGGTCTGACTCAAATGCTGCCTCTTCCTTCATGAACTCTTCCCTGATTCTCCCCAGTGAAAAGTCACTTACTTTGCTGTACTCTTGTCATTTCATTTCAGAGAGTTAGAGCTCATAGGAGGGATCTTATTGATGAGGAATAGCTAAGTGATTGTGGATTTAAATGCAGGTTTTATCTAAATTAAGTTCTTTGTGGATTCAATGAGAAACAGCATCGTATAGTCTATAAAGAGCAAGCCCTTGATAAATAGAAGTATGCATAGAATAATTTTACATATATACACATATATACATACGTGTGTATATGTATGTGTTTATATATGTGTATGTGTATGTATGTATATATACGCATACACACACATCCCTGTTTGTGTCTAATGGTGGTCATCTCTAAGGCAGGGGAGGAAGGGAAGAAAAAAAAGAAATTTATGTGAAAACTTTATTTTATATTTACAAAGAATAGCAAATTGTACATAGTAGATTTGTGGTTTCCCAGAATGAATGAACCCTTTGACCTTCACTGGAATCTCACACTTGCCTGATTGGTCACCTCTGGATTCTGTTTCACTCTGGCCCTGGCACCATTCATGCTTTATTTACCAGCCATATTTTTGCTGTCTCCCTTGCTGCCACCAATTTTCCAGAATCAAATCAACTCTGACATTGCTTCTGGAAAGGTCATGTCATCATTCAAATTCCCTATAACTCAACTCACCATCCCTGTCATTTTATTCTCGTTTTAAAAGTTAAATTTAGTTTAAAAATAAATCTTATTAAAGACTTCCTGAGTAAAGAACATGGTGCTAAGTCATTTCCTCACAGAGCTTACAACATAGGGTGGAGATGACAACATAGTATCATGATAGGAACAGTGGCCTCCCTACAAGTCTTCTGCTATCAGCCATTTTCTCATTCCCAACCTCTTTTATTGTGGAATTAACACCCTCAGCAGTTCTATTAACAGGCCAGCCCTTTAATGAGACAGAGACCAGGCATTTCATTCACTATTGAGTGCTCTTCAAAAGACTGACCCTAGTACTTCTGAGAAGTAGCTACTTTGGGAAGACAATACTCTGAAGCAGGTAAACCCATGAGTGTGATGAATTCATTCCATATTTGTGGAATGCAGACAGTACTTTCCTTCCCTTACTCTGTGGTCTAACCAAACCATCCTCCTGGCTGTTCCTCACATGTGACATTCTATTTTCCATTTGCCCTAGCTATCTGCCATACCTAGAATATATAACCTCCTTAGCTCTGCCTCTAAGAATCTCTAACGTCCTTTAAGCTTCAGCTCATGACTAATTTTGATAGACTTGGCTCCTCTCAGCAACGCAAGGTTCTAAGACAACTCCAAAAGACTCATGTTGGAAAAAGTTATCTGTAGCTAGAGAAAGAATTATAGTCTGAATGCAGATTGAAGTAAACTATTTGCTTTCTCTCTTTTGTGTGTGTGTGTGTGTGTGTGTATGTGTGTGTGTGTTTTGTTCTTTCTCATAGTTCATTCCATTGGTTATAATTCTTCTTTACAACATGACTAATGTGAACATATGTTTAATGTGAAGGTATATGTAGAGCCTATATTGGATTGCATGCCATCTTGAGGGGGTGTGGGGGGAAGGAGAAGGAGGATGAGAAAATTTGGAACTCAAAAGCTTGTGAAACTGAATGTTGTAAACTAAAAATAAATAAATTAATTTAAAAGGGAAAAAAAAAGACTCAGCTCAGGTATCACCTTCTCCAAAATGTTTCTTAATCCTCCCCAAATGCTAGGATCCCCCTTTCCTAAACTAACACCTTGTATTTGTTATGTGTGTGCATATGTGTGTGTGTGTGTGTGTGTGTTTATGTACATACAGCTATATACACACTTATATGTACCTTTTTACATACTTAGACTGTTTCATTTTGGTCTAGCACTGTACCTGACCCATAGGTACTTAAAGAATGCTTATTGATGCTATATTCCCTCAGTAGACTCTATAAAGCTTCTTGAGGGAAGGTCCTTTTTTTGTTTTTGTTCTTACAGGCTTAGCACCTAACCCAATGCTTTGCGCAGAGTAGGGATTTCCAAAAGGTTGATTAAAGTAAATTGATGGATACCTTATTGCAAGTGAGCGCTTAGCCTGAAATGGGCCACGTTTTTTGAGGGGTGTAGATACAGTTATGGATGGACCTGTGAAAGGAAGCCACAGAAAGACTTGGGCTTGGATCAGCCCAAGGGCCCCTTTCTATTATCTCCATGTCTTTGGACCCACACAAGACCCTCAGGATCAACTTGGAAGAGATAATGCAAATTGAGCAGGATCATTTCCACTTGGTTAGCAATCAGTTTTAATTAATAATAATAATAACCTTTCTGTAGTGTTTTAAAAGTTTACAAAATGTCTTTCATACATTATCTCATTTGATCCTCACAGTAGCCTAAGCTCTTAGGTACTTTTAGGTGTTACTATCATCCCTGTTTTATAGATGAGGCTCAGTAGCTAGCATCAGAGGCAAGATTTGAACTTAGTTTCTTTCCAACTCCAAATACAGAACTTTGTTCCCAGGACTCCTGAGAAGAGGCTACCTACCCCTTCTTTCCCCAGGCAGCCATCAGACCTGAGACTTTGGTAGCCACCCTTCTACAAGCAGAGATGATAGAATCCATTATATGGTGGAAACAGACAGTATAGTCACCCAGACTCTTCTGGCCATCCCGTGGGAGGATTCAGTTTCTGCACAAAGGGAGAGGATACATTGTCTGCAAATATATTCCTGTAGGTGTGATGCTTTCGTGGAAATGTAGGCGGTCATGCAGTTACTTTTACAATGGGCCAGATATATGGGGATATGGAAGATCTTCCATTTCTTCACCTGAAAATTTTTGTTTTCTGGGAGTTTGGTATATTGTAACATACAGTTACAGTAAGAAAGTAATTACTATTATTATGACAGTAATAATACCTAGCATTTTTTAGTGTTAGAAGGTTTGCAAAACGCTTTTACAATTTTAATTTGATTTTATTCTCACAACATCTCTGGTGCTAATATTATATATATATATATGTATAAACACATATATTATATATATATTTCATAGATGAGGAAACTGAGGCAGACAGGTCAGCTGACTTGCCCAGAGTTACACAGCTAATAAGTGTCTGAAGGCATGTTTGAACTTGGGTCTTCCTGCCTCCAGGTCTAGCACTCCATCCACTGTGTTTCCTCATCTGTTCCTGGTCCAACCCTGAAGGTTGCTGTTGTCTCTCCTTGCTCTGCCATAGCAAAAATTATGTTGTTGTTGTTGGTTTGTCTTCAAGTTATATGGGGGAAAGGAGGATATCTCCTGGCTCAGGATGGATACTATGATAAGGAAAGAAGATGAACTACATCACTCATTTTGCCGTCATTTTCCTTGATAAAGAAAATGATCCTTGGTTCAGGAGGGAAGAACAAAATGGCTAATATTTGTAACTTGAGAAAAGTAGGGAAAATGGTAAAAGAATCCCTAGATGGCTTTCAAGTCCTCAGGCCCAGGTGAGCTAAATGGAATTCTAGGGGATAGTTCTAGGGGAAAAATGAAAGGGCTAGAGAATGGAATAGAGCCAAGGAATGGCAAACGTCCTGATTTTTGAAAGAGAGGAGAATGGAGTCTATAGGTGAGATGAGGTTGACTTCACTAGCACAATTAAGATGATATTACTGAAAGGCTAGTTAATGAATATTTGGAAAATAAAGAGCTAATGTGTCTTTTTTTTTGTAAATAATATTTTTTCCCAATTATATGTAAAATTAGTTTTCAACATTCATTTTTATAAGATTTTGAATTACAAATTTTTCTCCCTCCCCTCTCCCCAAGACAGCAAGCAGTCTGATATAGGCTATACATATGCAATCATAGAAACATATTTCCACATCAGTCATGTTGTGAAAGAAGAAACAGAGCAAAAGGGAAAAGCAGCAAAAAACAACAAAGTAAAAACAATATGCTTCAATCTGCATTCATATTCCATAGTTCCTTCTCTGGACGTGGATAGCATTTTCCATCATGAGTCTTTTGGAATTATCTTGGATCATTGTGTTGCTGGGAGGAGCTAAGTCATTCATAATTGATTATCAAACATTGTGGCTGTTACTCAGCATCAGCTCATATAAATCTTTCCAGGTTTTTCTGAAGTCTGCTTGTTCAGCATTTCTTATAGCACAATAGTATTCCATTGCATTCATATATACCACAACTTACTCAGCCATTCCCCAATTGATGGGCATCCCCTCAATTTCCAATTCTTTGCCATCACAAAAAGAGCTGCTATAAATATTTTTGCACATATGGGTCCTTTCCCCGTTTTTATAATCTCTTTATTATCTTTATTCAAGAACAAGGATGTGGCTTCCTTTCACAAGTCCATCCATAACTGTATCCACACCCCTCAAGAAACGTGGCCCATTTCAGGCTAAGTGCTCACTTGCAATAAAATACCCCTCAATTTACTTCAGTCAACCTTTAGGAAACCCCTACTATGTGCAGATACCACTTAGTGGTGGTATTGCCAGGTCAAAGAGTATGCACAGTTTCGTAGCCCTTTGGGCAGAGTTCCAAATTGAAGTGCTAACATGTCTTTCTCAAGAACAGGCCCTGTTTTTCTCTCATGATAGGGTTACTAGACTGCTAGATCAGGAAAGTCAGTGCACATTTATTCAGGGCCTACTATGTACCAGGCACTGTGCTTAGTGTTGGACATACAAACAGAGGCAAATGGCAGACCCTGCCCCCAAAGTTCTCACAATCTAATTGGGGAGACAACAAAGGAACAAATACGAACAAACTATATCCAGGATAAATAGGAAATAATTAAAAGGGAGAAGGCATTGGAGTAATTAAGAGGGGTTGGGAAAGGCTTCCTGTAGAAGGTAGGATTTTAGCTGGAATTTAAAAGAAACCAGAGAAGTCAATAATGGAACTAAATAGGGAGAGACAGCCAGAGAGAATGCCCAGAACCGAGAGATGGAGGGTCTTGTTCCTGGAACAGCCAGGAGACCCGTGTCTCTGCATCAAAGAATATGTGGCTGGGAGTAGGGTATAAGAAAACTGGAAAGATAGGAGGCCCCTAGGTTATGAAGGTCTCTGAGTGCCAAACAGAGCATTTTGTATTTGATCCTGGAGGCAACAGGGCAAGACTGGAGTTTACTGAATAAGGCAGTGATGTGATTGAACCTGTGCTTTGGTGACTGAGTGGGAGGAGGGATTGGAGTGGGGAGACACTTGAGGTGGGCAGACCAGCAACAGTCCATGGGTGAGGTGGTAAGAGCCTGCATCAGGGTAGTGGTAGTGTCAAGGAGACAAGGGGGCATTTTCAAGAGATGATGCAAAAGTGAAATCAACAGGCCTTGGCAACACATTGGATATGGGAGGTAGGATTGGGGGCAGGGTGGAGGGTGAGGAGTTGAGAGTGACACCTAGTTTGAGTGCCTAGGTGGTGTTGCTCTCTCCAGTAAAAGGGTGAGGGAGACATGGGGTATTGGGGAAAAGATAACGAGTTATGTTTTGGACATAATGAGTTTAAGATGTCTACTAGATATCCACTTTGAAATGTCTGATAGGCAGTTGGATCTGTGAGAATAGAGATCAGCATCAGTTGGGGCAGGATTCATAGATTTGAGAATTGTTATCATAAAGATGGTGATAAAATCTATGAGAATTGATGAAATCACCAAATGAAGTACTATAGAAGGAGAAGAGAAGAGGGACTAGGGTAGAGCCATGTGGGACAGCTATGGTTAGAGGGTATGTGACCTGCATGAAGAAATTCTTCTGTACAATATGACCAATGTGAAAATATGTTTAATAGGAATGTGTATGTAGAGCCTATATCGGATTGCGTGCCATCTTGGAGAGGGAGGAGGGGAAGGAGGGGGAGAAAATTTAAAACTTATATAAGTGAATGTTGAAAACCAAATAGAAATCACTTATTATTTTAAAAAAAAGTTGCTAGGTATGAGAAGAGCCAAGGGAGTGTGGGGTTCCAAAAACTGGGAGAGAAGAGAATATCAAGAGGAAGAGGGTGACAGACAGTGTAAAAGACTGCAGAGAGGGTAGGAAGAATGAGGATTGACAAAAAACATTAGATTTGGCAATGAGATGGTCTCTAACTTTAGAGAGAACAGTTCTGGTAGAATGATGAGGTTGGAAGGAGATCCTTAGTGGAGTAGCCCAAGGATTTGTCCTTGGCCGTATTCATTCAGTTTAACGTTTGTTTGTTTTTTTCCAGATAGAGGTGTAGATGGTGTGCTTGGCAGATTTTCAAATAACACAGAGAAAGAATCAACCAACACATGTTTATTAAGTACCTACTGTGTACCAGGCTCTGTGCTGGGAGGTGGGAATTCAAGTACACAGAATGAAACAATTCCTATTTGCCGATAGGGGAGACAAATTGATATAAAAGTATCTAACATGAAAATGAAGATAATAAATAGAAATATCTACAAAGTAATAAAATACAAAGTAGTTTGGGAGGCAGGGCTCTAGTGATTGGAGGAATCAGGAAAAGCTACATGCATAAAATGGTGCTTGGACGGTGTCTTTAAGGGGCAGATGGCCTTTAGGAGGTTAGGAGGGTGTGATCACAGGCATGTGAGAGACCGGTGCCAAGGCAGAGAACAGAGTTAGTTTGGATTGCTGAGTCGGGGCGAGGGAGAGTAATAAATGAGGCTCTATTTCATTAGGTGCAGCCTGCAGGTTGCAAAGGGCAGGTGTTCTGCCGCAGTCCAATGCTGCTTCCATTGGGAATGCAAGTTATGGCTATATTTCCTTTTTTAGATAGGAGGTGTGCAGGCTGGGGCCGCTGGGCAGGCATATTCTCTGCTACATGATCCCTCTGCTATTTTTTGTCACCAAGAGCCTCATTGTAATTCGTCCAACCAGTGGGGGTTGCAAGTGTTTTTAAAAATATATTTGGTATTTTTTTTTTAAATGGCATTATATTTTGGCCTAACCTGTATGTGTGTCCTTAGAATCAGTGGAAAAAAAAAGCAGCTCAAGGGAGATGGAACCAGCTCTGCAAACCTCCAGAGACCCTGAGTATTTTAACCCCATGCTGCTTATAAAAGGAATTTTAAAATGACTCAGACTCTGGGATAAAATCTGCTAATTTTGAGGGGAAAGGTTAGAACTGAGGAGAAAGTCAAAGTAATTTGGCTTTTTTGATTTCTCTTTTGACTTTATAGATATAAACTATTTCAGTTTCAGATATCAAATTATGCAATGTTGCTAACAATACAGGAGCAATGATGGTAGTTAGTAGTGGAACTGTTTCCAAAACAAAAACACAGACCTTCCATAACATCTGACAGTGTTTTGCTATTGGCTCTTCTCATTATTCCAGCCTGGTTGTAGGGTATAGAGATAGGGAGTCGTGAGCAAAGTCTTGACCTATTTGAACAGATAGTGTTTGGTGGAAAGTTAGGTTCAAGGTGGGGCCTGTTCACAGATCTGGTATGAAAAAGGAGGGAGATTATAGTCTTAGAAATAACTGCCCTTTGGTTGGCAGTGGGAGTGAGTATTGCTAATTCCTTCTAAGACATTATCTCTCCGCCCCCAGAGTTTTAGCCAGGGATCCTCAAGTGTGATCCTTTGACTGAATCTAAACTTACATTAGATCTACACTTAGATTGGATTTAGTCAAAGGCCCGCACTTGAGGACCTAGAGGGCCACATGTGGCCTCAAGGCCCCAGGTTTAACCTTTAACTGGGAAAAGCTGTGCACTGTGAATATTCCAAATGTGACCTTGTCATGTACAGGAGCTCTCCTGAAAGCTACCCTTGGTTCAAAACCCACTTTTAAGTCAGCCTCTACTCAAGACTATAGTTCAAGAGTACCTTCATTGATGTTCTAACCAGAAGATATGTTAGAATTTATTTTGCTATTCCGATTAAATAAATATTAAGTAAATTCCCTCTCCTACACATGGATTACCTCACCAGTGGGGAAAGGGAACACACCTGACCCAGGAGCATGTGTTGCCAGGGCAAGATCCCTCCCTGATGAATTGCCACTCTGCCACCAGGGATGCTGATGTTATTGGAGGGTGTGGTGATGAATTGCAGCCTTATGAAAGTGACTTCTTTGCTACAGAGAGGGTCTCATGTCTTTTAGGTATCGCCTTGGACTCAGCATCTGCTAGTACAGGGGTGGGGAACCTTCTAGATCCTTAAGTGTGGCCTTTTGACTGAATTGGATTCATCAGTCAAAGGGCTGCACTTAAGGATCTAGAAGGCCACATGCAGCTTGAATGCTGCAGGATCCCCCTGTTGCTAGTAGAAGCTCTCAAGTTGAGTTGATTAAATCTTTTGCTTCTGTTTTAGCTGCTGCTCCCTAACCCTAGCCTTCTGTTTAACCTCAGGAGAGGAAATTCTTTGTCAGTACCCAATGTACCACTTGGGGTACACGTAAGTCATCACATGAATGAGAACCTAGGTCCTCAAGTGCAGCCCTTTGACTGAATCCAATGTAAGTGTGGATCCAATGTACGTTTGGATTCAGTCAAAGGGCCACACTTGAGGACCCCTGGCTAAAACTCAGGGGGAGGGGAAATGGTCTCTTAGAAGCAATTAGTGATATCCATTCCCACTGCCAACCAAAGGGCAGTTATTTCTAAGACTATAATCCCCCTCCTTTTCATCCCAGAACCTTTTGTTCTGCATTTCCACCATGAACGAAATTGCTGGTATTGGAATATTTTTGTTTCTCTTCTCTCTATCCATTGTGTGCTCTCTGATGTCTTTCCACCCACTTCCACAGTGATAAATGTTTTTATTCTTGTATGGGGGAGGAATTGGATTTCCCACTTGTAAAGAATATATGAGCAGTTTTGTATGTAGGGAGAAACAAGGGTGAAAGATTGAAAAGAGAGGAGTTTTCCATGGCTTATCCTATGAATAAAAAAAAATCATTATTTGCTTCCAACCAAGATTTGAGGTGAACAGTATGATACTAGTCATATAGAAAGTGTTTAAAATAACCTTATTGTATTTTTCCTTGTCAGCCTTCAGTTTCTTAGAATGTGCTGGGCCATTAGTGATATAATCTAACTATGAAATGGGACAGTATTCTTGGTATTATCATAGATAGCATACGAATATACAAGGAAGCATGGCTAAGTGCTTATGTAAGGCTTTTTTGGGGTTTATTTAATTTGGCTTTATTTTCTGCATTAAAAAAAATTGTAATTCTTTAGAAGCCCAGTGCCGCAGAGTCAGGGAGAGTGAGGACAATTGCGTCATTCAGTTATTGCAAAATAGGAAGCCGTGGTTGAGAGTAGTTTTTCGGAAAAAGCAAAAGAGAAGCCATAGCCCACGTTGATTTTAGAGAACAGTTTGCTATCCTTAATGGATTATGACGGTGGCTTTTGGAGATTCACCTCCTTTCTGAAGGGTTGCTTATTAGGGAGGTGGTAAACTAGTCCTCTAAAAGACACACAGAAGAGAAATATGGCAACCACAGGGACACTTATAAGTCACTAACTCAGAGTGTCTTCCATGTCACAGAGAGTAAGAGAAAGACCAATTAGAATGGCTCTGAGAGTTTACCTCATACTCTGCTTGTTGGGAAAGATGAATATAAATAGGAATGGTCAATGTCAGAGGGGCTGTGGGAGGATACACACCAATAGACTATTGGTAAAACTATGAATTTGTCTAACCATTTACTTTTGACCCCTCATCCTGACTACTGGTAATATGCCTGAGGAAAGTCACAGACAGAAATAAAGGTCAAATATATACAATGTGATATTTATGTCATTGTTGTTCAGTTGTGTAAGACACTTAGTGACCCTATTTGGGGTTTTCTTGACAAGATACTGGAATAGTTTGCCATTTCCTTCTCCAGTTCATTTTACAGATGAGAAAATTGAGGCAAATAGGGTTAAGTGACTTGCCTATGGTCACATGGCTAGTAAGTGTCCAAGGCCAGATTTGAACTAAGGAAGAAGATGAGTCTTCCTGACTCCAGACCCAGCACTCTATCCACTGTGCTGCCTAGCTGCCCTACAATATTTGTGGCAGTGTCCTTAATGATATCAAATAGTGGGAAACCGAGTTGGTGGCCACTGATTTTGTAATGCTTGGAAAAAAATATGGCATACGAATGTCATGGACTGGTGTTGTAATTAAGAAATGTGAAATATGAAGAATTCAGAGACAATGGAAGATTTATATGAACTGATGCAGAATAAAATAAGCAAAATCAAAATAAGAATATAATATACATAGTCATAAATATATATGAAAAAATGACCAAAAGGAAGCCAGAAATTTTAGTGTCTGAAAAACCAGTGATAGTCGTGGGGACCAGATGATAAAACACACTTTCTTTCTTATGGCAAAGAGGCAGGCTAGTACTAAATGTTTTTTTTTTTTTTTTTTTTTTTTAACAGTCAGATGCCGTCTCTGTATCAAGGTTTTTTTTTTTTTTCCTTCTCCAGAAATGATCCATGATTTAAAGACAAAAAGCATCCACTCTTTGTTTTTATATTACAATCATTTCTGGAAATTCCCCACCCTCCCCCGCATTTAAACCTCCCTTATAACAAAGAAAAGTAATTAAACAAAAATCTGTTAAATTGATGATGAGTAGTATTTTCTACAACATTTTGCCGTTAGTAACCCTCCAGCTTCAGCCTCAGGAAAGGGAGATATGGTTCATCAGTTGTTTTTTGGGACTTAGTGGCTTTTTAGTTAGTCTAACTTTGGCTTCCATTTAGGTATCTCTTAATTTACGCAGTTGTCGTTTAGTTTTACTTAGTTCATTCTTAGTTCATTCCGAATAAATCTGTAGAAATCTTACCATATTACTTTAAATTCCTCATTCATAATTTCTTACCATATAATTAATTATATTCCAATAACTCATCTACTGCAATTTTTTTAGTTATCTCCCAGTTGATAGGCACTAGCTTTGATTCTAGGTCTTCTTTCCTATGAAAGAAGGATTCTGTGAATATTTTGGTATATTTGTTATCTGTCTTTGACATCCTTGGAATTTGTGCCAGGTATTGGGACTTCTGGGTTAATTCACTTATCTTACCCAATTCCCAGTTGATATCTAGAACAGATGGACCAAAACAGCCCTGTCGGCAGTAAGGGTGCCCATCTTCCCACTACCCTTCTAAAATGGACTGATGTTGGGATGGTTCTTCTAATGTTTAGTTTCTAAGTTTTCTCTTCCAAAACAAAGAGGCAAACTCTGACAAACTAGCAAAAAAAGCCAGACCACAACACAGGACTTCATTGTAAAGCAGCTAGTAGCATAGTAGCAGCGTGGCTCCTAACTCAAAATTGCAATGTCAAGGAGCAGTCTTAGAATTAAGAAAAGGATGGGTCAAGGAGGGAACTGGGGTAGGATTAAAGGGCTCTTACGTGAATACTGGCACCAGTGGGGCACATGAGTGGCAATCTATGCAGAATGAAAACTTTGTCGGCTGTTCAACTAAGATAAATTGGTAGATAATTGGAGTTGACAGAAGTGAAAAACTTGAGTATAATATTCATACCAAAGAATGAATTTGAATTCTGCCTGACTGGTGTAATACCTTAAAAGCCCTGGAAGAATGTTAGGGGGTTGGAGTAAGAATGTTAACAGAATAGAATGGAACATGGAAATGTACCTCTTCACATGATATTCGTCTCTCTCTCTCTGTCTCTCTCTGTCCCCTCTCTCTTTCTCCCTTCCTCTCTCCCTCCCTTCCTCCCTCCCTCTCTCTCCCTCCCTCTCGCTCTCTCTCTTGCTCTCTCTCTCTGTCTCTCCCCTCTCTCTTTCTCCCTTCTTCTCTTCCTCTCTTTCTCCCTTTCTCCCTCCCTCTCCCCCCCTCCTTCTCCCTCCCTTCCTCTCCCCCCTTCCCTTCCCCTCCCTCCCTCTCTTTCCCTCCCTCCCTTCTTTCCTCCCTCTCTCTCCCTTTCTCTCCCTTTCTCTCTTTCTTTCCCTCTCTCTCTTTCTCTCCCTCTCCTCCCTCCCTCTTTGGAGTTCGGCCATCATCAGCTAGGTGGAAAGCAGCTGCAGCACTAGGGAAGGTTGATTTTCCAAAGCCTGATCCCCAAACATATTTTCCACATGTGAACTTTGTTATAAATAACAGTTAAGTTCAAAAGTACTGTATTTCAACAATGTTATGGGCTAAACAGGTTTTAGGAATAGTCTGTGATGAGACAATTATTTATGTGGGAAAATGCATACTGAGTTCTTAATACTCACTTAAATTATGTCCTGTTCTCCACATTTGGCAATTGGGGAATTCCTTACGTATATCCTGGCCAAAAGATGTTGCTAACCCAAATCTTAGGCACAACCTGAATGTATCAGGACCATAGCATTAACATGATTTGAAAATCTTTACATATTCCTAAGTTTTCTTCTTCTTTTACTTCAGTTGATTTTTTTTTTAAAAGAAGATGTTCAGCTTTGCCTTTATTTTTAGAGCCCCTTCATACTCAGCAGTATCTATGTATAAGAGATTGTCTACTTGATCTGCTGCCTGCGTTAGTTAAGAGAGGATGATGCAGTGTGGGCAAGGCATTGGGGCCATTGTGCCAGACTGAATGATCATTGTTCCGATTCCATTTTCAGTTACCCAACCATTCAATCTGCAAGTGTTTAACATCATGATAAAGCTCAAATGTTTGACTTGATTTCTTTGTGATGCTTTGGGAAGTTAAAAAAAAAACAAAAAAAACAAAACTACCATCCCCAACTCATTTCTTAGGTACACATTTTTTTTTTCCTAATTAGGTACTTTAATTTGTGAATTTTAGGTTTGGAAAAATCCTGCTTTATAACCATTATGTCCATAATTACTGAATTGATCCTTTATTCTGATCATTTATTTATTTGGCATGTGAGCATTAATATTGAGGCATTTAGCATCTCAGAAAAATTGGCCTCAAAAGTGGATTTAGGTGAGTTAAATATTTGACTCAGACTACTAAAGTAGTCCCAATTTCTGGTAATTCAATTTCATGCTTATTTCACATAAAATGACATAGTAAAAGCACCTTTAAGAAGCTTGACTAACTAAAAAGCTCTAGAAGTTGGTATTTGTACTCTCTCAATATAAGTATAATAATCATCCATTAAAGTTGTCTCTGACTAAAGTTAAGAAAAATAAACCTTGATAGTGCTGGGGGTGGAGAAGGAAGCATTTTCCTTAAATCTTAAGTAGGTAAGGCTAGACTCCATTTTCTTCTCCCTTTTATTTAATAGGGAACTTTAGCTTGCATTTCAATTATCAGCCCTTCTAGGTGGATTATCCTTATTAAATTCTCTCCATTTATCTTTGTATTCTTTTCATGGAATAGCCAGCATTCCCACTTGATATATTTGATAACTTTTACTCTATGGCATTTTGACTACTTGATTAATCTGCTCATAGAGACATCGCAAATTTTATGAAGCTCATAGGTAAGTATTATCAAGCTCTAGTTGCTGTGATGGGGATGGGATCTGAACCCCTAAAAGGCGTTCTTTGGGATGTCTTTGGGATCTGGGCCCCAAAAAGGAAAAGCCCCTGGATTTTCCCCCAAGTCCTGGGTCCCTGGCATTGGCTTTGGGCTAACAGCCCTTCCTAGTTAGTTAACTGCCCTTTCATTGTCTGCATCTGGCCCCATCCTAGACCACTACACTTTAATTCCATATAGACTCCTTCTCAATATCTGCCATATTGGCCAGACTCTTAAGAAATCTCAGCATTGGCTAGACTCTTAAGGAATCAGAGGATTGGATCTGAGCACCTTTGTGGAAACAAGATGAATCCTTTATACAGAAGACTGGGGACAGAGAAAGGGTCTATGTGGAATTCAGGAGTGATGGTCTGGGGTGGGGCCAGGTACAAACAATGAAAGAGCAGTTACTTAAGTGGGAAGGGCTGATTACCCCAGGTGAGTGCCAGGGACTTGGGCTTTCTAGGGAAGACTAGAGGCTTTTGTTTTTTGGGGTCCAGATCCCAAAGACATGGTCTTTTCCTTTTAGGGATTCAGATCCCATCCCCATCATCTGTTTCTTACTTGGAGTTTACATGAGGTTAGTAATGTAATGTTAGTAAATGTAATGTATAGTATATGTATATAGTATAATGTGTAGTAATGTAATGTTAGTAAACATTTATTAAGTGCCGGCTATTTGCTAGGCACTGTGCTAAATGCTGGGGAGACAAAAGAAGGCAAAAGACAGCTGCTGTTCTCAACGAGCTAATAGTCAAATGGAAGACAGCATCCAAATGACTGTACAAACCAGATCTATATAGGACAGGGAAGGTACTGTAATCGAGGGGGATCAGGAAAAAAGCTTTCAGTAGAAGGTAGGATTTTACTGGGGACCTGAAGGAAGCCTGGAGGCAGAAATGAGGAGAGAGCATTCTATGGGTACAGGACAGCCATTGAAAATGCCCATGGTCTTGTTTGAGGAACAGCTAGGAGGCCAGTGTTATTTGATCACACAGAATTCTGGGGGTGGGATGGTGGGGTGGTGGTGGTGACAGAAGTGTAAGGGTAAGAAGATTGAAAGGTCAGGGGCCTTCTGAAGGGCTTTGAATGCCAAAGTTTTTACATTTGAAACTGGGGGTGATAAAAGGCCACTGGAGGAGAGGGTGTGGCATGGTCAAATCTATGCTTTAGGAAGAGCATTTAAAAAAATTAATAGTATTTCATTTGTTCTAATTTCATATAAACACAATTTTCAACATTCAGTTTTTGAAAGATTTTGCGTTCCAAATTTTTCTCCCTCTCTCTCTCCCTTTCTTCCCTCTCTAAGACAGCAAGCAATCTGATATACATTATATATGTGCAGTCATGTACAACATATTTTTTTGTGTGAAAGAAGAAATAGAACAAAAGGAAAAAAACTGCACAACTCCACCCCCCCCCCCCAAAATGAAAATAGTATGCTTCGATCTGCGTTCAGACTCCATCAGTTCTTTATCTGGATATAGATAGCATTTTCCATTATGGGTCTTTTGAAATTATCTTGGATCATTGTATTGCTGAGAAGAGCTAAGGCTATCATAGTTGATCTTCATACAGTGTTACTGTATACAATGTTCTCCTGGTTCTGCTCACCTCACTTAGTATCAGTTCATGTAAGTCTTTCCAGGTTTTTCTGAAATGCACTTGCTTGTCATTTCCTATAGCACAATAGTATCCCTTTACATGCATATACCACAACTTGTTCAGCCATTCACCAATTTAGGAAGAGTGTTTTGACACCTGAGTAGAGGCCGGACTAGATAGAGGGAGAGACTTGTGTCAGAGAGGCCAGGTAGCAGGCTACTTGTGTTGTCCAGGTGTGAGATACCACGGGCTTGCCCCAGTGTCAGAGGAGAGGAGGGAAGATATGAGAGAGATGTTGTGAAGGTAAATTGGACAGACCTTGGCAGCAGATTGAATGTGGGGGACAAGAAAATGAGGAATTGAGAATGACACCTACGTTGGGAGCCCGAGTGACTTGGAGGATAATGGTGGGGAAAGGCTTAGGGGAGAGATGATCAGTTCAGTTTTGAACATGTTGAGTTAAAAGTTTTTACAGGATATCCAGTTCAAGCTGTCCAATAAGCAGTTGGAGGTGCTAGTCTACAGGTCAGCAGAGAGATTAGAGCTGGATAAGTAGGCTTGAGACTTAGTAGCACAGAGATTATAATTGAATCCATGGGGCTGATGAGATCGCCAAGTAAAATAGTATACAGGAGTGGGGAACCTGTGGCCTCGATGCCACATCCACCATTAGTTCTGTGAAGTTTGGACTCAGTCAAAGGGCTGCACCCGTGCACCTAGAAGGCCACACTTGAGGACCTAAAGGGCCACATGTGGCCTTGAGGCGGCAGGTTCCCCACCCCTGTATAAAGGGAAGAAAAAAAAAGCTTCAGTAAAAGAGGTCCAGGTGGGCCAGTAGGAAAGGTAGGAGGAGAACCAGGGAAGAGTGGTATCATAGAAACCTAGCAAGAAGTGTTTCAAAAAGAGTGTAGAGAGTGAGTTAATTGAAGCAGTCAGGGCCCTGTTGAAGTTAAGTAACATAAATTTGTAGCGCATCCAGTCAGCATGGGTTTCATGATTTTCTCCAGTTTTCTTCAGCAGCACATGTATAGGAGCGAAGGCAGCAGATGGTGGGAGTGATCCAAGGCTGAGAGTTGGCAGGCTAAGATTAGCAATACTATTAGATCTCCACCCCAAAGAAATAAAAAAAAGGGGGCTATAAAACTGTGCCTGCCCTTTGACCCAGCAGTACCATTACTAGGTTGGTAACCCAATGAGGTCAAAGAAAAAGGAAAAGGACTTATATGTGCAAAAATATTTATAGCAGCTCTTTTTGTGGTGGCAAAGAATTAGAAATGGAGGGGATGCCCATCATTTGGGCTGGACAGGTTGTGTTATATACATGTGTTGGAGGACTATTGTGCTGTAAGAAATAGTAAAGGAGATGGTTTCAGAGAGAGCTGGAAAGCCATGTGTGAACTGATGTGAAGTGAGTGCAACTAGGAAACATCAATAATATTTTAATGACAAATACTTTGAAAAGACTTGAGGAACTCTGAATAACACAGTGACCAACCACCACTCCAGAGGATTCATAATGAAACACAATGCCCACTTCCAGATAGAGAATGATAAACTCAGAGGGGAGACTGAGGGTTTTTTTGTTTTTTGGGTTTTTTTTGGTATGTGTTTGTTTTTGTTTTGGACAATCCTAATGTGCAAATTTAGAGGCAGTTAGGTGATTCATTGGGTAGAACACTGGGCCTGGAGTCAGGAAGACCAGATTCAAATCCAGCTTCAGATACATACTAACTGTGTGACCCTGGGCAAGTCACTTAACCTCTCTTTGCCTTAATCCACTGGAGGAGGAAAGGCCACCCACTCTGGTATCTTTGCCAAGAAGACCCCATGGACAGTACTGGCATTCTATATATGGTCCACAGGGTCATGAAGAGTCAGACACGACTAAAGAACTGAACAGTGTGGAAATTCGCTTCGTTCATGTTTGTAATGGGTTTTGTTTTTCTTGCTTTCTAAGTGTGGGAGACTATGGAGGGACAGAATTAGAGGTGAAGATAAAATAAAATTGAATTAAAAAGAAGGCCATCTGGTGACTTTTTATTACTTCAGTACTTAGATCTGTGATCTCGTGGGTATTTTTTCCAGTGATTCAGATCACAATCCACCCTGCGTTTTCATCCTGAGTGAGTTTTGTCTGTATTCTTCTATTAATCCTCTGCATGGAGTCTCTCATTTCACCAAGGTTCTTCCTTGAGATTTAAAAATTTTTTATATATATTATGTAAATACCAATGGAACATAAGGGGTGTCCCTAAGGCATCCCTTCTTTTTGCCATATGTTCAGCCTGCCTTTGTAGCCATGCATCTCTGATAACATCTTTGCTACTTTTTCTTGTATAATTCTTTGTAAGGTGTTGTAGCCCAGTGGTGTCAAACTCAAATAGAAATGTGGGCCATTAAACCGTATGTAAGGATCCCTGCAGGCTGAATGTTAAAAACCAAACACATGCACACACACGCACGTGCACATACATACACATATACATATACATACATACATATATTTACATATGTAATTAATTTAACAGATCAATTAATTAATTAATTAATTTAGTTAATGCATCAACACATTGAAATCAGATAGGATCTACATTTTAATCTGGATTGGCTCACACTCAGGAGGGTTCTGAGCCACATATGGCAGCCACCTGCTGGTGGTGTTTTTGACACCTCTTTTGTAGGTTACTTGTGTCTACCATGTGTCTCTCTATTGCTCTTTGAGTGACCCTGAACTTGAATTATTTGGGGACTCTAATATTTCATGACTTGTAGCCATAGAGAATCACTGAAAGCATATTAATGTTGAGAAGATGGGTCTTTGTTTTGGTTGGAAGCCTAGGGTGGTTTAAAAACAATGACCTGTTTTGCTGGATTGTGTAAATGTGTATGGAGGGATTAAAAAAATTGCTCAGTGTTGGGGGAATAGGGTAGTGGGAAGGAAAAATTCATTTTTTAAAATACTTGTTACTTGCAAAATTTTTTTATTAAAAACAAACAAAAATGCAGATTCCCAGAGGCAGTCTAGGCTACTCTCCTCCTATAAGAACAAGCCTGCCTGGGAGGTCCAGAGCTGGTCCCTCTAGGAGGGAAGGAGAGGGCCCTTTGGGCCCAGTGGTCGGTGCTTCCTTGTGTTTGTCACCTGAAGAATCACTTTTAAAAAATCTGGAATCTCTACCATGCCTGGCAGATACCCTTAAAAAACATAAACTTCTCTCATTCCTTACTTGACATTGCTAAAACCCAAGGCCCAGCTCATCAAATGAAGTGCTTAAATTGACCAGGTTTAATCTTTTGGAGCTTCTAATCACTCTTTGGCTCGCGCCCGTCTAGGACTTCTGCTTTGGAACCTCAGAATATATAGGTCATGTCTAAGTGCCTTCATATGTCTGTTAAATCAGTTTCAGTTCCCATACAAGCATTCAAGTAAGCATTATAGGAGCAATTTTATTTCATTTGAAAGCAATGCAAACTTTAAGGAATGAATGCATAGTATTAATAAGCACTTGCAATCTGTCAAGCACTATGCTAAGTGCTGGGGATACAGATACAAAAGGGAAACACTCCTTCCCTACTAGCATTCAGATGGCAGAGACATCATATATCACATTCTAAGTGGGGAAAAAAATTAATGGTCTGGGTTGTTACAAGTCACAGAGATGGTGAGGGGAACAATTCAACAATCCATTAACACATTGTTTCCAGGGCTAGTAGCAATGGTGAATTGATTGTTGTTTGTCCTTCTTTCTTGAAGAGAACCATGATATCAGGAAGATGATGCCATGACTTGTAAGTGAATTGGATTTAAGTGAGGCAGGGTTGTGCACAGTTACCAGCCTCAGTTTTTCCTCCAGAGCCATCTGGGTCCAGTGGCCAGATGTAGATCAGGACGACTGGAGATGGCCCCTGATGATTTGATTACAGTTTTGCAGAAAAAGTTGGTAATAAATGATAGTACTTGTGCAGCAGTAGGAAAATGGTGGGGAAAAGGGCCAGGTGAAGATGAGAAAAAAATAGTCCCAGGAAGTACACAACAAAATGGCAAATACTTTTTCCTGGGTGTAACCTCTCGTAAAGATGTTCTTCTTTTTGAAGAAGATGGCCAGAACAAAGATGAGGAATCCATAATGTCAGCCAAATTCTCCTTCTTTCCAATGTATATTAACTAACCCCCAGACTCTAAGGCCCTATGTAGAACCCTGGTGGAGACTTCTTGAGAAGGCAGTTACTCTCATTACCCACTTACATTAGTTAACCTCCCCGCCCCACGCCCCCCCAACCCCCCTTCCATTAGGAACCTGTATAATTCCTCAGACTTAGAGTTTGCAGAAAGGGAATTTTGCACTTTAGAATTATTCAAGGCAGCTCACTTTCTGAGCTGTCTGAATAAATCATCGTGGGTGTGGATAATAAAGTCCAGAGTTTTGCTTCTACATATTTGTTTTCTCTGTCCTTTGTTGTTCCTCTGGCTTCATGTTGTCATGGTTGTTCCTCTTCTTTCTAAAGTGCTAAATATAGGAATTTTTAAGAAAGGGATTCAGTCCAGTCTTCTTCCCATTTTCCACCAGCCACACAGCTTTTGGACTTCTTTGGACCTCTTTGTCATGCCTTTCTTTCCCAGAAAATTCACCATTGGGAAATCTCATTATCCTTTGAGTTTGAATGTGCCTGGTATTCACATCTCTTTGCTTATCTGATTGGACCCTTTGATTAGAGGGCAAAGCCTTGGATTCCAGGGTCTCTATTTAAGAAAGTGGCCCAGCATACCTCCCTCACCTCCCTGCCTTGCTATTTAAGCTTCCTTTTATGGATTACCTTCCCCCATTTGATTGTAGGCTCCTTGAGGGCAGGAACTGCCAATATGGCTGGCATCTAGTATGAGCTTAATAAAAGTTTATTGACTGACTGATGGTCTTTTCCTGTTTCCCATTGTCATGTGATTTCCCCCTTTTCTGGGGTTGGTGTTGGGGGAGGAAGTTCTCTGATCTCTGTCCATGTTCAGCTTTCTTTGGATTTAATAACAACAATAATAGCATTTATATGGCACTTTAAATTTCGTAAAGTGCTTTATAAATAATATATATTATCTATATTATGTGTTATATTATAGATAATATATATTGATGTATATGATTATGTAATAATTATATATAAAATATATTAATTATATATAGTATATATTATGTATAATATATACTATATATAATAGTATAGATAAACCCTGGGATGTAGTTGCTGTACTTATCCCCATTTTACAGATGGAGAGATTGAGGCAGACAGAGTTTAAGTGAGTTGCTCAGGGTTATGAAGCTAGTAAGTGTCTGAGGCCAGATCTAAACTCAGGTCTTCCTGACTCCAGGTCTAGTGCTTAGCTACATCACTACTGATAATCATTTAATATCATTTGAAACTTGATAAGGGCCAGAACCCGAACTAATCAACCAGAAGAAGCTTCTCAGCCTAACAGATCTGAGTAAACTCAGAGAATGTCTCTTGTGTCAACAAGGCCAGAGGGAGCTGAGGAGAGCATTCTTCTGTTAATGACTACCAAGGACAAGGCCCCTGTAATGTGACTTTTTCTTATCTTAATACTTTATGGACATATACTATGTTATGGCATGTTAATGGTAAAGCAAACACAGATATCCTGGGTAGTAATTTCAACTGATACTTTGTCAACTCTCTTATTGTATTTATAACTTGTTCAATTAAGAAAATTCCTTTTCTGGTACTATGATTCAACATATATGGAGATCGTAAATTTGAGTGACACGGACATACTGAGTTGGGATTGTTCTAAAACATATTTAAGGCTGGTCATTCTTTTATCAGACAGTCAGAATTCACATTTTGGCTTCTTGTATGTACATGTTTACTAGCTTTGGCTAGCTTTAAGGGAATAAACAATATGAATTTACATATCACTTAGCCTGTTTGCCTCTTTTAACCAAACTTTCAGGTCAACACCACCTAGTTAGTTCTTTTGAGCTCTTCCTTACCTTTTAAAAGTCTGAATTCAGGGGCAGCTAGGTGGTGCAGTGAGTAAAGCACCGGCCCTGGAGTCAGGAGTACTTGAGTTCAAATCCAGGCTCAGACACTTGACACATTTACTAGCTGTGTGACCTTGGGCAGGTCACTTAACACCAACTGCCCTGCCTTCCCCCTGCAAAAAAAAAAAAAAGTAATTAAAAAAAAGAAGTCTGAATTCAGCTCTGCCTGACTCAGTCAGATCATCTAGTAAGGCTAAGAATCAATTCAATCAGCCTTACTGAGATACAACTGAGTTAATAAATTCCGAGGCCAGAAGGTATCCAAGCCCCCTTCCCCACCCCCCCAATAAAGTGATGTGATAAAAAAAATCCCAAATGAGATTTAGATAGGAATGTTTTTATCAATCAAGGAGATGTCAAAATTTCAAGTCCTGGTTCTTTAACCTCCTCAGGAAACTAAGTGTCTGGTTACATCATCTACAATAAAGTTTTCTTTTACATTTTACTTTTTTGTGTTATGAACTTAACAAAATAAAAATGTAAATATTTCCATATACAAAGAAGAAGAAATGAGGGTCGAATGTGAATAACTTAACTTCTACTATATAGGTTTTTTTTCAAAAAGGGATATATTAAATTTGATACACTAGAAACAAAACATCTTACTTGTCTATGTCTCTTTCTGAATGTCCTTCTGTACTCTTCTGTGTGTTTTAAAATGTTTCATTGCTTCTCTTTTATGCATTTCTCTTCCCTGCTTCCAATAAATCCCCTTCTCAACAAAGGATCTCCTTGTCACAAATAAGGATAGTGAAGCAAGACGTTTAAACCCACACACTAGCTGTGTTTGAGAATATGTCTCCTTTTGTGCTTCTAGGGCTAGTCCATCACCTCTAGGCCAAGAGCTCGAAAAAATGCTTCATCATTAGTCTTGTGAAGTCATACTTGACCATTGTTAGTAGAGTTCAAAGTTCAGTCTTTCAGAGTTGTTTGCCTTTACATGACTGTAAACAATGTGTGAATTGTTCTCTTCATTTTGTTCACTTTACTCAGCATCACTTCATTCCCGCAGTTCTGGGTTTCTCTGAATCTGTCCCTTTCATTATGTCTCACATCAGTCACATCCCGTTTATTCATACATCACAATTTGTTTAGAATTCACAAGTAAATCCATTTTGTCTTAAGTCTTTTCCAATTTATGCTTCCTGTACTTTGGTCATCATACTTGCTTCTAACTGGAACTTTGATTTCTTCCCCAGGCTCCGTGATATGGACTTTCATTTTATGTTGCCTTAAACCAGTCCTTCTAGTCTCTTTACACACCCTGCTACTTTTGCTTCCTCTGACCATCGTCTTTATCATCGCTCACTTGAACCTCGGATTCCATTTCTGAGGTGCTGGTCAATAGTAGGTCTGTTTCTAGGCATAATCCACACCATGTCATTGCATTTTCCAGGCAGCATTCACATCTTTTCATTACGTGCATCTCCATTCCCTCTGTTCTTTCAATTCCTCTAGATGTGTTTTCTTCTCCCATTAAGAGTAAGTTCTTTGAGAGTAGGAACTGTCTTGTTTGCTATATTTATATCCCTAGCACTTAGCACATTATGTATGCTTAATATTTCTTTTCCTCTGTGGTTTATTCAATTTATCTTTTGAAATTGAGTTATTTAAGTCTTATTCTGTTAATCTATTCTATGTTTTTGTAAATGTTAGTTCATTTCATTTGTTATCAATTTTGTTGGCATATAATTGGACAAAATACTTCTAATTGTTGTCTTTAAAATTAATTTTTTTAAATTGTCAAGCACTTATTTTTTTTAATCCTTCCTCTCCCAAAAGAAAATAAAAACACTTGTAACAAATAAGCAGTCAAGCAAAATAAATTCCAATATTGGCCATGTCCAAAAAAATGTATTTTATTTCATATTAGTCCATTACTCTCAGGAGGTGGGAACAATTGATCAGAGTTCTCAAAAATTGTTTTTTAATAATGTTGATGTTATAGTATAAATTGTTCTGATTCACATCAGCTCATATCAGTCTTCTTGTGGTTTTTTTTTTTCACATTAAATCTTGTTTTTTCAATTGACCAGAGTTTGCCATCCCCCCACCAGCCCCTGACCCCTCAAAACAAAAACAAAAATAAATAGCCACCAGGAAATAAAATAAAACTTTTGCAACAAATTTGCTCAATCAAGTGAAACATATTGAGACATTGTTTATGTCCAGGATTTTGTGTTTCACTCTGCATATCAGGTCATTCACTTTTATCAGGATATTGGCAACATCTAAACCATCAGTCATGGAATTGTAGCTGACCATCACATTGATAGGAGTTCTTAGGTTTTTCAAAATTGTTCATTTTTACAAGGTTTATATTATAGTATAAATCGTTTTTCAGGTTCTTTTTACTTCATTTTGCATCAGTTCAAAGAGGTGACACTCTCTCGCCCCTTCTCCCTTATTTACGTAGACTTCCACTTATGTGAGATAAGTTCCCTGTTCTTACTTTTTCCTTCCTTCATCTATGCTTCTTCCTTCCCCTTCCCCTGTCTTTCCTTTATTCTTTTAAAACATAACAAAAATCACTCCCAGGGCCTCCACCTGATTGGGCCCACTCTATGACTGCTGCTGACATCACTATTCTTGTTGTTTATCCATTGTGCTCAAAGAGAACCAAAGTGACATCATGGGGTGATGCCCTCTGACTCATGAGTACATTGGATTTAAGTGACGCAGAGTTACAGGAACTTGTCAACTTCCTTCTTCCAAAGTCATTGGAGCCCATTGGCAAGACAAAAGTCAAGATGACTGGCGATGACTCTGGATGTACTGGATGACTTTGGTGTCTGACTAAGCTCTAAGCACTCCACAGTGTCTGATTCTGCTGCCTTCATGGCCTGTTGAAACAGAATGTTTACATCCACCTATTCTACTGGAAAGTCTTCACATGCTTGGGGTAGATACCCCTCCTAACTCACCTACGGGTTTGAGGCCCTTTGGTTACCCTCAACCTAGTTTAGCCTGTTTGCCTAGATGGTTTACTGGGGTGTGGCCTCTGTGCATGCTACAGCTACTTGACCTGGGTGGCAGGTGGATACCACTCTTCTTTGGGGATGCTTGTATCATCCCTCCTCTCCCCATTAGAATGCAGACACTTCATTCTTTCCATGTCTTTTTTTGATTTCTCTCTTAAAATTACAGTTTATGTTTTTCTTCATCCCCACGTGTATATTTCCAAATTTCTACTCAGCACTGGACTTTTAATCAGGAATGCTTAGAAGTCCTCTATTTCATTAAATGAAATTTCTCCTACAGGGAAAGCCTGTATCTTTCACCTTTTGGAATAGTGTATTCCATGTTTTTTGCTCCTGTAGCTGTATCTTGTGTGATCCTGACTCTGGTTCCTTGGTACCTGGAGTCTTTCTTTCTGGCTGATTACAGTATTTTTAATTTGAGCTTGAAGCTCTGGATTTGAAGCTATAATATTCCTGGAAGTTTTCATTTGCTGGCTTCAGAAGGCAAATTGTGGATTTTTTCAGTATTCACTTTGCCCTTTGGTTCTAAGAGATCTGGGGAGTTTTCTTTTGTTATTTCTTGAAATAAGATAGGTTTATTGTTTTGTTTGTTTGTTTGTTTTGATCATGAATTTTTAGGTGTCCAATGATTCTTAAATTCTCTTTCCCTGATCTCTTTTCCAGGTTACAGTTTGTGATAGGAGAGACCTTACATTTTGATTTTTTTTTTCGATCTTTTGACTTTGTTTAATATTTGTTCATGTATCATGGAGTCATTAACTTCTGTTTGGTCCATCCTACTTTTCAGGGAGCCCGTTTGATAAACTTTTGTACCTCTTGTCTTCCCAAGTCTCTCCTCTATAGCATTCTTTTGTTTTCCAATTCTTTCCTCTCACATACACTCCTACATGCTCCTCCTCCACCCCAGTCTCACATAAAATGAGTTATCCCTTCTTTCCCCAGCAAACAACGTACCCAAATGATCTCATTCCATTCTGTTTTCTTCAGCAGATTGTCTCCTCTTTCATCTCCACTCTTTCATTTCAACGTCTCCCAGTCTCCCGGCTGCTTGCCTACTGCCTACAAACATGCCCATGTCCCATCGTCCAAAAATGGCTCATTTGATCCATTCCACATCTCTTCTCCCTCTCGTGAATGAACTCCTTGAGAGGGTTGTCTACAATAGGTGCCTCCACTTCTTTTCTTCTTACTCTCTTCTTAACTCTTTACAGTCTGTCTTCCAGACTCATCCTTCAACCAAAACTGTTCTCTCCAAAGTTAACTAACAGTCTCCTAAGTTCCAAATTTAATGCAATGGGCTGTTCTCAATCCTCATTCTTCTTGATTTCTCTGCAGCCCTTGACACTGCCAATTCATTCTCTTCTCTCTAGGTTTCAGTGACACTGCTTTCTTCTGGTTTTCCTGCCTAACAGACTCAAGTTTCCTTTTTTGGATCTTTATCCAAGTTACATTTGTTGTCCCAGAGGTCCCTGTCCCGGGCCCTGTTCTATTCTCCGTCTGTACTGTTTCATTCGGTGATTTCCCCAGTTCCCATGAGTACCTGTTACTGTGCTAAGCGCTTTAGAGATATTATCTCATTTGATCTTCATGACAGAGCTGTGAGGTTGGTGTTGTTATTATTCCCATTTTAAAGTTGGGAAAACTAATGAGAACAGAAAATGACTTGCCCAGGGTCACACAGCAAGTGTCTGAGGCAGGTTTTGAATTCAGGCTTTCCTAAATTCAGGCTCAACACATTACTTACTGTGCCACCCAGGTGCCATATTGGACACCTCTAACTGGATGTCCCATAGATTTCTTAAACTCAACATGTCCAGAACTGAGCTTGTTAGCTTCCCCCCTCTGAATCCCCCCTTCTGAATTTCTCCATTACAGTGATGTGCTCCAACACCCTTCCATTCACCCATGCTTACAACCTCAGTGTCATCCTAGACTCCTCACTCTCATTCCTCCACATTTTGTCTGTTGCCAAGGCTTGGATTTTACCTTCCTAACATCTCTTGAATTTTCCTCTTCACCCTTTTTCTTCCCACACTCCCATCATCCTTGTGCAGGCCCACAGCACCTCATGCTTGGACTATTGCAATAGCCTGCTTATTGATCTCCCTGACATGTCTCTCCCTGCTCCAGTCTATCCTCTATTCAGCTGTCACAATGATCTTATCTCAAGCATAAGTCTGATCATGTCACTCATTCTACTCAATAAACTCTCATGGTTACCTGTTACCTTGAGGATAAAATAGAAACTCCTATGTTTGGCATTCAAAACCCTTCATAATCTGTGCCCTTTATCTTTCTACTCTTTTTATACCTTTTGTTCCCCTCATGGACTCTTTGAGCCAGTGGCACTGACCTCTTTCCTGTCCCTCAGACAAGACATTCCATCTCCTGACTCCATTTATTTTCTCTGGCTGTCTCCCGTTCCTGTAGCATTCTTCCTCCTCATCTCTGCCCCCTGGCTTTCCTATCCTCCTTCAAGAAAGAAAACTGCTCAGATCTTTTAGAACCAGAAGGCAGAATGGAAATAGTTTAGAACTAGAGGGCAAAGTGGAAATAGAAAGAATCCACTGGCCACCTCCTGAAAGAAACTTCAGAATGAAAACTCTCAGGAATATCATGGCCAAAATTCTGGGTCAAAGCAAACTGCAGTACTGAGGAGTGACAGTCATGATCACATACAATTTGACCACTATGATTTAACAGTCATAAAGAAGCAGAGAGTTTGGAATATGATGTTCCAGAAGGCAAACTTTCCCCTGTAGGGGAAACATGGAACTCAAATGAAATATAGGACTTCCAAGCATTCCTGATGAAAAGAGCAGATGTGAAGAGACTTTCAAGTGCAAACACAAGAATCAAGAGGAAAAGAAAAAGCCAAACAAGAATGAGCAATTTTAAAAGACCGAATGGGGATAAACTGCTTATGTTCTATTATGGGGAGACAATATATATGTATGTATATATGTCTATATCTATATCTATATCCATATATATGTATCTATATCTCCTTTGTACTTTATCATGATCAGTCCTCATAAAGGTAGTCTAATTACCTAGAAGGCTAGGGAGTGGTTCTGTTATATGTATGATCTTAAAAGAAGAATGGAAAGGGAGGACACAAAGAAGAAATAAATACTTTAGGGAGGGAAAATGAGGAAGTTGGGGTTAAATATCATATAATTGGAGTGTGCAAATAGTAATCTATACAAAACGAGGAGTGGCTGCCACTTGAACCTCACTCTCATCTCAACAAATCAAAGAGAGGGAAGAACACACACACGCACATACACACATGCATACACACACATGCACACGCACGCACACACAGAATTAGCAAAAGAGATACATTTCACTCACCAAAGAAATAGCAGGGAAAAGAAAATTAGAGAGAAGGTAGATTGAGGAAGAGATTAATCCCAAGTAAAACAAATTCTAAATAAGAATTACAAAAATATTTATAGTTCTTTTCTTTTGCTGTGGCAAAGAATTGGATACTGAATAGTTCTCCATCAATTGGGAGATAGCTGAGGAAGTTATTTTATGTGCCTGTGTATTATATATAATATATATATGTATATATATATACAGATATATTATAACTTGTTTATATAGCATATAAATAGTATAACTTGTTCAGCTGCCAATTGATGGGCAACCATTCAGTATCTAATTCTTTATGAGTATATAATAATTATACTTGAGCTGTTAGAAATGATGAAGGAAGTGGTTTCAGAGAGAACTGGAAAAACTTATGTGAAATGAGCAGAGCTAGGAAAACAATTTATGAAATGACTATAGTAAAGGATGTTTAAAAGCCTTAGTGCAGTTTTAACTTAGTAAGGCTTGAAACTGCACTAAGACTTTTGAAACACCCTATGTTATGATGAGAAGCAACTTTTAAAGACTTAGGAATTCGTCAGTGTAATGACCAATTATGATTCCAGAAGATGTATGAGGAACCATGCTACTACTTAACTACTAGTAAAAAAGTGACTCAACTTGGTGAAGAATGAGTTTTGTTTTTGGGTTTTTTTTTTAATGTGGTCAATGTGAAAATTTGTTTTGCTTGACTATACATGTTTGTAACAGTGACTTTGTTTTTCTTTCTTTCGCATTTAGGAGTGGGATGGGTATTGGGAGGGGAGAAAGTGGGTTTTTGGTGATTAAAAATGAAATTTAATTTAAAAAAGGAGTATGAGACTTGGAGTCGGGATTTGGTTGAAGTTCTTCAGTATTTATTAGTTTGGTGATCTTGTGCAAGTTACAGAACTTCTTTGGGATTTGATCTTTGGGATTCAATTTTTTTTTATGATGGCTTCAATTCCATTTTTGGAGAAGGAATTCTTTTTTCTTTGCAAAATGAATGTAGTAACACTTGGAGTAGCACTTTGATGGGATTGCTGTGAGGAAAACACTATGTAAACTTGAAAGAATTGTATGGTTATGAGGTGGAGTCATTTTTGGCTCTTAGAAGGCTCACGCCAATGCTGCATGAACCACATTCATTTTTTAACACCCTAACTGTTCTGCTTGCCTTGTGATTAATACCCGTTATTGCCCAAACAGTCCTCACTAGGCACCTCTTTCTACTCCTTCAGGAAAGAGATCTCTGCTGCCTTTTGCCCTAGCTGAGGAAATAACTGGAGGAAATCATAGAAGGGGAAGGGTCAAAGTTAGGATGGTATGTTTTAAAGAATCAGAAATTTTGAGCTTTGTCCAACTAGTACCACCTCCTAAGGGAATGTTAATAGAGGTTTTGGAACTGCAACCTAAAATTAAGAGTCTACAGTATGGTTTCTTCATCTATAAGAATCCACAAAGATCTTTGTATGAGTTAGGATTATGGCAAACTGTCATTTCACTTGACTTGTGCAAGGTCATCATAAAGTTGAAGAGATTTTTAAAATTTAATTTTTAAACTTAAAATTTTATTTAAAAATTTTTAAAATTTTCTTTTTTTTGGGGGGGGAGATTTGTTTTTATTTTCAAAAACCAGTGAACCACACCAATGAGTTAGGCACAGAATAACCCCCTCTAAACACTAATATTTACTTATATGTGGTTTGGTCCACATGTATATGCTCGTAAATTAGATCATGAGCCTTTATCTTAAGGATGTGTCCTCATGTCGTGTTCTCTCGTTCAGGTATCATCCAGAGAGATGAGTCGCCTATGGAGAAAGGGATATCTGGACACCGAGGGAGGGACTTTGAGCTGTCTGATGTGCTCTATTTCTCCAAGAAGGGATTTGAAGCCATTGTAGAAGATGAAGTGACTCAGAGATTCTCCTCAGAGGAGTTAGTGTGTTGGAATCTTCTCACAAGAACAAATAATAACTTCCAGTATATCAGCCTCCGGTTAACCATGGTGTGGGTGCTGGGAGTTGTAGTGCGTTACTGTTTCCTTCTTCCTCTTCGGTAAGCCACAAATGTATTACTGTGATGGGTTAGACTAGCTTGTGTTTAACTAAAAATGTTGGTTTTTTAATGATAAAAAAACATTTTATTACATGAGAGTGATGGGAGGTGGGTAGAAATCTAGTATTAATGTCTAGTGCTAAATGTAAGTATATATATTTATACATGCATATACATATATGTGTGTATATATACATACCTATACATACATACACACATACATATATGTGTGTACATATGTGTGTGAAATAATGGAGATGGAACAAATTCAGAGAATAATAGAAACGAAAGGGCTGATATAGGAGGATAGGTTTTGAGACTAAAAGCATTACTCTGAAAGGTCAGAAGCTAAAAGAGGTAATAACTGAAAGAGGTAAATATCTTTTCCATCAAATCCTATTCATATATCTAGTATTTATCTACTATATCCTGTTAAGTCACCTAGTATTAGAATATTTTAGTTCTAATAAGAGGACATAGTATATTACACAGTGGGTTATAGAATTTATATAATTATAGAATTTATAATGATAATTATTATAAAATTTACATAATTATTTAATAAGAGGTAGTGTTGCCTGAAGAATCATTGAGTTTGTGTATATGCTAAAGTACTTGGAGCAGTTCTTGATAGATAAAAGGTAATAGATACATAATAGCATCTGGGGAGGGTTGCACTAACTTTTTATAAAAAGTTAATTGATTGATTTTTAGTTTTCAACATTCACTTTTATAAGATTTTGAGTTCTAAATTTTTCCCCCTTCTCCTCTGCCCTCCCCAAGATGGCCTGCAATCTGATATAGGCTATATATTTACCATTATAGTACACGTATTTCCACATTAGTCATGTTGTGAAGGAAGAATCAGAACAAAGGGAAAAAACAAAAAAAAAGAAAATAGTATGCTTCGATCTGTATTCAGACTCTTTCTTTGGATGTGAATAGCATTTTCCATCATGAATCTTGGAATTGTCTTAGGTGATTGCATTGCTGAGAAGAGCTAAATCTATCAAAACTGGTCATCGCACAATGTTGCTGTTACTGGTGTTACACTAACTCTTGAATCTGAGGTGACATTATGGAAGATCCCTCTTTTATAAACCATGTCTTAGCGTGCTGGATAGATTCTGGCTCTCAATCAGTATTGATATGTCTTCTCATATGATCGTTTAAAGACACGCAAAATAAGACTTACAGTCATGTTTTAATATTATGACTCATAGATTTCATTACTTTGCTAGCCAAGTGTCCTAATGATTTTTAGTAATCTGTTTTAGGACTAGTCTTGCCAAAATATGCCAGTACGTTTCTTTGAAGAAAATAGGATAAGTATACGTGGCCTAGCTTGACTCTGTCATATAACAGAATATAAAAATTTAGGAGGGGAATATAGGCATTGTGCACTTCTCAGAGGAGCTCATTCTTTGCTATTTGTCCGTGCTTAAAAGCAGGAACCAAATGGGTCTTTAGGAAAACCATTTCTGACAGGTTATAGACATGAAGGCCAGTGTTTTCTTAGCACCAATTGATAACATATTGCTTGAGACTCTTTGCAACATGCTGTAGCTACATCTGACCCCTGAGATCATTGTAGAAGATCAGTTTGTGGTACTTTACTACTCTAATTAGAAAATAAATATAGCATAAAGGATAAAATAAATTAGCCTTTATTTGAGATGAGAAGAGAGTGATTCTACACAATATTCCACTAGAACAGAACCAGGTTTTCTCAAATTGGTAAATGTTCCTTTTGTAATCAAGTCACTTTCCTCCTCTCATTCAGTTTTAAAATCTTATATAATGTAACCAGCTCTCTTGGAAAAAAGCATCAAGAAAACTTGGAGGGTGGTGATGGTGTTTTTAAATTTTAAATTTGAGTTAAACTACTCCTATGTTCCTTCTTCCGTTTGTAAAACAGTGATTTTTCAAAATTAAACTGTTTGCTTCAAAAAGTTTTAGAACTTAGAGTTAATTTCATATTTTCTGTGAGTAACTGCTTCCTTGTTAGGGTTCTTGGGTATCTTTGAAAGTGAGGAGGCTGTGAAATTTGCACTGGTAAGGAAAGATAAGAACCTCTGATATGCTAATATAGCATTTTGGAGTCCCAGCATGACTAACTGTGTGACCTAGAACAAGTTGCTTTTCTCATCTGTAAAATGGGGGTATATTTGTGTTATTTAACCTTGTAGGCTGGCCTGGAAGAAAGTGCCTTGTAAATCTGAAAGTGTGATAGACATGTCGGTCAGTCAGTAAACATTTGTTAAATACCTACTATGTGCTAGGCACTGTGCTAAATGTTGCAGATACAAAAAAAAGGCAAAAGACCATCTGTCCCTGTCCTCAAGGAGCTCCCAGTCTAATGGGGAGACAAATAAATATGTTCAAACAAGCTATATGCTTGTTTGGGAAGACAATAGAACTAAGATAGGTTGGGAAAAACTTCCTTGAGAAAAGGGGATTTTAGTTGAGACTTGAAGGAAGCCAGGAGGCAGAGATGAGAATGGAGGGCATTACAGCCATAGGAGACAGCCAGAGAAAATGCACGAAGCCAAGAGATGGTGTGTCTTGTTTATGTCACTAGACTGAATAGCATGTGAGTGCTTTTTATAGCTCTGAAGACAGAGCCACCAAACTTCTTATCCCTTTACACTGTAGTTTGTTTTTATATGAATTTTTTTTAATCAATCTAATTCCAGGATTATCTTAAATAACATTTCATTAAGAAAAAAAAAATGAAACAAAAACACTTTACCCAGACATGCCAAAATAAGTGATGCACCAATAACTACATCCATAACAAACTAGTCACTTTGATCCTGCTGGCAGCCCCTTTATGGAGGGCACAACTAACTTTTCCATGTATTATTTTCTTGTTTTACAGCATTACTCTGGCTTTCTTTGGGATCAGTTTGCTGGTCATAGGAACTACGTTGGTTGGGCAGCTCCCAAATAGCAGGTAAAATGTTTTGTTTTCCATCTATGCCTAAATAGTACTTGCTCTTTGTTAGATGAATCTATGTAACATGTGTGATTATTTTTTACATACATTTAGGGATATATTTAGTGATCACTTAACTCTTCCCATTCCTTCAATTTTTTTAACTGGCAAAAATACACTTTTTCTTCCTCCCTCTCCCCACCCCCACTTCTCAATTGACAAAGAAAGTCAAAGAATAATTAAGCAAAACAAATGTCCATGTTTGCTACGTTCAAAAAACCTGTCTCTTCACTCTAAGTCTTTTACCCTTTTATAATGGAAATGGGTAATATGATTCATTATTAGTCCCCTGGCATCCTATTTGTTCAGCATACTGCTCTGAATTTCTAAATCATTCAAAGTTGTTTGTTTACAATATTGTTGCTATTGTATAAATTGCTCTTCTGGTTCTGCTCTTTTCATTCTGCATCAGTTCATAAAAGTCTTTCCAGCTTTCTCTGAAACCATTCCCTTGATCATTTCTGACAGCACCTTAGTAATCTAGTAATTGTGTGTGTATATGTATATGTATGTGTGTATATGTATGCATGTATGTGTATTATATGTGTACATAGTTATATATATGGTAACTTTTTCAGCCATTCCCTAATTGCAACCACTTAGTATACAGTTCTTTGCCACAACAAAAGAAATAGGCTATAAATATTTTCTGACATCCTTATTTAGAATTGGTTTTGCTTAGGACTAATCTGTTCCTCAGTCTACCCTCTCTAGTTCCCTTTTCTCACTGTTTCCCTATGTATGTTCTTCCCTCCTTTGATTTATTCAAATGAGAGTAAGGTTCAAGTGTCTACCACTCCCCCTACCCTTTCCTCTTTGTTTGTATGGCCTTCTATGGTATTTGCATACTCCAGTTATGTGAAATGATTTCCCCCAAACTTCCTCTTGTTTTCTTCCCTTAGACTATTTATTCCTCTTCTCCTCCCTTTCCATTCTTCTTTTGCGATCATCAAGGTATAACAGAACCACTCCCTGGTCTTTTATCTAATTAGACTCCCTCTATGAGGTCTGATCATGACAAGGTTCAGAAGGGATAGATGTGTCATCTCCCCATATTAGAATATAATCAATTTATCCTTATTTAGTTCTTTATGATTATTTATTCTTGTTTACCATTTTCTGTTTCTCTTGACTCTTGCATTTGCATTTGAAAATCTCTGTATGTCTCTGATCTTTTCATCAGGAATGCTTGGAAGTCCCCTATTTCATTTAAATTCCATTTTTCCATTTTCCAAAGCCCCTTCTAGGATGATAATTGGTTTTGCTGGGTAAGTTATTCTTAGCTGTTAGCCTGTATCCTTCACCTTCTGGAATATTGTATCCTAAACTCTCTGTTTATTTATGGTTGTTGTTTTTCAGTTGTTAGCAGTCATATCTGACTCTTTGTGATCCCCTTTTAAATTTTTTTTGGAGTGGTTTGCCATTTCCTTCTCCAGCTCATTTTACAGATGAGAAAACCGAGGCAAATAGGATCTTGAAGGCAGTTCAGGCAGTGTTCTCAAAATCATCTGATCCATGGTACAGTCTGGCTCACTGCTCTGAGCTTTGCAAGTTCTTGCCCTGGGTTTGAATTTGGCAGTAGGCCTGTGGACATACCCCATTTGGAATTTCATTAGACTGCTACTGCTTCATCCACTTTTTGCCATTTGAAAAGTTCTGGTACAGAGTGAAAGAAGAGTAAACTTCTCTTTGGATTAGGATTCCTCCCCTGGTTAATACCTCTCCTGGGTTCAGACTGGGCTTGAAATGAGAAGTGAGACCCTGTTCTCATCATGGGAACCTCCAACTCCCATGGTTGCTGCTTCCTTCTGAAACTTCTCTTCTCTGGCTATGCAATCTTGGGCCCTTGACTGCTCCTTCCCCTGCAATGCTACCCCTAATCACAGGTCCCCCTCTTCAGTGCTCCCTAGATCTATGACTTGGGCTTGGGTAGTGAGAGACAAAGATGCTAGTTGGAACCTGTTCCTGTACCCTACAGTAAGTTAGCACCCCCTTCTCTCCACACCCCCAATGGTGAATCCAGGACCTCTTCTTCCTTTCCTATGCTCATCCTCTTCCTGTGCTAAAATGTTCCTGGCCTCCTGGCTGGACCCCACACTCAATGTCTGAAGATTTCTCCAAGCCACACAGCTGCTGCTTGCTTCTGAACTTGCTCCTCTCTGGGTAGGACTGGGACCCTCGTCTAGGTTCCTTCACAGCTCTCTACCCTTGAATGTTCTTCCTAGGTGTGGGATCCTTTCTCAATCCTCTCTGGATCTGTGACTGGGAACAGGGGAATGAGTGAGTGGCAGAACTGCCAGTTGGCACCTGTTCCTGAGCTGTGATGAATTTAATGGCTTCTGTATTGGCTCTGGACTTCCTCTTGCCCTGGTCCACAGCCTCTCTGTGGGCAAGAATTCTCCACATGGTACACTCCTGGCCAGATCCCATCCCTAGTGTTCACAGACCTCCCTGTCTCTCTTCCTCTGCTGACCTGGGCTGGAAAAATGCCTCACTTTTTTTTTCTTGGATGTTCTGATCAGGATTTGGTCTAACATGTTTTCCAGATCTATGTGGAAGAGTTTTTTTTAGGGGCAACTCACTGTACTTTCTGCTCTTCAGTCATCTTAGCTTCCCATTCCTTTCATCTTAAATGGAAAGCACTCTATGTCATTCTCTAAATGTTTCTCCTATTAACTTTCACCAACACATCTTAAATTATCTTGGGTGTAATTTGAGTGCCATTATTAGATGAAGATCTGAAGTACACTGCTTTGTAAAAATCATCCTGGAACTTAAAATTGGGGTAATAAGACCCAGAGTGCCTAATTTTTATAGGGTTGATGTGAGCAATAAATTCAGTTAATGTACTTTTTTTGTTCAGCACTTTGCAAACCTTAAAGCCTTGTATCTATACCATTTATAATAATATTAATAATAATTATAATAATATTAATAATAACAGCAACTTGCAGTCTAGTCTTTAAGTATATCCTCAATTTCACACTCTGTTCTTTTCTTCCTGCAGTATAAAGAACTGGCTGAGTGAACTGGTCCACCTGACTTGCTGCAGGATCTGTGTCAGATCCCTTTCGGGTACCATTCATTACCATAACAAGTGAGTGGAAGAGAATTTCAGGCAGGATTCTCTCAGTCAGAGGTTCTTAGCCTGAGGTCCATGAACTTGGTTTTTAAAATATGTCGATACCTTTGTTTTAGTATAGTGTTTTCTTTTTTAATCCTCTGTATTTTCTTTTATTCATTTAAGAACATCATTCTGAGAAAGGGTCCATAGTCTTGACCAAAGGAGATCTATGAGACAAAAAATGGTGCTCAAGATGAACCTTGGGCTTTGGCCTTCGAGTTTTAGAAGTGTGTAGAAAGTAGTCTGATGGAATGTGACTATTCTTTCTTAGAGTAACATAACATAACAGAGGAGTACTTTACATATGGGAAGCATTTATTAATGGGTCAGGTCTCATCTGAACATTAATGGCCCCTGCCAAAGTTCTTACAACGATATGAGTTAATATATAGCATGGCATGGTAGAAAGAGTATCATACTGAGAGTTTGGAGACCTAGGTTTTAATCCTGACTGTCACTAACTAGTTGCATGATGCTGGGGGAGCCAGTCAATCAGTTAACATTTATTAAGCACCTCCTATGTGCCAAGCACTGTGCTAAGTGTTGGGGATACAAAAATAGGCAAAAGACATTCCCTGCCCTTGAGCTTACAGTCTAAAAGCACTTAAGCTCTCTGGAGTTGGTTGGTTGGACTAGGGATTTCAAGGTTCATTCCAACTATAATTTTATGAGTAAAAACAAACAAAAAGTGCTAATCAGTGTCTTTGTCTCAGTGAAATGGATTTGGTTTTTGAGCTCTCTAGAAAGTCAATTTTTGTTGGGTATTTTTGGTTTGCATTTAATTTAAGGTCATTGTTCAGCCCCAAGTCCAGCTTTGCTATACAGGCTCTTTCTGCATGTAAGCCCAAACATTTGAGCCTACCATTTAAACAGTAGGATTTGGAATTGGAGAAAATACTCTGAAAGAAATAGCATCCAAGGAGATCCTGATGCTAAGAAGGCCGATAGATTCTAAGAGAGATTGAGACTCTTTTAAGTGGTCCTTTCACAATACTCTTTGTCCTCGAATAGGTTATTGCTGTTTAGCAAATTGTAAAAACACCCTGTGGTGTCATGGTGTTCTCTTTGCCGTGGTGCTCCCTCCTCACCTTGGCCTCTTAGAGTTTCTTTCACATCTTAGCTTGTACTAACCTTCGACTGGAAGGCTTTCCTGATTCCTCTCTGCTGCTAGTGTCTTTCCCCTTAACATGTATGACCTTGTCTCTTGAGTGTATTTATTTTGTATATGCTTAATGACATACATGGTGTATCTGTTATTTGAATGTAAGATCTTCGAGGACAGGGACTCTTTCGTTTTTGTCTGTGTTCTCTTCTTGCTGAGTTCTGATATAGTAGGTGCCTAATAAATGCTCATTGATTGATAGAATACTCTGCCAAGACATTCTAGGGGCAGGCTATGTTCAGCAAAATGCCTTTGACTCTATTCAGATGGAACGTAAATCATCTTTCTCCTTAAGTTTTCTTTAGACTGGTCTGGTGCTACCTTTCTCTTAGAAGGGTTGGTAGTAATTTTCTTTTTTGGTAATTGCAGGCAGTATCGACCACAGAAAGGAGGTATTTGCGTTGCCAACCATACTTCCCCAATAGATGTTTTGATCTTGACCACTGATGGATGCTACGCCATGGTAAGAGCAGCCCACTGCTAAGTCACATACTTTTGTGAATGGTTCAGATAATTTGTTCTTAACAAAAACATTAATTTTTGTGTATGGATGACATATCTCCTGATATGGATATTGACTCAGAACTCACAGAGGCTTTGAGTTAGATTGATGCCATGTATTTGCCATCAAGCAAGACTGTATTTCAATCATCCTTAATTTTTGAAGAGTTAAGGTTTTTAAATTTATAATTTTTATCTTCTCTACCAAGACCCTTTGCATAGACTGATACTTCATGCAAAAGAACAAAAAAAAACCCCATAAAACCAAATATTTCCTGCAAAGGTGTAGTTACAGCAATAATTTTTTTTAAAAACTACGCACATATATTTACATATGTATGTTTGTTCTATTCAATAAGTGGTGAGCCAAGCAGATAAATAAAGCCTCATCTTGCTACTAGCTAGCTGCAAAAATATACATGTAGATCCAGATCCAATCCTGGTGTCCAAATAATATTGTTAGTTGATAGGCAGTAAGCATTTATCAAGTACCACTATGTTTCATGCACATTTTTGCCAAGCTGGGATTGTTGAGGTTAGGTATGGTTCCTAATCAGGCCGTTCTTACTGAGGACACTGAACTCAACATGAATCTTAATTTTTTTTTAAAATTTTTTAAATTTTAAATTGGTAGCCTCCATAGAACAACATAGGTATGTCAAAGATATACTTAACAATAAAACATAACTAGTAAGCCAAGGTTTGTGTAAATATAGTTATTTTAAAATCTGAATTGGTTTAACTGGTAAGGCAGTTATAAAAACCATTTAGATATAAGCTTCATGAGAGCAAGAATAGTGCCATAACTATTTTTGTATCTCTCTTTCGAGTCCCCCCTGCACCCAACACATTATTGGGGTCTGTGGGATCGTCATGGTGGGTCCTCCTCCCAGTCCTCAGATCAGTATTTTCATACCTTCTGCTACTATTAACCTCTCCATGGAGGATCCTTCCACCATGTTGGAGAATCACATAGGATCAGAGCACTAGAGTTGAGACTCAGAAAGAGAACCAGGAGATCACATAGGACGACCCCCTTGTTTTATAGATGAGGAAACAAAAGTTCAGAGAACTGACTTGCTTCAGCTGGATTCAAACTCAGATCCTCTAACCTGTGGCCTTGAGGCCACATGTGGCCCTTCAGGTCTTCAAGTGCAGCTCTCTGACTGAATTCAAATTGCACTTGACGACCTACAGGGCCACAGGTGGCCTTGAGGCCACAGGTTCCCTGCCTCTGCTCTAACTCCAGACTTAGTGCCCCTGCATTGCCCTGAGAAACTGGCTTTGCCTTTTTTTCATAGTTTCAGGGTGCCAGTGTAGCACCCCGGCTGACCATTACTATGTTCTATACCATTTTGTACCATCGTTTCTTAAATTGGATCCATCCAAATCTTATTCTCCTACTCGATTTTGGGGCCAGCTCGTTGCTTATCTGAAACTCCTATCAGTGTAGAGGGCATATAATACCTTGTTGGTGAATAATTGCTGTTGGAAAAATTAAATCAGAAGTAGCATAGCTCAGATGAGGAAGAAAGGCTCACTGTTGTACCCAAGTGTTCATAGGTGAATTGTAAGTTTCCTTGATTCTTATACCTGTGGCATGACACCTTCTGCCCATGCTGCTTTCAGGTAGGAATTGTGGATAGGGAGATGCTTCAGTTTTTCCTCTTCCATGTTTAAAGGCTGGATATTGTGACAATGTGACTTAAATACCAATTTTGGTATTTAGAGTTTTGTTTCTTTTTTTTCTTTATACATTTCTTTTTGCATTAGACCATTTTTGCGAACAGCCATTCTTCTGCCAGAATAGGTTATAGACAAAAATGTGATCTCCATAGGAGAGTGTGGTAAACTCTAATTATTAACTAAAAGACTTCTGTTGATAGCTCTTTCTTTTTTTATTTGTTTATTTCCTACTTACGTAATTATGGATTGCAGGTTGGTCAAGTTCATGGTGGACTGATGGGAGTCATTCAGAGGGCCATGGTTAAGGCTTGTCCACATGTGTGGTTTGAGCGTTCAGAAATGAAGGACCGACATCTGGTGACCAAAAGGTAAGAAGTACTCTTAGTTGTAGTGGTAAACATTGAACTTTGCTTCTAAGAGGGTTATAGTTGCTAAAGGTTAGAGCTGTAGTCCTAATAAAACCTTCTTTCTGAAAGACTGGATAGAAGATAACCAGTAGAATAGGGTGTGTGTGTGTGTGTGTGTGTGTGTGTGTGTGTGTGTGTGTGTGAGACAGAGAGAGAGAGAGAGAGAGAGGTTTAATCTATTTGCTAGAAATTGTTGAGATAAAGTTTTATTACTAGGCAACAAGTCTGCATGCATTTATTAAGCACCTACTGTGTTTCAGATACTGTGCAGAATGCCAGGGTTATAAGGAAAGGGTGGGGAGATTCAATCCCTGCTGTCACAGTCTAATATGGTGGGGTGGTGCCTAACATACAGATAACCACATACAAACAAGATATATATGTGTATATATATGTATATGCATGCACACATGTACAGATTTGAGTCAGGTTACACATGGGATAAATTTGAGACAATCTCAGGGGAAACATCCTGAGATTAAGGAAGACTGAGAAAGGCTTCTTTCAGAAGATTGGACTTTTTCTGAGACTTGAAGGAAGCAAGGAAAGCCATGGGGTGGAGATGAGGGGAGAGAGTATTCCAGGTGTGGGAGACAGCCAGTGATATGGCTGGGAGGCAGGGGATGGAATGGGTTATTTGAGGAACAGCAAAGAGATCAGTGCCATTGGTTCACAGAATCTAGGGGGGAAGTGTAAGGTATAAGAAGACTGGAAAGGGTGGGTGGAAGTAAGGGTCTTTTTCCGTAACTTTCTCCCTAGCAGATTAAGCTTTTGAAAACCCAGGTCCTTATTCACTCTTTTGATGGTAGCATGGTTCGTAGTCTATAGCCTAAGTGCATTTGGTCCTCAGTAAACATCACTGAATGAACTTTATGAGTGGCACAGCTTCCTACTTTTTTTTTTTGCTTTTTCATCTTTCCCCAATAAAAAGGCCAGGGTACAGTTAATATAGAGGCAGCCAGCTGGCAAAGTGGATAGAGCACTGTAATCAGTAGTCAGTAATTCGCGAGTTCAAATCTGGCCTCACACACTCACTAGCTGTGTGATCCTGGGCAAGTCATTTAACCTCTGTTTGCCTTGATCCACTGGAGGAGGAAATGGCAAACTGCTCCAGTATCTTTGCCAAGAAAACTCCGTGTGGGGTCACGAAGAGTTGGATGCAACTGAATGGCTGAGCAACCAACTGCTTGTATAATATAAACCCTCTCGGGGCTTATGATCAGAATTTCTAATTTCCCCTTTCACATGCTACATGTTAAAAAAAATAGAATTTTTCACAAAAGTGAGTGGTAAGTCACTCTCATAGTTAATGCTGACAGGGTCATGGCTTTGAAATCATATCCCAACAAAGGCCCTAGTAATCCTAACCAACTTTACATGTTTCCCTCACATTTCTTTATTTCCTCCCAATTTTCTGCATTTATTTCTTTGCCAAATGCCTGAGTTACTGGTCAGTGTAACATTTTGGACCTGACTGTCACTCAGTGAATTAGAGCAGTGCATGTAGGGTCACTAGTTGGTGCCATAGTGCATAGAGCGCTGGACCTGAAGTTAGGAAGAGTCATCTTCCAGAGTTCAAATCTGGCCTCAGACTGACTAGCTGTATGTTCCTGAGCAAGTCACTCCACCTTGTTTGCCTCAGTTTCCTCATCTGTAAAATGAGCTGGAGAAGGCAATGGTAAACCACTCCAACATCTTTGCCAAGAAAACCCCAAATGCGGTCACAAAGAGTCAGACACGGCGGAAGACAACCGAACAAATGCTTGTGAGTGTCACTGTCTTTCCCTAAGCTTATTTCTTAAGATTTAGCAGCTTAGTGGATGTATAAGGGGAGGAAGAGTGAGTAGAGGTTGAAGGTGAGGTTGTGAATTTGTGTGACTAGATGTAGAGCTGAAAAGATCTGTAAGAGGCCAGCCAATTCATCTGCCATTTTACATTTGAGGAGCTGAGGGGCCAGAAAATTTAAGCAACTTGCTCAGGGTTGCACAGGAAGAAGGTAGCAAAGCCTGGACTCAAAATTGAGTGTTCTTTCCATTCTTCTATACAGCCTCTGGGGTGGTACCCTTGGCAATAATGGGGAAGTTCAGAGGAGGGTTGGGTTTGAGGGGAAAGGTAATAAATTCTCTTTTGAATGTGTTGAGTTTGAGGTGCCTCTGGGCCATCCAGTTTGAACTATCCATTGTTGATATGGGTCTGGAATTCAGAAGAGAGACTAGGACTGTTCTGTAGATCTAGAAGTCTATGGAGAGGAGTTAATTGAAGCCATTCAAGCTGATGCTCTTACCACATGAGATTATAGAGAGAGGATAGAAGAGGGCCTTCCAGAGGTTGGAAGTCATATAGCAGAGGAGAGAGAGAAAGGAATCAATGTGAACCTGGGTGACTGAAAAGATAGTGGCGCCTTTGACAGAAATAGGGAAATTTGGAAGAGAAAGATAATGGGCTCTTTTTTGGACATGTTGAGATAACTTATGGAACTTTCAAGTGGAAATGTTCACTAGGAAGTTGATGAAGGAACTGGAGATGTTTAGCCTGGAGAAGAGAAGACTTGACAGGAATGTGATAAAAGTGAGTGAATCTTCAGAGGTAGATTTAGGCTTAATGTTTGGAAAAACTTCCTACCCATTAGGACTGTCCAGACCAAAGTGCTTTGGGAAGTATTGGTTTCTCCCTCGCTATCATCAAACGGAAAGACTGGATGACCAAACATTTGTCAAGGCATCCCTTTGACACCACCACTTAGAATCATCTCATAGTTTTATAGGGTCATGGTTTAGAGCTGGAAAGAACCTTACAGACCATCAAAATCATTTTATAGATGAGCAAACTGAAGCATAGAGATATTAAGTGACTTGCCCAGAGTCACACAGTATCTGAGGCAGGACTAGAGTCCAAGTTTTCCTGACTCCATCTTCACTACGCTCTTCCCTACACCATGCTTCCTGATCATTCTCTTTTTCTTCAGGGAGAGAGGATATTTGAGTTTGAGCCTGTGTAGAGGCAGAGATGGATGTGGAAGTGTATTGAATATTCCTTTGTTGCAAGTACAGGCCACACATGGCCTACCTAGCACCTGGGTGGCAAGAATAATTAATGGAAACAGAAAGCTGTTATCCTCTCTACTGCCTTTCTCAGCCAGACTTCCAGAAAAAGCCTTCTGTTGCTTTCACTCCTCCTACCCACTTCTCAACCCTTTGCAGCCTGGCTTTCAAGCCTCCCTACACAGTGGAAATTGCTCGTTTCAAGGTTATCAGGGATCTCTTCATTACAAGATTGGATCATTTTTTCCTCTTGGTCCTCATTCTTCTTGGCCTTTTTCTCCTTGCCTTTTTCAGCACTGCTTCTGAGACTTTTCAGTCTCTATTTCTATATCCACATCTCATCTCATACCTCTGGGGTTCCCCCAAGACTATGCCCATTACTATCTTCTGTCCCCATATATCATTATGGGTGGAAGAAGCAATATGATAGAATGCTGGAATTTGAGTAAGAAAGGCTTATATCCTACCCCAGACACTTGCTGTGTTACTTTGAGCAAGTAACCTAACTTCTCTGATCCTCTTTCCAGACCCATGATATTATTGGACTCAGTAACTCCTAGTGAGAAAACTCTTTCTATTTTACCACTCATTCTTAGAGAAATAGAAGAGCTGTCCTCAAGCTCAGGACCTAAACATTGTCTTCATCTCCTCCCTCTCCCTTACTGGCAGGCAGCAGGATTTATTAAATACTTACTGTGTGCCAGGCACTATACTAAACATTAAGGGTACAGGTACAAGCAAAACACCTCCAACTAAACATAAAAACAAACCATTCCCACTTTCAAGGCACCTAGGTTCTGATTGATTCTTAGGTACTGAATCTGGGTAAGAAGGAGAATGGTGGGCTCTAACAGAGATGCAGAAGATGAAAGAAGGAGTGGGTTGGAAATGGGAGGGAATCATGGGCTTGTAGGGATCAGATCCTCTTCCCCAGTTTGCCCGTGGAGAAACAGGATCCAAAGGGTTCAGTGACTTACCCAGGGTCATACAGTCTGAAGAGAGTCTACAAGTCCAATGCTGTACCCACTACACCATGCTGTCTCTCTCAGGACATTTTGCGTTTGAGAAACTTATTTCAGTGAGAGATATCCAGCGGAAAGCTGGTGATGTCTTCTGGAGCTCAGTAGAAAGATTGGGGCTGGATGTATCCACCTGGGAGTCACCTGCAAAGGGGTGATGACTGATCCCATGGGAGCTGAGATCATTAATAACAATATTATATAATAATTATATATGATATTTAATAACAATAAAGATAACTTTTATGTAGTGCTCCACAGCCCATAAAGACTTTGCGTACACTACCTCAGTCTGAACCTCACAGTCACCCTAGGAGGAAGGGATTATTATTGCTTTCCCTATTTTACAGAGGAGTGTACCTCTCCCAAGAAAAGAAGTTGTAGGACAGAGTCAGAATTTTTTAAAAAATTATTTTATTTTTAATTTATGGAATAAAACAAACGTTTCCATAACATAGTATAATATAAAAAGATGATTACACATGAAACTGCAAATATATGTAACTTGCTGTTCTTTTTAAATATACAACAAAGATATGTAAATTTAGTTTTTTTCCCTTTTTTTCTTCCTTCTTCCTTCTGCCTGCCTTAGAGATGGCCATCATTAGACACAAATGGTTTTTTATATATGTGTGTGTACACACACACACACACACACACACACACACATACACACACACATGTATATACACACGTATGTATATATATATGTAAATTATTCTATATATACTTCTATTTATCAGTTCTTTCTCTGGGTGCAGATAGCGATTTTCTTCATATGTCCTTTGTAGTTAATTTGGGTATTTATAATGGTCAAAATGATTTAGTCCTTCTTAAAATAATATTGCTGTTACTATATACTATATATATGTTCTCTTGGTTCTGCTCATTTTGCTCTTCACTATTTCATGTAAGTCTTTCCAAGCCTTTCTAAAATCACTGGGCTCATCATTTCTTATAGCACAGTTGTATTCCATTACAATCATATACCACAGCTTGTTAGAAGGGATTTTCTTGCTAGGAGCTGCTGACACTAGTAACATCATAGGTCTAGAGGGATAAAGAGACAGAGGATCTGAGAAATTATATGACTTTCCCAAGGTCAAAGGACATAGACACCAAGCAGGACAGTTTGGCCAGAATATAGTGTGTCAAGGTACATAATGGGGAATAGCTCAAGAAGGAAGGCTGAGAGCCAGACTCTGACTATGAAGAGCATCATATGGAAGACAAATGGAAGCGTTTTCATTTTCTTTCTGTGGCAATGAGGAGCCACTGAAGAGTCTGAGGCAGGTAGGTGGCATGGTCAGTGAGCAAAGGAGAGACATGGTTAGAGATGTACTTTGGGCAGGTGATTTTAGCCACTGTGGAGAAAGGAGAGAATAGGAATTGGGAGTTCAATTAAGAACAGTCCTGATAAGAGTTAATGGTGGCCATATGATAAAGAGACAGGAAGTATATGCATATGATACAAACGACCATCCATTCACCTATCTATCCATCCAACCATCTGTCTGTCTATCTATCTATCTATCTATCTGGCAGTGAGGGTTAAGTGACTTGTCCAGGGTCACACGGCTAGTAACTGTCTGAGGCCAATTTGAACTCAGGTCCTCCTGACTCCAGGCCAGTGCTCTCTACGGCCCTAATACAGATATTTATAACAGCTTTTATAATGGCAAAAAAGTGGAAACTAAGGGGCAACTGAATGTAATGGGAATTTATCGTGTTGTAAGACAAAGAAAAGAGACAGAGTTCAAGAAAACTAGGAAGACTGGTATGAACTGATACAGAGGGAATTTAGTAGAACCAGGACAATTGATATAACATCTATGTAAAGAACTCTATCAGGGTAATAACCAATCATGAAATGTGTTCCCTACCCTCCTGATACAATAGTGATCATCTCCAGTACAGAATAAGACATACATTTTTGGATGTGGCCCATGTAGGAATTCATCTAAATATGCATAGTTATTACAAGTATTTTTTTTTATCTTAATTGTGTTGGTAGGAGTGGGGGTGCGGGGGTGAGGGGGAATTTAAGATATAGAGGGAGTGGTGGACAGGGAAGGGAATTTTGGTCTGGAGAGTTAGAAAGGTGGTGAGATCTGATCTGATCTGATCTGTTGGGCAGTTGATTTCCATGCTCTTTCCTGAAGAAAGGAAGGAAACAAGCATCTATTAAGTGCCTGCTATGTGCCAGGCACCATGTTAAGCTTTTTAAAATTATGATCTCATTTGATCTTCACAGCACTGGGATTCAGATACTGTTATTATCCCCATTTGATAGCTGAGCAGACTGAGGCAGACAGGAGTTAAAGTGGCTTGCCCAGGGTCTTACAGCTATTAAATGTCCGAGGTCACATTTGAACTCGGATCTTCCTGACTCTGAGCCCAGCCTTCCCAGTGTTCTCCACTGTGTCTCCTAGCAGCTTGAAGGAGTGAGAGTATTGATATACTTGCTCTGAACAAAAGGAGCAATGGGTATGTAGGATCAGGGCAGATGGCAAAGGTAGACAGATGATTGGAAGGCAGATGGATTGTGAAGATAGCTTAGCCCCCAATAAATCATAAAATATGAAAGAGAGAGACAGATGAGACTACTTGGGCACAAAGTTATATACATTGTCACATAGGGTCACTGTATTCAGTTTGTTTAATTGCTTTTCTTTCTTAGAAGGGAGACAAAGAAGGAGGAAACTCCCCATTAGTCCCCAGAAATGACTGAAGTAAAGACAAAAGGCATAAATAAAACATTACTTCAAACAGCAATGCAAAATTATGGTGGACTTTTCTTATGAGAATGTAAAAGATTCTCTGCTGTTCTAGTGATCAAAACCAAATGGGTACTTATTAGGTTAAGAACAGAAAAATTTATAGATAGATATGTATTGATATGTATATCTATCTATAAATAGATTTGCACACAGATATGTATATCTAACTCTCTCTAAACAGATATGTATATCTGTGTGTAAATCTATCTAATCTATCCATCTGATATATAGGGTGTTGAGAGAGAAGGATAAGTAAACATCATCAAACCAGAACTAGCACAATGACAGAGAAACGAGTCACGGTTTATAAAATGTCTTTGGGATAATGGGTATTCAGTATGGAGAACATCTCTATCTTGCCCATATTTTACTATGATAGACTCTGGAGGGAAGACAAATAGAAAAACAATGAAAGAAAATGGGATAACATACTGATGTCATTTATTGAAAGGAGAATAAAATTGTGATTATTCAAGAAAGAGGAAGCGAATAATAATCTGCAAACAAATGATAATTTTGTTTCCTCTTCATAATTTCTAATCCTTTGGTTTTTCTCAGTCCGTGGATTTCCACTACAGCAATAAGAGATTCAGTAAAATTAGATCTCAGGAAGTTAGAGTGTACAAATAACCCACACTATTTTGTGTCTGTTAAGGAAAGACATTAAGTCTTTTGCGATCTGATTGACTTATGTTTTTCCTTTATTTTTTTGTACTCTTACAAAGATTATAGAATACACTTCCTAATTTTGTAAGTTACCAGTTTAATTTTTTTTTCTTCTTCTCAGACTGAGAGAACACATTGCTGATAAGAAGAAATTGCCCATTTTAATCTTTCCTGAAGGTAAGAACTAGGATTACCTACTGTGCTTTAATTTACTTAAGGACTGAGTGAAAAAACAGTCAGGAAAAATAGAGGTCTGGCACCATTAGGAAATTTTCCTTTGGGAATTCTTACAACTTAGATCTCTGTGAGCTTGTGGGAATGAGCTGCTTTCTTACTTTCTCACTGATGTCCATTCTGGTCATGCTTCTTCCATGGGATCTTCAATCTTCCTTGTCTTGCTGAGCGTTACTTAAGAGCCCTTGAAGTATACTGTCTTCTAACCTTTTTAATTTTCCTCAATTTAATGGTGTGGAAAATGTAGTTTGTGCCAAATGGGTTCCTTTTGGGCTTTAGGTTCTTTTTTGTTTTGAATTAGTACAATGCATTATGATGCTGAAATAGCTTGAATGTATAAGAAATGTTGCTTCTGGTTGTTCTGCTTTTTAAACAAGCCTTGACTTATATGTCTATGGCAGTGTATAATGTGTGAGTGTCTTGAAGAAAATTCACTTTCCAGGAAATACTTGGGTAACTTTGCTTAAAAGCACGAGTAACTTTTAAATTCTTTTTTATGTCTATTTGACTAGGAACCTGTATAAACAACACCTCGGTCATGATGTTTAAAAAGGGAAGTTTTGAAATAGGAGGAACCATATATCCAGTTGCAATAAAGGTACATTACTATATACCACTTTTTAAATGAAATTGGTAGTTTTTTCTGAAAACGTGATTATGTGAAAATGAGCCATTTCCTTTTACTAGAGTGATTATGCTATGCTTTGTACGTGAAAAGTAATGTTCCTGATTCTTTCAGAAGGGCCTGTAATCTTATGTTTCTCACTGGAGGTAATGGCTTAAATGAAGCCAACCATACATTCTTACCTGAGGACCATTCTACTTTATAGAGAATAGCAGAAATCAATAAAAACAACCAGCTGACTTTTGTGTTTCTATCTGGATCAGAAGTAGAACATTTTTACTTTGGGAAGTCAGGTGGCTTATCCAGACTGAGCTTGCAATCTTGGCCTCATTAGGATCATGCTCTAAACCAGGGATGGGGAACCTGTGGGCCTTGAGACTACAAGTGGCCCTCTAGGTCCTCAAGTGCAGTCCTTTGACTGAATCCAAACCCAATAAAATCCAAGCAGTTTGGATGCAATCAAAGGGCTGCACTTGAGCTCCTAGAGGGTCACATGTAGCCTCAAGGCTGCAGGTTCCCCACCCCTGCAAACAAATGAGGGTGTCAGCTTGGACTAGGTTTTGGTAGCTCTTGTCAAAAGAATGAACTTTATATTTTTTTTTGGCCTCTTATTGAGAGTTCTTTCTTTTGCAACCATAGCAATTCAAATTGCTGAATAGATTGTGTTATGTATTTAAATAGTTGGTAGGGTCAGGTGGAAGGTTTTGGCTGCTGTCCCCAGAAGCTGTGTAAGGGAATTAGAATTTGCTCAGAATTATACAAGACTACATTTTGTTCTTCACTTGCAGTATAACCCTCAGTTTGGTGATGCGTTTTGGAACAGTAGTAAGTACAACATGGTGAACTACTTGCTTCGAGTAATGACCAGCTGGGCCATAGTCTGTGATGTGTGGTACCTGCCTCCAATGACCAGAGAGGTAGGTATAGATAGTGTTTGATCTTTGCTGCTCTGACCAGATTAACACTGAGAAACCTGGATAGTCCTGTTTGCCAAAGTTGAATTGCTCAAATGCATTCTCAGCAGTTCAAACTCCATGTTTTAATGATGATTTAGCTACAGCCCGATCAAATCAGACTGTGGCATCTTGAGCCATTTGGAGATAGGACAGTCTTGTGATAACTGTTGGCTTCATTGACCTATGGACCTATTACTAAAAGTTGTACCTTGTCCAAGACCATAAATGAAACTTAGTCACTTTCTTATAGCTAGCTCTTTCTTTTGCAACTTTATTGCATATCCAAATGAGATAAAAGATGAATAGATGCTTATATCTAGCGTATATATTATGTCTATGATTGGAAATGGAGCATTTTCTATGGCTGATCCAGACTATAAATTAGTTAGATAAATTATGACATTGACTTCTTTAACAACAATGCTGACTGTGAAGTGATTCACCCTAAAAACATCTTGTGGAATAATCCTTTCGGAAGTTTAACTGTTGATCTTCCCTTACAGATAAATGAAGATGCAGTACAGTTTGCAAACAGGGTTAAGTCTGCTATTGCTGTGCAAGGAGGATTGACCGAGCTTCCTTGGTAGGACATATAGTTGTCTAGGAGTGTTATGAAATGTTGAAGCTATTTCTTAGGACCCTCTCCTAAATTCCTGTGCCAAGACTTCAGCCTGGGCTAATGTGAACCCTGAACTTTTGAAGGTTGTGCCAGTGGATCACTTTATATATAACCCCCTACCAAATTTTAGAAAGCTTTCAGATTATATATATTTTTATATATATATGTGTGTGTGTGTGTGTGTGTGTGTGTGTGTGTGTGTGTGTGTGTATGTGTATGCATATATATATATATATATATATATATATATATATATATATATATATATGTATATGTCCTCTCAGTGACAGCCCTGAATCTTATCAGGAAATAAAATTTTTTTTCTTTACAGAATCTCAAGAAGATGGGTTGATTATAATCTGTATCATTATAGGGTATGAGGAAGCCATAGTTCCCTGGGAATTTATTTGGGAAGAATCATGCTTTAAGTAAAGTTACTTTTAATAAAAAGCAGTAAGTGGCTTTGATTAAAATCAGAATTGTATGATCAATCTCTCTCTTTTTTTGTTTTTGGCCTGGAATTCTAGGATTTGAAACAGGAAAGGACCTTAGAGATTAATTCCTTAGTTCAACCCCCTCAATTGAATGTTAATTTGACCCACTCATTTTACAGATCAAGAAACAGGGTTCCTCAGAAGTTTAAGGACTTACCCAAAGTCCTATGGGTAGAGAATGTCAGAACCAGGAAAACCCAGGTTTTCTGGCTCCAAGTTGATTATTGTTTCTACCATAACCATGCCCCTCCCCCTCCTCCCCTGTCTTTGGAAGGACAGTGTCTGGGGCTATAAATACTGGCAGTGCCCAACTTGACTCACATGTAATAGTTTGTAAATAACTTGACTTACAAATGATCTGTCTATCAAAATGGCACACCCTAGCTACTTTTATCCACCCCAGCCAGATGACCCTCTATTCCCAGAGGGATTGTAGTGTTGTAGATATGAACAAGCACTAGAATCAGAAGGTTTCCAATCCTAGCTCTGCCACTCAACTGTCTTTGTGACTTCAAAAATATGATTTAACCTCTTTGGCCTTAGTTTCCTCATCTGTAAAGTGGGCATAATAACACTCATACATGCTACCTCATAGAGGCATGTTGTGAAGAAAGTGCTTTATAAACCTATTATTAGAAAGTCTTTGGATTCAGGAAAAAAGAAAAATGAAAACTAGAAATTGCACAGGAGATCTGATGCTAAGGGGAAAGTCCCTAGACATGTATCTGGTTTATTTATGGATATTTTTTGTTATGTTGCCTGAAATATTTTTTTTAAATGCTAGCTGAAATTCAACTGAGGAGAGATTAATTTCTGCCAAACAATATCCACTTTTCTAAATGCAAACTATGTCTATGAGGGTTACTGATTTTTCAGTAAGGTGAAGATAGATAATTTGGGATCGTTAGCAAGAAGATAGTGTAAGCCTGAGTAGAAGGATTAGGTCAACATGAGGGCTGTTGGTGCCAAGGGAGAAGAGAAAGTACTAAGAAGTGGGAAGGAGGTGTAGGAAGGGAGTTTCAGAGAACCAAAGATAATTCCCTGATTTTAAAATTTAACTTCACGCTGCCTCTGAAGCCAGACAAGAAGCTTCTTCCTATATCTGCATGATCCATCCTTCTCATGAACTAAAATTTAGGCTGGTACTGTTTAGCTAAATTTTGAATTTATTAAGTAGGATTTTGTGATCTGGGTTGGATACTTCAATACCATTTATGACATTATTTCTGTGGAAGAATATATACTAACTTGAACACAAACTAATTTATTGACAGACTTTTACATACACAGTCATGTGTTGAGCATTGTCTATAATCCTTCCTATAAAAGAGGCGTAGAAATTTCTGTAAAGTCATCTTTTTGTTCTAGTCCCGATTTTTTGTTTTGCCTATGTCATAGAATCCCAAATACACTAAAAAAAATCAGATTTTTGCTAAGCATTGACACATTATAGTGCCTGCTGGATTAAAGTTGAATATCTAAAAATATAGTTTAAGCATACCTTTCTTGGTGTTTAAAGTCTAAAATATTGGATTGGGGTGGGGGGAAATAAAATCTCTTTTAATAACCTGGTCTCTCCTAACTTTCCTAATTGGCTGCTATTAAGCTCAGAAGGCAGAAACGGGATTGTAGAGTCAGTATTGGCCCATCTAGGTAGGTGGATAGAGAACAAACATTTATCTATGTTTATCCCACTTACTATGTGCTAGGCACTATGGTAAGAACTGGGAATACAAAAAAGAGGAAAACAAAAGTCTATACCCTCAAGGAGTTTGCAATCTAATGGATAATCTGTATAACACATTCTGCTCTTTGAATTTTTACTTTGCAAGTGTTTTTCTTGTAATCAACATCTTGTTGGATTGTGTTTTCTAATTTATCCTGTTTTCTTCTTTCATTTTATGGGTGAATTCATCCTGTTCACATTCATATTATTAATTGTGTATATCCCTTCATCTTGTCCTTTTGTACTTTTTTCTCTTTACTCCCCCCCCTTTTTTTATAAAGAAGAAAGTGGTGAAAAAGTTGAACATTAGTGATCCATAATTGAAGCAGTCTGTATCTGTTTTGTTCCCCTATCACATGTTTTTACTCATCATTTCCTTTTAGTCCATCCTTTATCATACCCTCCCTTTTAAACTCCCCCTCTTTAGTGTACATGTACACCAAACTTTTTGTGTGTATGAACATAAATATGTGCGTATGTGTGTTCTTCCATCTTGTCTGGTTCAGTTTAGAAGTGAGGTTCATGGGGTGACACTTTTCCCTATCTGTTCCTCCTTTTTCATATAATCATCTCTTGCACTACTCTATTATGTGATTAGCCAGTTCCCTTCCTCTCCTCTTCTCATCCCTTGTTCATTGCCTTGGCCCTCCCATTGCTGGCTTCTCTTAAGATAAACAGAACCATCCCCAGGGTTTTGGACTTTCTTATTTAACTTTTTCTAGCAAACTGAGAAGACACTTTGTTTTTCGTCATTCTTTTATTTTTACTTTTTTATATTTAATTTATTTATTTTCAGTTTTCAATATTCATTTCCATAAGTTTTAAATTTTTTATCCCTCCCTTCTCAAGATGACATGCAATCCGATATGGGCTCCATACATACATTCCTATTAAATTCTCCTTGTTCTTTTAGAATATAAACAATTCATCTCATATAGTTCCTTCCTATTTATAAGTTTATTGACTTCTCTTTGATTCTCTTGATTCCTGTATTTACATTTTACAGTTCAAAGATACTGCTACATTCTGGCCTTATCATTAGGAATCCTTGGAAGTCTTTTATTTCAGTAAAGGGGGGGGGGCGTCTATCATCTCCTCCCACCCCCTGCTCCCAACCTCCTGATGCTCAGTTTGAATTTGTTGTGGAGTTACTCTCTTCGGGATTTACCTCTTGAGTTTCTCTCAGTCTTTTCAATGTATTGGGTGTTATTTTCAGTTTATGCCTACCTACAGCCTCATTTTCTGGACTGGGCTTTGAATTTGGATCATATTCTGCTTCTTTTCACTCTTGGATTGTGTGGGTATGTGCTATTTGGTCCTAGATATGGTGGTGAAGACCAAGCTGTACCTTCTGCAGGAATTTCTGCATTTTGACTCAGCTTAGTTTTGACCTGGGCTCCTTCTTTGTCTCTCCCTTGAATAGTTCTGGCCGCAAAGTTAGCTCTGTCCCTTGCTGAGAACCTAAGTCTTGCCCAAGTATTGATCATGCTGATAGCATGCCTACTGGGGGACCTGATGCTGTGTTTTCCAGATTCTGCCCTGTTCCTTTTATTTGCTGTGGCTCACGCATGAGCAGCCTTGGTGCTTCTGGCCCTGTTCTCTGGTGTGATGTGGGTGTCATTGCCCATCTGGTCCTGTCTCCTTCTGTGTCTCTGTTGTTGCTGCATCTCTTTTACTGCTGCCTGGGTTCTAGGCATTGTGTTGTCTGGGTGCCAACTGGCCCTATTTCCTGTGTCTCTGATGGTTGTCTAGTTGCTGAGCTGCTTGGGCTCTGAACTACCTGAGTCCTGCTCTGACCTTGACTCCTGGTCTGGATCTGTGCTTTTTCTTATTATTCCTTCCCTGGTTTATCTCCATGCTTAGCTTCTGAAGAGGTCTTTTTGTCCACTCTTCACAGTGTTTTTGCTCAATCTTGGACTAAATAGAGGAGTTTATAGCTGTTTTTCTTTGGTTTTCATTTTTGTTGTTCCTTTTTGGTGTGTTTTTAGAACTTTGTGCACAGTACATTTCACTTTGCATCAGCCCATGTAAATCTATTCTGTCTCCTTCTCTCTGCATCCTTAGAGTTTTACTAGAGTTTGTGGAGTATCCTCTATGTCCCCGACCCAGCCATGTTAGTTGAGAGACCAGGGTTCTTAAAAAACTAAAAAAGCACAAGGCAATAAGCAATTCACCATCAAACAAGTGGCATAAAGAATATAGGGTAATTTTATGATTGTTAGCTGTGGTAAGTCTACATGTTACTGATTTTATTTTTCTTTTCTATTACAAATAATCTGCTTTTAACTATCAGACTTACAGGCAGACCTAATTGACTAGGACCCATATTATACCTTCTTTCTGTAAATAGTAATGAGTGAAATAATTATATTTGTCTTTATTAATAAGGTTAAGTAGCTTTTTCCTTTTGTTTTACCCCTGATTTTTAGTCTGTTGGTCAGTGGTTTCCTTCTGTGGAGCTAGACCACACCTTCCTAGCTTGTGGATAATGTCAAGTGCTTTTTTTGGGTACATACCTATGAGTTCACTGGTACGGAATTCCCTCCATGAATGTATGTGGGCAGCTTTTGTGTAACTTAAAGGTACAATACCTAAATCCTTCTAAATGGATGTTTCTACTGTGTCTCCTATTCATCGCTGTTTTATGTTTTCAGGGATGGAGGTCTGAAGAGAGCCAAAGTGAAAGATACTTTCAAGGAGGAGCAACAGAAGAACTACAGCAAGATGATAGTTGGAAATGGGTCTATAAAAACAGATTCTGATTGAGCACAAAAATGAAGTCAGCCAGTTTTCTGTGCCAGCAGCAGAACACAGAAATGGATTTTTCATTATAACCTCATTCCACTGAATTATATGGTAGTTTACTGGAATGAAATACATTTCCACCATTTTAAAATGAAAAGGATTAAAATGGTCCTCCCTTGAATAATTAATTTTGGACTGAAATGCTTATGTAGTAAATCTTGAAAAGGATGCTTTCTAAGGTTTCTTGGAGCTCCTTGTTTATAATTATTCCAGAAGGATAGCCAGACTTCACTTTCTGATTAGCTTTGCTTTCTCCCCATCCCTGCCATCCCCAGAAAACAAAAACAGAAACAAATAAAAATACTCATTAGGTACAGTTCCTCTGGTGTCCTGACAAACTTGAATTCTATTACTCAAAATTTGAATATGGGATGCTTGGGGGTTTTCAGGAAACAAGTTTTGGCTGTACAATGCCATGAAAGTCCGTATTTTGGGTAAGCAGGAGAAATGTTATTTGTGGACCTCCACTCATTACGTGTGTCCAACGTGGAAAAACGTGAAATGTATCTAAGAGTACTTATTGAAATAAAGTACCTTACCAGTAATCTACTAGCACTTTCATACCTATACTCTTCCTCTTAGTGTCCTCAGCCCCTCTTTTGTCTGCCACTAGTTTGACATATAGTTTGTTTTCATAGACAAACCTTCATACACTAGAATCAGGAAAATGAAGTCACACTGCATATCTTTAATAGAAGCGTGAATGTAGAAACATGTGGCACTATGCCATTGGGGTGGATATATTTTTCTTGCCCTTACAGTTAAAAAAAGTAAAATAACTTCAAAAAACTGAGCCTTAAAAATGAGTAAAAGGGAAAATAAATGTTTCCCAACTCACACAGCATAAGCAATGTTTGTTAGCAACATGATGCAATTCTTAAACACAATGAAAAGTATTATCTATTATTTTCTGATGTAAAGAATGTTAAAACTATCTTATTGTAAACACAACAAAAATAAATTCTATATTTTTAAATGTCTCTTTTTTTCTCTCTCCTCTCCCAAAATGTAATTTCTTTAAGTATATAGGACTCCTTTTCCTCAATTAAAAAATTTTTACTTGTTTTGGGTTTAGGCAGAACTTTGGGACATCCTTGGTATAGAATTTCTGTGTGTTTGTGGTATAAAGATTAACTATACCCTTCTTAATCTGTTCGAGGGGTGGGGAGCCTGCCCTTTCAAGGCCACATGTGGCCCTCTAGGTCCTCAAGTGTGGCCCTTTGACTGAATCCAAACTTCCCAGAATAAATCCTTTTATTAAGGGGATTTGTTCTGTGAAGTTTGGATTCAGTCAAAAGGTTGCGAGTTCCCCACCCATGGTAAAAAGCAGGGACATCTGCTACAGACTCTGCCTTTGGCCACTTTATGAAGGCCATCACTGTGGTTATTTGTAGGTGGATTTTTGAGAGCTCATCTATTAACCACATAGAGGCACAATGCAACATTTTCCTAGGTACACACCCAGTTGTGCTCAATTCATTTTACCCACTTCGAGAATCTTTCCTGTTTTTTCTTCTATGTTGAGCTTCAGTGCTACTTAACCGAGAAAGCTAATTTGAATAAGGTAAGAGTCAATGCAAATGGAATTCAATTCAATAAATAATACGTGGTGGTAATTTTTTTTTCTCCTTAAATTTTAAAGAAATCAAATAGAGAAGCTTATACCAGAAATCAGTATTTGTTAAGGGCCTTCTTTTGGTTTATCATGAATAAAAAAGCATTTATTGAGCAATTATGTGCACAGCATTGTGCTAAGTCCTGGACTACAAGCAGAAAAGCAGTCTCTGCTCTTAAGGAGCTTACTTTCCAACAGAGGGAGATAACACAGTTTTCAGCCTCAAGTCAGATAGGAAGGCCCTATGGTCCTCGGGTTGTAGGAGCAAAACAGATGCAATACATCTTATTTACTGTTACTTCCAAGAATAAAGCGAAATCTGTTTCTGAAATTGAGCCATTTGACAGTACCAAGGACTTCAGTGATGAGAAGTTTCTTTGCTGGTTCTTTGGTAACTTTGGCTTCTGGGACAGTTGGCAGGTCACATCACAAGGGTTGTTTCTCTAGACCATAGCTACATGGGCCAGTCTGGAAGTGGAGCTGGTGGGGGGAAGGGGATTGCAGTGTAATTCCTGGGGCTCTAGGGCTTGGTGGCAGTTGGTTTTTGTGGTAAAGGGGATGGTGGGCCCTTTCTTACCACTTAGAAGCTAAAATATTTATTGACTGACTTTCTCCCTGGAGGTTCCTACCCTCAGTCAGTGATGGCTGCTTGCGTCAGGTTGAAAATAGGGATTGGGGAGGGAGGAAGACATGGCTTTCAACCTCAGGGTACTGGACTGTCTATTGGGAACAAAGCAACTCTGAGATTTCACTTCATACCCATCAGACAAAAAAGGAGAGAGTGTGGGAAAACAGGCACATTAATAAAATGTTGGTGGATCTATGAATTTTTCCAGATATCCTAGAAAGCAATTTGGAACTATGTCCTCCAAATCACTAAACATAACTTTTGACCTACTCATTATTAGGATTACACTCCAAAGAAATCAAAGAAAAAGGACCTGTATGTACAAAAATATTGTAGCTTTTTTCATAGTAGCCTCAAAATGAAAACTAACAGAGTTCTCACCTATTAGAGAATGGCTAAATGACTTATGGTTTATGGATATGATGGAATATTATTACACTGAAAGACATGGTGATGTGGACAGTTTCAGAGGAAACTGGCAAGACAGTGTAAAGTGAGCATAATTAGGAAAACAATTTATACAACAACAACATGATAAAGGAAAAACAACTTTGAAAGACTTTAGAACTGTGATCAATGCCATGAAAAGTCACAATTCCAGAGGACAGAAGAGGAAGTAAATTACCCACCTCCTACCAGAGATGTGATAGATGTAAAATGCTGAAAGAGACATTTTTGGATATGGCCAATGTGGAAATTTGTGTTCCTTGACTGTGTACATTTTAGGTGAGGGTTTTAGTTTTCTATTTTTATTGTTCAATTGGTTTGGGGCAGGGGAAGGAAAGGAGGCAATGGGAGGGAGAGAAAATGCTTGTAAAAAGTAAAAATTTTTCAGTAAAAGAAATTGAAAAACAAATTACTTGTAAATCTATCTGGTCCTGGGCTTTTTTTCCTTTGGGAATTCTTTTCTAGCTTGTTATATTTTTTTTCTGAGATGGAGTTATTTCAATTCTCTATTTTTTCTACTATTAATCTGAGTATTTCATATTTTTATAAATATTCATCCATTTCATTTATTAATTTTTTGATGTATAATTGGGAAATTTCTAATTTTATTTCCTCTTTGTTGTTCATTCTGCTTTTTTGCTTTCAATGAGAACAGTTTAGCTTCTCAATTTTTCTCATTAAATGAAAAAACTTCTAATTTTATTACCTTTTTTATTTGCTTTTAATTTCATCAATCTTTTATGTTAAGAGTTCCTAAGTTGGATCTTAGTTGAGTTCTTCATTTTCTAGTGTTTTTTTTTATAGTTGCACACCCAATTCATTGGTATCTTCTCTCATTGATTAAAGTAGTTAGAGATTTTTCTGCTAAAGTCTGCTTTGACTGCATTTCAAAAGTTTTAATCTCTTGTCTTTCTAATAATAGTAACCACTGCCTGCCCTAGGGACTGGGGCATTCTGCCACTCACTGTTCTAAAGGGGCCCCTCTGCCCTAGACACACACTGAGTTAATCTGGATTGGGTTCAATCCTGGAGAGCCTGGTCTCTGATGAGACGGCGGCTGGTTTCCCATTTCCTACACTTTTCAGCTCATTAAATTCCCATATTGATATCCCAATGAAAAGTTATTTAAATTTAGGTCTGAACTCAGGTCTTGTGTCCCCCCCCCCCCCAAAGGAGGAGTAGATGTAAATGTACGATATGTGTAATATACAATGTATGGGAAAGGGATTTATTTAACATTTTTTTTTTCCTGGCTGCTTGAAATCTTTTTTTCTCTGACTTTGAACCTCTGGATTTTGGCTATGACATTTTCATTTTGAGTTTCTTTCAGCAAGGGATGGTTTTGTTCTTTCTTTTCACTTGGCTCTCCCCACTTCTTGCCAGCAAAGAAACAAAGAGAAGTCATTCCATGGAATGCTAATCCCCTAATCTTACCTCTTTCTACCTGCAAGGGACCCTTCCTGCCTGCGGAGGACAAAGACCCTGTGTGGGACAGCAACTTCACCCAAAATTAAACTCAGAGGCTTCTCAAGTAGAAAGTAGAAATGTATTTTATCAGGATCCCCCAGGAAAGGGTGATCTCCGAAACACATAGATGATTCGTAGGGAGAGGCAGCACCCAGAGGGCAGAACTCAGCTATATACTCTAACCAAAACAACCCCCACCCACCACTGACCTTTTACTCTCATTGGTGGAGTTCAGGCTCACAGTCTAAATGCAGAAATCTACCCCAGGTACAAGAAACAAGGAAATGCTAATTTAGCCAATGCCAATTCTTAAAAACACTTTTATCCTTATTTGGCCAGGCGAGGCTTGTGCTGAGTGGGGGACAGGCTGCTCTAAGTTTCGGATTCCTATGGGTAGTAACTTGAAACAGGCCTAACTGACAATCAGAAGCCCTGAGCCATGCTGAAAAGTCCTCACTTTTATTTATCCCTCTCAATTTACAGAAAGGCTGAGGTTTAGATTTTATGAGATGTCTTCACCATCCCACTCAACCCCATTCCATTCTGCTTTATGCCCATCTCTTGTTCTGGCCTTCTGGTAGGGATAGGATAGAAATGCTATTTTACCAGCTTCTCTCCTGGGTGTCCTCACCTGAGCAGAGGGGGAAGACACTACCCTGAGGCCCATTAATGATGTTAATTACCCTCTTGAATTGGGAATGTCAGTGATTATTGCTGGTCATTCCCTTCCCATCCAAATGATCCTGAACTCCCATAGATCATCATCCAAACTCCATTCCCCATCCCCCACTACCATTTTCCTTATTCCTATAATCCTTGGTCCAAAGGGTGAATTGCATGGGACTCTCCTCATTGGTCGAGACTGATTACTCAATGCCTTGCACCTTTGTGAGGGGCAGGCAGAACTGGTGAGAGCTGGATAGAAGCAGAATACAAAGGCTCTTCAAGCTTCCTGCTTTGAGAAAGAAATTGCAGAATTCCAATCTCTCTTCATATCTCTGGGAAGAAGCTCACAGTTGCTATCATAGCTCTACTCCCAGTTTACTACCCTAGAGAGGTGCCTAAAAGACTTCAGGGAATATTTCCATTGATGAGATCTGAGACTTTTGGTTGAGCTATCTCTCTCCTAATGGGAGAGTTCATTTACTCTGTATATTTTCTGGTAAAGATATTTTGGGACACATACTTTCTTGGATTTCTATTTTGCTCTCAACTTGGATTGAGTTTATTTGCTATTTGCTATGTGTGTTCATTGTGGAATTGACATTTGGTGGGGAAGTCGTCAAGCCTTGGATATAGAGCTTGGGGGTCTTCTTTCCCCATTAAGGAACAGTGATCAAGAGTTTAGGTTGAACCTAAAAGTTATATCCCCTAGGCAATATTGTTATCCCCTAAACAATGTTATATCCCCTAAGCAATATTTAAGAGAGTAGGTAGATATAATTTTTTGTTATTTTATTTTTGCTTTAAACTATTTATTTTTTCCCACAATTACATATCAAGAAAATTTTAGCATTCATTTTTACAAGATTTGAGTTGCAAATTTTTCTCCCTCCTTCCCCATCCCTCTTATGAAAGTAATAGGCAATTTGATATAGTTTATACATATGCTATCATGTAAAATGTATTTACGTGTTCATCACAGTTGTGGAAAAAGAAACAGATCAAAAGGGAAAAAAAACCCATCAGAAGGAATAAAGTAAGTGAAAAAAAGTGCTTCTATCTGCATTCAGAGTCCAATAGTTCTCTTTTTAGATATGGATAGCATTTTCCTTTGTGAGTCCTTTATACTTGTCTTGGATCATTGTGTTGCTGAGAAAAGGTGAGTCATTCTTAGTTGACCATCAAACTATGTTGCTGATACTGTGTACAGTGTTTTCCTGATTCCATTCATTGTACTTTGCATTGGTTTGCACAAGTCTTTCCAGGTTTTTCTGAAATCTGCCTGTTCATTTCTTATTACACAATAATATTCCATTACATTCATATACCACAGCTTGTTCAGCCATTTCCCAATTGATAGGCATCCCCTCAATTTCAATATTTTGAAATTTCCATATTTTGCCACCACAATTGGGCTGCTATAAATATGTTTGCTAATGTAGGTCTTTTTCCTTTTTCCATGATCTCTTTGGGATACAGACGTAGTAGTCATATTGCTGGATCAAGGGGCATGCACAGTTTGGTTGCCCTTTGGGCATAGTTCCAAATTGCTCTCCAGAATGGTCAAATCAGTTCTCAACTCCACCAACAGTGTTTTAGTGTCACAATTTTCCTACATCCTCTCCAACATTTATCATTTTCCTTTTCTGTCATATTTGCCAATCTGCTTGGAGTGAGTTGGTTTTCCATAACCTCTGATCCTTCAATGTTCCAGCTGCCAAGTCCTGTGTTATCCTGACTGTGACTCTTCAACATTTGAATTGTTTCTTTCTGGCCACTTGTAATATGTTTTCCTTGACCTGATAGTTCTGAAAGGGATCTCTTTTTCTCAGGTGAGTTTTCAGTTTTAATTTTCATTTCTCTAATCAAAAGTGATTTACAGTACTTCTTCATATGCCTATAGATAGCTTTGATTTCTGCAGCTGAAAACTGCTTGGTCATATCCTTTGAGCATTTATCAATTGGGGAATAGCTTGTATTCTCATATGACTCAGCTCTCTCTATATTTGAGAAATGATGCCTTTATCAGAGACACTTGCTGTAAAGATTGTTTCCCAGCTTTCTGTTTTCCTTATAAGCTTGTTTGCACTGGTTTTGTTTGTGCAATAGCTTTTCAATTTAATAGGATCAAAATGATCTGTTCTTCATTTCATAATGCTCTCTATCTCTTGCTTGGTCATGAATCCTTCCCCTCCCCATAGATCTGACAGATAAACTATTCCTTGCTCTTCTAATTTGATTACTTTGTTGTCTATGGTGCCTTTTAGCAAGATGTAGCTTTCTTCCTTACCTCTTTTAATTAGGTCTAACATCAGGATTGCTACTCTTGCTTTTTTTACATCAGTTCAAGCATACTAGATTCTGCTCCAACCCCTTACCTTCACTCTGCTTCAAGTGTGTTTCTTCTAAGCAACATGTTGTCAGATTCTGGTTTTTGATCCACTCTACTATTCACTTCTGTTTTATGGGAGAGTTCATCCCATTCACTTTCAGTCATGATTGCTACCTGTATTTTTCCCTCCATCCTATTCTCCTGCCTGTTTTTTCCTCTGTCTCCTTTCAGTCTTTCTCATCTCACCAGTGTTTTGCTTCTGTCTACCACATTGTCTGATCTGCCCTCCCTTCTGTCAGTCCCTACACTTCTCTTCTCACCACCACCCCCTTACTTAATCTCCTCCTTCCCTATTGGGTAAGATAAATTTCTATATTAAAGTGATTGTGTATATTATTCCCTCTTTGAGCCAATACTGATGAGAGTAAGGTTCAAGCAATGCCCATTGCCACCCTCCCCCCACCACGCCATCTTCCCCTCCACTGTGATAGGTCTTCCTTGCCTCTTCATGTGAGATAATTTACCCCATGCTACCTCTCCCTTCCTTCTGCATCCATTGTACTCGTCTTTCTCATCCCTTAAATTTTTTTTGTGTCATTCCCTCAAATTCTCTTACCCATTCCCTCTATCTGTGTGTATATATATATATATATATGTATGTATGTATGTATGTATATATGTATATATTTATATATATATATGTATGTATATATGTATATATTCCTTCTATCTGTACTGTTGGTGATACATTTTTTAAGAGTTACAAGTATCATTTTCCCACATAAGGATGTAAACAGTTTAATTCTATTGAATTCCTTATGTTTTCTTTTCCCTTTTTACCTCTTTGTGCTTCTCTTGGGTCTTGATATTGGGGGTCAAATTTTTGGTTTCATTCTGGTCTTCTCCTTATGAAGACTTGAAATCCTTCTATTTCATTGAATGATCAATTTTTTCCCTTGATGTATTATGCTTAATTTTGCTGGGTAAGTGATCCTTTGTTGTAGTCCTAGCTCCTTTGCCCTTTGGAATATCATGATCCATAACCTCTGATCCTTTAATGTTCCAGCTGCCAAGTCCTGTGTTATCCTCACTGTGACTCTTCAATATTTGAATTGTTTCTTTCTGGCCACTTGTAATATGTTTTCCTTGACCTGATAGTTCTGAAAGGGATCTCTTTTCTGAGGTGATCAGTGGATTCTTTCAATGTCTATTTTGCTCTCCAGTTTCAGGATATCAGGGCAATTTTTCTTGATAATTTCTTGAAAGATACTGCCCAGGTCCTCCTTTTGACTATGGCATTCAGGTAGTGCAATAATTCTGATATTTTCTGTCCTGGATCTATTTTCCAGGTCAGTTGTTTTTTCCATGAGGTATTTTACATTTTCTTCCATTTTTTTCACTTTTTTGGATTTGTTTGATTGATTCATGATGTCTGATAGAGTCATTAGCTTCTATTTGCCTAATTCTAACTTTTAAGGTGTTGTTCTCCTCAGTTAGCTTTTGTACTTTCTTTTTCATTTGGCCAATTGTACTACTTAAGGAGTTGTATTTTTCAGTGGATTTTTGTATCTCCTTTTCCATTTGGCTAACTCTACTTTTTAAGCAGTTCCAAGCTGTTGACTCTTTTTTCATAATTCACTTGCATCACTCTCATTTCTTTTCCCAATTTTTCTTCTACTTCACTTATATGATTTTAAAGCTCTTTTTTGAACTCTTCCATGAATTCTTTCTAGGCTTAAGACCACTTCCCATTTTTCTTCGGGGTTTTTCCCATAGGTGTTTTGACATTGTTATCCTCTTCTGAGTTTGTCTTGGTTTTCCCCGTCACCATAATAACTTTCTATAGTTGGATTCTTTTTTTGTTGTTTTTCTGCATCTATCTATCTATCTATCTATCTATCTATCTATCTATCTACCTAGCTATCTATCTAACCAAAAGCCTTTCTTTTAAATTTAAGCTCTCCTTCCAGGGTAGAAGGGGCTCTGTCTCAGGCTTCTTGTGCCAGTGGCTATAGGCCCTGGCTGTTTACCTGGTACTGCACTGATGTTGCCTTGAGACCCACAGGGGACTCTTGTGTCTGGTGCTGTGTTGAGGGGATTGGGTGGGGAGTGGCTAGCATTGTTGGAGGCCATAGGGGTCTGGCAGCTTACCTGGTGCTGAGCTGGAATCCTAGTGGTGGTGTCTGATGTGTGCTGAGGCCATGTGGGGTTCTTCTGCCTTTCCCTGGGACTATACTGAAGCACAGGGAGATGCCTGTCTGCCTTGGGCTGTGCTGAAGCACATGGAGGTCCATTCACTGGAGGATGCTTGTTTGGTCTGGACTACACTGAAGCACGTGATGGTTCTTGGGGCTTGAGTCTGCCAGTTCCCCCGGCTATGCTGAGACATGTGAGGAGGTCCTGGTGTTGGTATTTGCCTGATTCACCAAACTGGGGCTCAGGATCTCCTGCTGGTTTGCTGTGTTGGGGCTTGCTGGGAACCTTTCTGTCCTGGAATGCACTCCCCTTTTACCTGAGTCAGAGAGACCTTTCTTGCCAATCCTCCAAGTCTCCAGGACTAAAAGACTGCTCCTCATCTTTCTGTTGGCTCCACTGTTTCAAGATTTGTTCTGGGGTGCTATTTTATGGTTATTTGGAGGTGAATATAGGAGTGCTATAGCAATTTACTGCTTACGCAACCATTTTGGCTTCCAGAAGTCTGAGAAGGTAGATATAAATTTAGTCTAGTATCCACTTCCTCTCTGAGGACAGCAGAGTATCTAGCACCTGGCCCCAACAGCCTGCTTCCTCTACTACCAGGAATCAAAATCTGTCTTGGAGAAGGATGGGGGAGGAGACACTTTCTTCCTGTGAGTCACTAGCAGCTACTGTGGCTGTGTAAGACCACCAACAACAGCACACAGGAAGGGCTGCCAACACAGGATCTTTGATCTGCTTTTCTAAGGAAAGCAACTTTAAAGGGTTAACAATCTCAGTTTAATTAAACATCATATATCATTCACTTAGTTCAGGAAGAAAAGATCAGCCCCTTAACTTATGGGCAAATAGAAACAGAAATTCCAAGAGTACGTTATAAACAGACCAACTACCACAAACTAATCTATCCATAGCAATACATAGTTACCAGAGAAGAACCAATATCTATCTGTCTGGGTTACAAACTGGAGGGGGGGCAGGGAAAAGGGGAGCAGTTTCAACAGCTTGCGTAGAGTCTCATCACCCACATTCCTTCAATGAGTGTGCCCCCAAAACAAAACGCTAACCTCAGATCTTATATACCCATCTCAGGGCCCTGGGGGCTCAAGGCTCATCATTTAGGGTGTGGGAAAGCTCCAGTACCACATCATATACAATCCAATGACTCTCAGTTGTCTTAGTGCTGAGAAACATTCCAAGACAAAAGAGATCCCACTTTACCTGCCCCATTCAAAGGAAGGCCAGACTCATCAAAGGCACTTGAGAGAAAAAACAGCAAAAAAATCCTGCCCTGATTAGCATTACAGACAGACCTAAGTAATGGGCAAACAAAACACCCCTTACAACCCCCAAACATCTCTTTCTACACGTGGCAACTCAATCCATTGGAATTCTTACGTTTCTATCCTCCTTAACCCTCCTACCCCAAAGTCCCAACCAAATGCAGCCCACCTTTCTACTGTTCTCTCTGGAATACATATACTCTACATAATAGACTTGCTTTCATCTTAGATCTTTTCCTTTCTCACTCCTTCCGTCTTCTGGTAATCACTGACACCAGGCTTCCTCTTAATGATGCGGCGGGCCCCCCACCTCCACCCCCCTGCCCCCTCCTTCCCTTTCCAGCACTGGCTACACTTTTACTCGTTCTCTTCCCACTCACTGGTCAAAGTGGAGAAGTTTGGAATAATTTTTCCTCTCCATGGCCACTTCTAGGCTCTTTCTCTATCTCTATCATTCAGTAATATCTCCTCCCTTGAGGCTCATTGAATCCATATCTACCACTCAAATTCGGGTAGTGGTTGTCCACCAACTTCTGGGACACTCTCCTTCTTTCTTCAATGAGTTAAGTGCCTGGCTCACAGTTTTTCCAGTTTTTATCTCTTTCTCAACCTCTGCCTTCATTCTAGAAGACTTCAATGTGAATCTTGATATTCCTTCAAACATCCTTGCCTCAAGTTCCTTGACTTACTTGTAGTTCTACTCCTCCACTCTACCTCGGTGCACACAGACATGATCATAATACTGATCTTGCAACAAATGCTCTATGTTGAGAATTCTAAATTTCTCTTATGTAAGAGCAATCTATTGTCATTACATCTCTTCATTGACCTTGTGACTCCAAATCCTGTTCTTCATCCTCACCACAACCTCCGACCTCTTAGTTCTTTGACTGACTACATTCTCCATTCTCCATCTTCACTGCTTAATGATTCACTTCTGTCTTCTTCTCTTAAGAGATCTTTTGTCCACTTATCCTATTGCCATCTTGCCCTGCCAAAACTCAGCTCCTTGGATCACTTCCACCACCTAATGCCTTTGCTCCTACACATGTGCTGCTGAATGAAGCTGGGGAGAATGGCAAAATTCTGCTGACTGGAACTTCTATAAATTTTTGTTACGTGATCTCAAATGGGCTCTGGCTTAGGAAAGGCAATTCTTGTACACCTTTGTAATTGATTTACTATCCCACTCACTGCAGCAGCTTTTCCAAAACTGTTTGTCCCTCCTCAAACTTTCAATCGTTTCCTCTCCCCCCAGTCTCTCTGTTTAGAATCTTGCCTTATATTTCATTGAAAAGATTAAGGCTATTCATGAAGAGCACCCTCTTATCTCCTCCTCATCTCACAACACTCAGAGGCCTTCTGACATGAACTCTTCTTTCACTCCTGTCTCACATGAAGAGCTGTCCCTTCTCCTTCCCAGGGCAAACCCCTCTATATGCACAAATGACCCATTCCATCCTGTCTTCTCCAGCAGATTGCCTCCTCCATCTTTCTTATTTTTCAATCTTTTTCTGGCTGCTTCCCTATTGCCTACAGATATGCCTATGACTTTCACATCCTCAAAAGAGCTTCATTTAATCCATTCAGCCCTGATAGCTATTGTCCCATGTTTCTTCTCTCCTTTTCTCGCTAAACTCTATAATGGGTGCCTCCACTTTCTTTCTTTTTAATTAATTTATTTTAAACTTAAATACACAATAAGAAAAGAAAAAAAAGCATTGCCATGTGCACAGCAAAATGTAAGAGAGGATTCAAAATATACAACAATAAATTTACGTTTGAAGAAAGCCTATATAATAAATACTACACATTGTGTTCAGAGCTGTCCATCTTTTCTTTGCTTCTTTGTCAGTTTTCCTTTGTTCTTTGCTGTATACTTTTTACTTTGTTCTTTTCCCACCTTCTTCCCCCCAACCCCAAGAAGGCTACAATTAAGCATGGACACACACACACACACAGATACACATACACATATATATATATATATGCATCTATACACACATATATGCATACATATACACGTACATACATACACTTTCATATACATGCATATAGCTATCTATAATCATATGCATATATAGACATATGTATTTATATGCATCTATGTAAGACTGTACTATACTTGTTTGTTCTCTGTTTCTTTGAGGGTGGATTACATCTTCCTTCATAAGTCCAAGTCTTTCCATGTTTTCTAAGTCTACCAACTCATCATTTCTTACACCACAGCAACGTTCCAACCATATGCTGTCTAATTATTTTAAATAGTCTAAAACAATATTCATTAATATGGCTGACATATAGTGTAGTTTGCCTATTTATCTCTTTTGATTAAATCCATTTTAGCTTTAATTTTGTCTGAGACCATAATTACTACTGCTGGTTGTTTTTTCCCTAATAAATTCTACTCCTGATCTTTATGTTTGTGTGTATCTCTTATTTCTTATCCCTCCTGACTCCTTTACTTTATCTCTACCCTCTACCTTGCTCTCCTATTATTTAACCTAACCCCCCTCCAAAGACCCTTCCCTTGTCATCTCCCCCACCCCTGCTTTCCCCTTGCCCTCTTGTTTCTATCTGAATTTAGAAGACTTTTATAGCCTTCCAAATACATATGTTGTTCCCTCTTTATCCCATTCCCGTTAATCTAGACATCTTTCTATCCCCCACCTAATCCCATTCCCTCACCCTCTTATTTCTTCATAAATTTAGAAGACTTTTATTCTCTTCTAAATGTATATATTGTTCTCTCTTTAACCTAGATCTGATGTGAATAGAGTTCCCTCTAAAAAATTCCTCCCTTATCTTCTCCCCCTTTCCTATCCCCTTAGCCTTTTATTTCTTTCTCAATTTAAAAGACTTTTATACCCTTCTAGATATGTATGTATTCTTCCATCTTTAACCCATTCCTGATGAGAGTAGGGTTCCAGAACTACCAGCCATCCCTCCCCCCATCTAATTCCTCTGTGTTAATTCTTCCTCTTGCACATCATTTGTATAAGATACTTTTTACCTTTTTCCTAGATGGTATTACTTTTTAGAATTAAATTACTCAGTTCTACCCCAATCTTTCTATCGAACTATCCAATTACTAATTACAATCTTAGATGTACAGTTTATATTTTCTTGTATAAAAAGTAAACAATCTGTCCTTATTGAGTCCCTTGTAATGAGTCTTTGATTTAGACCTTATATTTCTCTTGGATCTTGTATGTCAAATTTTCTATTGAGTTCAGTTCTTTTTGCAATAAAATCCTGAAAGTCTGGCAATTCACTGAATGTCCATTTTTTTTCATTGAGGATTATGCTTAACTGAGCTGGGTATGATATTTTTGGCCACAGCTCCAGTTCTTTTGCTCTTTGATATATAGTGTTCTAAGATCTGTGGTCTTTTAGTGTAGCCACTGATAGGTCTTGTGTGATTCTAATTGTGGTTCCACCATATTTATTTATTTATTTTTTGTTTCTTGTAATATTTTCTCCTTGAGCTGGGGTTTTGGAATTCGATTATGATATTCTTGTATGTTTTCCTCATAGGATCTCTTTCAGGTGGTGATCAGCGAATTTTTTCTATTTCTACTATCACCCTCTTGTTCTAATGCTTCAGGACAATTTTCTTTAATTATTTCTTGTATTTTGTATCAAGATTCTTTTTTTGATTGTAGTTTTCAGGTAGTCCAACTGTTATGTTTTTTCTTCTCGATCTGTTCTCTAGGTTGCTTGTTTTTCCTATGAGATATTTCACTTTCTGTTCTATTTTTTAATTTTTTATATTTTGTTTTATTATTTCTTGGTATCATAACTTTGCTGGCTTCCCCTTGCCCAATTCTAATATTCAAAGAGTCATTTTCTTCTTTAAGATTCTAGATCTCCTTTTCCAGTTAGTTAACTTTCTTTTCATAATCTTCTTGTTTTTCTTGGATTGTTATAATTAAAAAAATCCTCAATCTTCTCATTTGATTTTTAAAGTCTTTAAAGTTCTTCTACGAATTCTTTTTGGGCAGGTGACCATTTGACATTAGTCTTTGGGATAGGAGATGCTTTTTTTGCTTCAGTGTCCTCTTCTGAAGATGAACCCCAGTCTTCTCTATTACCATAGCAACTTTCTATGGTTGGATTCTTTCTCCTTTGCCTGCTCATGTTTTTAAAAAAATTGCAGCAACTTGTAATCATTTCTAATCCTGGGATATGGGGGATGATACCTCTGGCCTCAGGTCCTCCTTCAGTATTCCTCTCTGGCCTGGAACCAAAACTGAGAACTCCACCCTCCTGTAAGTGTCTACAGCTAAGCTAGCAGCACCCCTACCCCACTGCTTCTGTACTTACTGGAAGGTACTGATTCCTTCTTGCCCAGGGCTAGGTTTTGCCCCCTTATACTTTCAGATGAGGTTGTTGGGCTGTGTATGATATTGTCCTTGATTTCCCAGGCTTCTGCCACTAGCCTCTTGTCCTCTGGGATGCTGCAAGCTTCAGGTCTCCTGCACTGTCCCTCATCTAAGTGCCAAAGCCTTCAGGTTTGTTTACCTGAGCTTGAATTGGGCTCTTCTATTACCTTTCACATTGTCACCTTCACTGGAACTTTATCATTTTGTGCTTTTCAGAAGACCTTCCCATACTTGCTCTCATCTGATCTTTATAGCAGCCGTTTGAAGTAAGGAGAGCAGGCATTCCTTCCATTTTACAGACAGAGAAATGTAGAGATTTTGTGCAAGATTACTCAATGAATGATATTGCTAAATTTAGAACCTGATCTCCTGATTCAGCCCAAAGTTCTTCTACCACAACTATCCCTGCCGCATCTCAGAGGTTAGGGACATGGCACCACACCCTACCCCTGCCCCCCAATCTGGAAAAATCCAAGTAAAATTTTTTGGCCCTCCCTTGGTACCAGAAAAGAAGTCTGAATTTTTTCTTTTAGGGGGTGTTTACAGTACCTTAAAAGATAAAATATGTTGATATTGTACAATACTATGCATATACTTTATGTATTTCTGAGTTTCTAAACTTTTTCTGCTGGCCTTTGCGTGTCATCTGCAGCTTCTGCAAAACTCCCACCAAATTTCCATTTAATTTCTTATGTTGACCCACCATACATTGAAATCATGTTGGGGAAAGTTGCAATGTGAAAGGGATAACTGCATATAGAAACCTTAAGAAGGAGACACAATTCTTCAAGGAATGAGAAGCATGAAAAAACTGATATAGTCTTGTGAAGACTCCTATATTCTAATGAAGCAAAATGTTATAAATGTGTGTGTATCAAGGCTCCAAACAGCTGCCATGAAGGACTGAGGGTTAGAGTGGGGTCTACGCTTTTCCTCAAGGGAAGATGAATGAGAGGCACCATTCAGGAAGCAGGAGGAAGGCATTATTCAGGTCCAAGCCAACATCTTCAGGAAGCTTGTAGTTGATGAGTGGAGGAGGGGGGACTTGGGCATGATGTGCTGAAAGGAATTCTAGCCAAGTTAAGTAAACGGTGATAAGGTGATAAGGTGGAAAAGAAAAGAGGCTTTGGAGAGGGGGCAGGGATCAAATTCCATCTCCTGATGCTTACAATTTGTGCAATCCTGGGCAAGTCAGCCTTCCTGACCTCATTTCTCTCATCTTTAAAATGAAGGAGCCCTTAAGTCTACATTAGGCATGGGAGTGAGGGAGTTGGGAGGAGGTGGGGTGGGAGATTGTGGAGCAGCAGCAGAGAAGATTAAAAAAAAACCATGCTCTAATAGAGGAAGATCCTCCCCAGGAGCTCCTATAGCAACAAAATCATAGGTCAGATCCTTTTCCATACCTCACTTTATCAGCATCATCATCCTGTAATGTATGAAAATGATGATGATGATGATAGTGGTGGTGGTGGTGATGATGGTGATGATGATAATGATGGTAGAGGTGATGGTGATGATGGTGGTGATGATGGTGTTGATGATGATGGTGATGATGATGGTGGTGGTGGTGGTGGTGATGATGGTGGTGGTGATGATGATAGCATTTCTAAAATGCTTTAAAGTTTGCAAAGTACTTTTAAAATATTGTCTCATTTTATCCTCACAACAACCCTGGGAGGTAGATGCTATTGTTGTTCTCATTTCACAAATGAAGAAACTGAGGCACAGAGGATAAAAGACTTTCTCAGGGTCACATGCCCTGTAGGTATGAGGCTGGATTCGAACTCAGATCTTTTTGATTCTGGGTTTCGTGCCCCCAGCTGCCTATACATAACGAGGAAACTGAGTCCCAGAAGATTGTTATTTGCCCCATGTCATATAGCCACTAAGTAATGAAGCCAGGACTTGAACTCAGAGCCATTGTACCATGCTTCAAAAAAGGGATATAAAGCCAGTTGAATGGATATCTGTTAGGGCTGAGACTGACCCAGGCCTGCTGTTCAGAGTTGGAATGAAATGAAACACTCATAAGTCATTCAATAATTAACAAAAGGAAATTACTTCTCCACAGAATAAAGAAATTCAAAAGGAATATTCTAGTACTTCACTTGGGTAGACATGGACCTTCGCAGGGAAATGCCTCGGTCATCAGGGCAGGGTGACTGGCATAATCTTGGAACATTTAACAATTCTGAAGAGCCCTCACTCCATGTGGGTGCCCCCTCCCCCTTTTTTTGTCATTTGGAAAAGTGCAAGGCCAGCAGTGTCTAATGTGACCAAGAGGTTGAGAAGGATCAGGACTCCAAACCAGTAACCTATTCATAGCCACATGCAATTTAACATTTTCTTCTTTTATTACAAATTTACATCAACGTATATCAACATTCAAGCACACAAAAGAACAAAAAAAGAGAGTGTTATGTTAAACTATGAGCTTCAGTTATGTATGGTTTGCTTTTATAGTACATATATTTGTGACAAAGGTTTTGTTTTTCTTTTTTGATGGGGAAAAGTGGGAGGAAGAGAAACTGGCTTTTTGTTCATGGAAAAAAATTTTAAAAGAAGAAAATTTAACAAATTAGTGACAAAATTGTCTAGTATGCCCCTACATTTCTCTCTGGACTCTTTTTTTTCTCGTGTGGATTTTAAAACTGTCATACTAATGTTCTTTTTTTCTCTTTTGTTGAATATCTGTCAATTCCCACTTATATATCCCCTCCTTGATAGAACCCTCCATTTTAGCCAACAAATATAATCAAACAAAACAAACAATCACATTGGCCATGTCTGAAAAAGCGGTTCCTCTTCCAAAAGGTAGGAGGTAAGTTTCATCATCGATCCTATGAAGCCAAGTTTGGCCATTACATTTTCATCATAGTTCCAAAGTTTTTCAAAGTTCTTTCCCTTTTTTATTACAGTTACTGGATAAATTATTTTTCCTTATTCTGCTCTTTTCATTGTGCATCAATTCACATAAATCTTCTTAAGTTTCTCTGAATTCTTCATGTTTATAGTTTTTTATAGCACAATAAGAACAGTCCATTATATTCACCTGACACATTTTATTTAGTTGTTACCCAGTTACTTGGCAGCCACTCTATTTTCAGTCTTTTGCTGCGACAAAAAGTTTCACCTTTCAAGTTTAAATTCTAGAACCACAAATACAACTTGATAAAGCCCTAATATCATCCTTATGTTATTTCCAACCTATAAACATCCTTAGAATATAAACTCCTTAAGGTTAGATATTGTTTTATTATTGGTTGTATCCGCAGTGCCTAGAATAGGGCCTGGAACACAGTAGGTGCTTAATGAATGCTTGTCAATAGATTGATCTTTGGATTTTATGGTTCTTGCTTTTTTTGAACCCTGAACTCTACATAAGATTTTTGCAAAGTTGAACTATATTAGAGATTGTTATCACCATCATTAACATCATTATCATTATTATTCACTTTTCTTAATTAAAAAGAAATAAAACCATATCACATTAATAAACAACAACACACATGCAAAAAGACCTTTGCAGCACTGGTCAGTAAGTTGGGGAAGGGAGAAGAGAATAAGCATTTATTAAGTTCTTATGGGCCAGGCACAGTGTTAAGTGCTTTGTAATTATTTCATTTGATCCTCACAACAAATCTGTGAGGTTGGTGCTATAATAATAGCCTTTTAAATGGATATAAATAGGATAAAACCCCATTTTATCATTGAGAAAACTGAGGCAGACAGAGGTCAAGTGACTTGCCTAAGTTCACACAGACCAGATTTGACTTCAGTAGGTAGAATACAGCATTCTCCTTGTTATATAGGAATGTTGTGCTATTTCAAAAATCTTCCCTCCTCACCAAGTGCATGAAGGTCCCCTGTTAGACAGGCATTCCTATAGATTTGCAGGTGTTCTCTTTCAAAATACAAAGAATAACATCTTTGAGGCTTGTTCAGGATCACAGCCAAAAGGGAATGGGGAGATTTGCTACAAAGAAGCTCTAGTTCTAGACTCTTAGGACCATAGTTGCCATCTTGAGGGGTTGAGAACCCTATAAGAAATGGACAGACTTACATGGACCCTGGTTTATATCTTTTTCCTCCCCATATTGGCACATCATGCTTCCATTCCAGAATCCTGGGGGAAAATATGTTAAAAAAAAAGCTTACTTGTGACTGTTGTATAGGGTTCCCCACCACCACCACCAAAAGAAACAAATAAAGAAAGAAAGAAAGAAAGAAAGAAGGAAAGAAGGAAAGGAAGAAAGGAAGAAGGAAAGAAAGAAAGGAAGGAAGAAAGAAAGAAAGAAGGAAAGAAAAAAGAAAGAAAAAATTAACAAGGTTCCTTCTAGAAAGGTGATTCCTATTCAAAGTAATAGATACTAGTTATTTGATAACTATTTATTTCCTGAACCATAAAAGAAAAGCTAAAACAAAAGAATCATAAACACACATTAGCAAATACTTGAAATATTTTGTGGGACTGCTGGTCAGATTGCCTCTGACCTAGACACTCTGGTTGTACATGTCCTTTAGCAGGGAGCTAGAATGAGTGTGCTAAGGTGTGGCTCTGATTAGAGTGAGATTTAGAAATCATTATCACTGTAGATATTTATGTAGCCTGGAGAGGTAGGATGAATCATGCATTAAATAGTATTCAGCATTCATTCAACAAATATTTATTTAGTGGATACCATGTTCAGCGATCTCAAGAAAACCTAGAAAATAGTGAGTGATTGTAAAAAAGGTAAGTGATTGAAACACAATGGGAAAGAATTATGTAAGTTGCATAACCATTTTTGTGTCCTGGACCCCTTTGGATGAAACCTATGGACCCAGAAAACTTTTAAAAATTCATAATTGAAGGGAATGGTAAATTTCAGTTGGAGGTTAATAAAAATAAAGACATAATTTTCCCCCCTATCCTACTTCACAGACCCCCTGAGATCTATCTACAGAGCCCTGTAGATAACTCAGATTATCTGAAACTGAATTAGAATCCTTAGAAAAGATGGCATTTAGCTGCCATCTTGTGGTGAGCTCATAAATTCAAAGACTTTATCCATTACAAACACTTTAATTTGTCATGGCCTTGTGTTCCAAAGTTTTTAAGTCACTTGTTGGAAGTTTGAGATGTGATTTCCCATAGAAACCATGTCATAATGATGGATAGATTTCCAGGCTTAACTATATAACTTACCTTATTTAACTGATAAAGCACTTGAAGTATAAGAAAAATGGCACTATGTTTCGACTGTATTTTACCACCATTTGTAACCTTATTTCTTAAAAAAGTTATTGATTTAAAAAAATATTATTTTCATTTTCACCTCTTTTTGGCCAAGATTCTAGCCCTTTATAACAAAGAAATTTTAAAGAGAGAAAAAAGACTCTTCGGCAAAACAAGTCAACATATCAATTGAATCTGGAAGTCTCTGCCATGTTTCATGCTCATGATTCTTGACCTTCATAAGGCAGCAGGAAGGGAGATGCATTCTTTGGACTCTTCTAAAACCAAACTCAGTTATACACAGTGTATAACATCACTTCTTTGGGAAAACATACCCCAATTTCCAACCCAGACTATGAAGAACACATCTCTACTAATAACTCGTCAGCTCGCCGCAGAGGCAGTGCACCATGGTGGTAAGAACATTGGATCTCAAATCAGAGGACTGAGGTGAATGACATTGCTACTTACTATCTGTGTGACCTTGGCAGAGTAATTTCTTCTCTCAATCTCAGTATACTCATCTGTAAACTAAGGGGATTGTACTAAATTTAAAGTCCCTTTTCACTTTACTTGCTACGGCCTCATAGCTATGGTCAGGCATCCTAGATAGAGTGCTGAACTTGGAATTAAGAAGCTCAGAGTTCCAAATCCTTCTTCTGACCTCAGACAAGACACTCAACATTTTTGAGAGTCAGTTTTCTCACCTTTAAAACAAGAATAATGATAAATATTGTTTATACAACCCTTACTAAGTGCCAGACACTTTACAGCTATCTCATTTGATTCTCACAACAACCCTGGGAGATAAGTGCTATTATTATCACCATTTGACAGAGGAGGAAACTGAGGCAGACAGGGTTAAGTGACTTGCTCAGGGTCACAAAGCTAGTAAGCGTTTGAGGCTGGATTTGAACTTAGGTCTTTCTGACTCCAGGCCCAGCTCTCTATCCATTGCACCACTAAGTTGCCTAATGTGATGATAACTATAGTGACTGAAAAGGTAGTTAGGAGGCTTAAGTGAAATAGAATATGTTAAATTGCCTTATAAACCTTAAGGTACTACATAAATTCCCTCTGAGATCCCCTTCAAAATACTCTCTATATTTGTATGTATATTATATTTGAACGTACATATTTTGTATGCAGACATAGCTGTCTGCATGATATCTCCCCCATTTGTATGTGAGTTTTTTGAGGCTTATTTTTTTTTTTTTGCTTTTCTCTATACCCACGGGGCCCAGTGCCTAGTGACCACTTCAGAAATGCTCATTGACTGACTATTATTATTATCAAAGAAGGTAACACTCTAGTTCAAACATTTCCCTGTTATCCTTAACTAGAGAAGATTGGACTGAAGAGGAATCTCCAGGGACAGATTCCTCTCTGATTCTAGGGGTCATTTTGAAGTTCCATGTTCAAAAGTCATGGTCTATATAATATATGGTGAAACCACAGATTTGAATCTCTGCCACAGTCTCTTAACATGCTGCTCTGACAGCTTCCTATGGGGTGTTTGTTGGGAGAAGTTTTCATGTTAGTTGGCTGTCACCAGCTTCAGAGATCTGGATTTCCTCCACGGGATCCATACATGCCCTTCCTCAAGGAGCCAAGCCCCTCATCTCACACTTCAATAGTTTTGCCTGTGTTACAGTGTGCCATCAGTGAAATAATTGTCATCCTCATTAAATCAAGGAGGTGGATGGGCATTTGACATAGTTCTCGTATCCCCAATTCTACAAAAGATCTTGGAAGATATGAAGATCAAGGATTGTTCTTTCAAGTACCTTTGCCTAGTACCTCCCTTAAAGAGTCTCACCAAAGTCTACTTGATAGAGTCTTTAACAATCTCCCAAATGTCATTCTCTGTATTTTGGGCCCTCCTGGCTTAGATCTCATGTCAATGGTACAGCAACCCTGAGGGTTGTTCCCTCCCAGCTTAATTTTTTTTTCTTTTTCACTAATTAAAGGAGCCATCCCTTGACTCACTTCTTAAAGAGGCCTATTCACTGAATGCGTGTTACCTCACTCTAAGTGAGTACGTGAAAAGGCCTTAGCCTAAAAGGGCCAGGGTCTTCCATTGCATTCTGGGTCATCTCCAGTCATCCTGATTAATATCAGATCACTGGACCCAGATGGCTCTGGAGGAGAAAGTGAGGCTGGTGACTTTGCACAGCCTTCCCTCACTCAAATCAAAGTCAATTGCAAGTCATGTCATCATTGCCCTGATGTCATGGTCCTCTTCAAAAATGAAGGACAAACGCAACAACAAATGCCATTCTAGCAGTCAATTCCAGATCGTTTTTTTTTTTTGATAATCCCATAATTAGCAGTCTTTTGGGAAGACCAAGGAATACTGAAAAATCAACCCTCAAAATACAGAGTTAAGCAAATTTGACAAACCCCCTACATATTGCAGACTTCTCATTTGCAATTGCTTATTGCTTTTAAGGGCTTGTCCCAACACAAAGCAATTTGGGAAGAATAAAATTAAAATAGAAATAAAACAAGTAACTAAGAGATTTGAAAAACTAAAGAATGGCTTTCTCTTTTCAGAGAAAAAGTCTAGTCCCAAAAGAATTTCCAAGGTATATGGAGCTCTTCCACTAGTGATTAGAAAGCTGGAGTTGACTGGAAATCCCTTCTCTCCTTTCCTCATCCTCAGGTGAGATGTCCTGGGTAAAAAAAAAAAAAAAGAATTCTTCTGCATGTAGGTAAACCTTTATAATTCTCCCAGTGGACCCTCTGTCAATTCCAGCAGCAATGACAACAGTCATTGGTGGTGATCCCATGCACTGGCCAAGATGAAGCCTGAGACTGAACTCTAGACTTATGGCTGTATCTCTTAATCTCTTACCTTGTGTTTCTTTCCTTGAGCACAGCTGAACTATCTTGGCTATCTTGGGAGTTCAGGATTCTTAGGATTCTCAGTCAGTGTCATCTACCCTGTAGAAAGTTACTTCTGAAAAGAAAAAACAACCAAACCTCTGAGAAGAGGTGACTGGTGTCATGACATAATGACCCCAAGGCATGCCTTGCCTTGCCCGAAGACCCTGAGTGAGTTGCTTGGATAATGCAGAGCCAGTTGAGAATGAAATTCCTTTTCAACAGTCCCACAGAGTATTTATATTTTTATATTTCAACATTTTAAGTATTGTCTTCCTAAGAGAGTATAGTAATGGATTACTGTTTCATGTTTAAGTGTCAATGTGCGATTATGAGTATTTTGTATTTTGAGCAATTTTTTTTTCTGGTAGAAGAAGAAATCTTCTGTCCAGATTCGTCTCAAGGAAGTCCAAGGGAGAGCTATTGGAATCCTAACCTTTACAGTCAGAAAATGGTGAGTAAAAGATTTTTTGTTTTATTCTAGATGTGTGGTGTTTCTTGTTCAGTCACCAATTGGCTTCAATACCTCTCCTCCACCAAATGGTTGGTGGGAAGGAGGGCACATAGCTATCAACCGAAATGGGGAAGGCAAAGAGAATAAGAAGCTATATAGTGCCTATCATACTCCAGGCACTGTGCTAAGCACCATGTAAGCAAGCTCGGTGCTTTTTATGATCCCTGTTTTAGAGTAGAGGAAACTGAGACAATCAGGTTTTAAGTGACTTGAAAATACAGCTATTCAGTGTCTAAGGTCACATTTGAACTCAGGTTTCCTGATTCCAGACTCAGTGCTCACCAGCTGCCTCCAAAAAATCCTCTTTGTTATCTTCCATTATTTCAATGGAAATGTACTCTCCAATTATCATTTTGGGAAATCCTTCCACCAATGCAATCATATCCCTTCTGGGCTTGCTCGTCCCATGTGACATTGACCCTATTTGTCATAGGGATCTCACCAAACACAGTAGAGGCCTCCCTTATTTCTTCTGATATCACTAGGACATAAATAGATCCGTTTTGCTGGAAATCTGTTATCCCTTGACCTAGTCATATAACCAGTTCATCTTTTCTTCTTATAATTCCTTAAGGACATCTTTGACTTGTCCTTTTCTTTGGCATTCCTTATTTGTTGTATGTTGCAGCCTGCTTACACCCATCATGTGATGGCATCTCTCTTGTTCTCTCGGTGAAAGTCATTTCTGGTTCTTTGGGGACTGTTGCATTTCAAGTCTCATCACCGTATAGCAACACTAGCAGAATGCTGGGATTATAGACATGGGCCTTTGCTTTCCTGGGTCACTTGGGGCTATTAAAGGGGCTTTGAAATTTCCTAAAGGCAATACAGCATCTCTTCTGGTGAACTTTGTCAAAACACTGTCCACCTATTAAATTCTGGGCCGAACACACTGTTTCAACTGTATGTTGTAATCTAGGCAATAGATGGTCTTCATTAACCCAGAAATAAAACACTAAGTTTGTATCTCTTCAGGATCATAGGATCAGGATGATGGATTTGGAGATAAAAGGGACTTTAGCAGTGTTCTAGTTGTGTATTTTACAGATGAGGAGACAGGTTAAATGACTTGCCTATGGTCACATGGGTAGAAAGTGGAAGACCTGGCGTTTAAACACATCTTACTTATTGGATTCTGATTTCAGATTAAGGAACCCTCTGATACCTAAAAAAACTTCTCCTTGCCTTTGAAAAGGGAGGAAATCATATCTGCCTGCTTCTTTAATAGAAATGGTGTACTAGAAACAGTTCTAACTTCAGCAATGGAATAAAGCTCTAATGTGGTCAGTTTTTCTAATTTACATTGATTTTAGCCAAAGACTTTCCACTTAAGGATAAAATGATTATTTTAGGCAGCTACTTTTGGTGGGGACATAAAAAGATAGAGATACCAGCAGGTGGCAATGTTACACAAAATATAACATTTGCTTTGTGGATTTGGACAAGAGGTAGCTTGTGGTATCATGAGATGAGGATCTTCAACACTGAACCTGCATAGTGAAGATCGTTCACTTCTTCAGTTTCAGCAGTCAATGGGAAAGGGGAAGGGAGAAATTATATTTTTGGTAAAAACTTGAAAACAGACAATTATTTACAGTGGGAAAGGAGAAAGAGGGATTAGAATAAACCTAGGGTTCAGCCTAAAGTATGTGTGTTTTGGTTTCTCTGGGACAGTCCCTGTTTCTGATAACCATTTTTTCTGAATGAGAAGATGTTTCCTAAGAAGAACTAGGGCCAGCAGGGTTAAAGGGACCCACTAAGAGTCACAATTATTCTATAAGGCAGGTAGTACAAGTATTGTTGGTTTCATTTTACAAATAATGAAACTAAAACTCAGAGAAATTAAATGATTTGCCCAAGTGCTTTATGCATACCCAAATAATCAAGTAGGTCTATGACCTCATTGATTTGGAATTTCCCTTCAACAATGTAGATCCCAAGGCATCCTTGCATTCCCATACTGTGTAACTGTTGTCCAAGCAGAAGTTTGCCACAGAGGGTCCACCTAATTTGCTTGATGCCTCTTTTGCTTTTTCCTTACACCATGAGAGTACAAGTATGGCACTCTGGCTGTCCATCTGTCATCCCATGCTCTTTCTGCCACACAGTTCCTGTTATAGATATATAATGTCAAGGAAAATAAATCCCTACATTGACCACATCCACTTCTCCTTCCTGGCCTCCCCTACCCTATGTCCCCCACCAGATGTCTCATTCTGCACTCTGAATCTATCACCTCTAGTATGTTTCATCACGAATATTCTGGAATTGTGATTGGTTGTTGTGTCAACCAGAGTTCTTAAGTCTTTCAAAGTTGTTTGTCTTTACAAGGCTTTCCAAGTTTCTCTAGAAGCATCCCCTTCATTAATTTTTCTAAAGCATAATGGTACTCTATTCCATTCTGTTCTCTAATTTAGTTTCTAATTCTTTGCTGTTGAAAAAAGAGTTGCTATATAAATATTTTTTATATGTATAGGTCCTTTTCCTCTTTGATCTCTTTGGGGTACTTGTATAGGAGTGGCATCAGTGGGTCAAAGAGAATGCACAGTTTCAGGGGCATGGTTCCAAATTGTTTTCCAGAATGGTTGGATCAGTTCATAGTTTCACCAGTAGCCCATTAATATAACCAGGAATCCATCTTGTCTAATCACATGGAAGTATGCTGTGTAGACAGAAAGTGTTGGGTCTTCCTGGGCAGTCAGATCTGTTGGGATTTTCTCTTTTCCTTTTGCTCATTAAAGGGAGCTCAGCATGAAGCCTTCTGCTCACCTTTGAAAAATTTTAATTTTGGGATGACTCACTTTTCTTTTGCCTGATGGGAAGGGAAGGGATGAAGAGATATTCTCAGTTGCTCATCAAAAGTTGTCAGCATCTAAGTTTTTGTTTTCTTGTTGACTTTCCAATTTTTAGCAGAATGTTTAGCACATATAAAGCACCTAATAAATTCTTGTTGCTGGACTGATTGTGCCCCAGCGTGGTCATCATATTCCTAGTGAAAGTTTGTACTGAGATACACAGTCCCAGTTTAAAAAAGCTGACCTGAAATGAGGAATTACGGGAAGATGGTGGAGTAAGGCAGAAAATTACCTGGCTCTCCCAAATTCCCCCACTTCCTCCCAATAAGTTAATGCCTCAAAGTGAAATTTAGAGTGGCAGAAATAATTTAAAGTCAGGGTAAGGCAGTCATCCAGTCTAAGGAGGATGTTAGGAAAGATCTGATCTCCCAGGGTGGTGGTCTGGCCTGAGTGAAGTGCAGATTCCAAGTCAACAAACAGGAAGCCCTTGGGGCAGCTAGGGCAGCTATGTCAGCCAAAGCCTCAGCTTTGGGAACTTTTGTTCCACTGTGTGAGGGTCATGTGACTGTTTAGGGCAAGATCGTGGGGACCCTTCACTGGTTGTGGACATGGGGCACTGGTGCATTGACCAGATAGGGTCCCAGGTTGTAGCTATAAGTGAGTAGGAGTGAGCACACAGCTATGAGTGTGTGGTCACAGAGGGCAGGGCCCTGCTGGTTGTGGTCACTGGCAGGAGAGCAGAGTCCCTGGTTTCAGTTCCAGGACAGAGGGGTGGACTGAAGCTTGCAACCCCTGGAGGAAACACAGGTAGCAGGGGCATTTGCAGTGACAGCATTTCTGGGGGTCCTGATATCAGCTCAGGGGTGGAGAAGAGTACCTGAAGTTACTCATAGACCAAGTTGTGGGCTGGAAGAATAGTGACCACACCTGGCCTTGGATTATAGAACACTGCAAGAACCAAGAGGTCAAAGACTCCCAGACAGAGCTCAGAAAACAATAGCATGGAAAATCTAAAGCCTGAAATGTTATCCCCCATACCTAGTATGCAGAGCCTGACCCCAACATAAAGTCAACAAACAAGAAATAAACCATTAAAATGAGCATACAACAGAGAAAGAATCCTATCATGTATAGCTTTTATGGTGATAAAGAAGATCAGAAGATCTTCAGAAGAAAATAATGAAGTCAAAAAAGCTTCAAATAAAAATGTAAAATGGTCACAATCCCCAAAAGAGTTTTTGGGAGAGTTTAAAAAGGGCTTTAAAAAGCAAATAAGAGAGTTTGAGGAAAAATAGGGAAAAAAATTAAGAGTAATGCGAGAAAATCAAGAAAATTAATGAAGTCAACCAATTAGAAAAAGAGATCCAAAAACTTAAGAAGAAAATAACTCTTTAAAAATCAGAGTTGTAAAAGGGAAAGCTAATAATTTTATTGTAAGACATCAAGAAATAAAAAAACAAAATCAAAATAATGAAAAAAATTGAAGAGAATGTGAATATCTCGTTAAAAAAAACTAACTTGGAAAACAGTTAAGGAGAGATAACATAAGAATTGTTGGACTTACCTGAAAGTTATGTTAAAAAAAGAACAGCATGCTCCAAGAAATTATTAAAGAAAATTGCCCTGAAGTTTTGGAACTAAAGGGAAAAAAGAGAAATTTTTAAAAAATCTACTGATCACCACCTGAAAGAGATCCCAAAATGAAAACCCCCAGGAACATTATAGCTAAGTTTCAAAGCTCTCATGTGAAGGAGAAAATATTACAATCAAATAGAAAGAAACAATTTAAATATTGTGGAGCTATATAGTCAGGATAACACAAGATTTAGTAGCTTCTACATTAAAAAACTGAAAGTCATGGAATATAATATTCTGAAGAGCAAAGGATGTGGGTTTGCAATCAAAGATAACCTGCCCAGCAAAGCTGAGTGTAATCAGTGCAAGGGAGATAATGAGTGCAAGCGAAATAATGGATATTTAATGAATTAAAGGACTTTCAGGTATTCTTGAGGAAAAGACCAAAACTGAACAGAAAATTTGGCTTATAAGAATGAGGAGAAATAGAAGAAGGTAAACACGAAAGACTAATTATGAGGGATTTAATAAGGTTAAACTGGTTACTTCTTATATAGGAAAATCTTAATAATTTTAAGAATGTTATCATTACTAGGGTAGTTCAAAAGACTATACATAGATAGAAAGTTTGGGGTTGAGTTAATTATGATGTAATGATCCTAAAAAAATAAAATTGGGTAGGTGGAAATAAAATGGAGCAAATTATCTGATACAAATGAGGTATGAATGAAAGGACTGTTGTAGTAGAGTGGAGGATAGTATGACAGGTGGGTAGTGTGGGAACCTTAGTCTTATTGGAACTGGATTACAGAGGGAATAACCTATACATTTATTAAAGTATAAAAATCTTCTTAAATTTCAGTGAAATAGGAGGGCAAGGGGATAGGATAAGGGAGGGACTCTTAGAAGGGTGTGTAGATTAGAGAGGGAGATTATAGAGGTAACTTAGACTTCTGGGAAGGGATAGGATAATGAGAGAGAGAGAGAGAGGGAGGGAGGGAGACAGAGAGAGAGAGAGAGAGAGAGAGAGAGAGAGAGAGAGAAAGACAGAGAGAGAGAGGAATGAAGAAAAATACACAAGCAGTATTTATAACTTCGAATGTGAATGTAATGAACTCACCCATAAAACAGAAATGGGTAGATGAATGGATTAAAAACCGAAAACTGACAATATGTTGTTTACAAGAAACATATGTAAAAATGAGAGACACCCATAAAGTAAAAATAAAGGGCTGGAATAGAATTTATTATGCTTCAGCTGACGTAAAAAAAAATCAGGGATAGCAATTATGATCTCAGACAAAGTTAAAGCTAAAATAGATTTAATTAGAAGAGATATGTAGGGAAACTACATTATGGCAAAAGGTACCATAGATAATGAAGTAATATCAATACTAAATGCATCAAATGTTATAGTATCCAGATTTTTAAAGAAGAAACTAAATGAATTACAGATGGAAATAAATAGCAAAACTATAATAGTGGGGAACTTCAACCTTCCTCTCTCAGAACTAGATAAATCTAACAAAAAATAAATTAGAAAGAAGTCAAGGAGATTTTATTAGCAAGGCAATAAACACAATATCCATGATAATTGTGAATATGCCTATGTAATTCTGTATCACAAAATATAACTCTCCACATAGAAGGTAGGAGAAGTAAACCATTTATTCAGACACCAGACAACCAAATCCCGTAAGCAATAAGTCTAACCCATCCAAGCTGCAAACGACTCTCAAAACCAGTGAGCCCACTTTATCATAACAGCAAGGAACTTAAAACACCACATCACAACATGGAGCCTCACCATCCCATAACCTTCTGCTCCCTGCTGGGGCCTTCACACAACAAACTCACAGCACAGCAGTTCCCTGCTGTTATGATAAAGTGGGCTTACTGGTTTTGGGAGTTGCTTGCTGCTTGGATGGGTTGGACTTATTGATTATGGGATTTGGTTTTCTGGAGTCTGAATAAATGTTTTACTTCTACCTTCTATATGGAGAGTCTCTCATATTTTGTGATACAGAATTACATAGGCATATTCACAATTATTATCAATATTGTGTTTATTGCCTTGCTAACACAGAAATGAATAGAATCTTAGATATCTGATATCTGGAGAGAATTGAATGGAAATAGAAAGAAATATGCCTTTTTTCCTCAAAAGTACATGGTTCCACTGCAAACATTAACCATATATTAGTCGATAAAAATTTTATAGTTAAATGTAGAAAAGCAGAAATATTAAATAAATCCTTTTCAGATCATAATGCAATACAAATTACATACAAAAGATGGTGGAAACACAGACCAAAAGTTGATTGGAGACTAAATAACTTAATCTTAAAGAATAGGTTAAAGAACAAGTCATAGAAACAATAAATAATTTTATTAAAGAGAATGATAATAAGAGACAGCACACAAAAACTTATAGGATGTAGGAAAAGCAGTAATCAGAGGAAAATTCATATCTCTAAATGCTTATTAATAAAATAGAGATAGAGCAGATTAATGAATTGGATATACAATTTAAAAAACTGAAAAGGAACAAATTAAAATTCCCCAATTAAACACCAAATTGGAAATCCTAAAAATTAAAGATGTGATTAATAAAATTGAATGTAAGAAAACCATTGAATTAATAAATAAAACAAGGAGTTGGTTTTATTAAAAATACTAAAATAAATAAGCCATTGGTTAATATTGTTTTTAAAAAAGTGAGAACAAAATCAAATAACTAGTATGAAAAATGAAAAGGGTGAATATAACCACTAACAAAGATAAAATTAAAGCAATTATTAGGGGTTATTTTGCCAATTATATGCTAATAAATTTAGCAATTTCAGTGAAATGGAGGAATACTTACAAAAATAAATTGCCCAGATTAATAAAAGAGGAAATTGAATATCTAAATAAACTTATTTTAGAAAAAGAAATTGGACAGGCTTCTTATAAATAAGCTTCTTAAAAAAAAGCATCAGGACCAGATGGATTTATAAATGAATTCTATCAAACTTTTAAAGATCAATCAATTCTGATATTAAATGAATAATAGGCAAAGAAGGAGTTCTTCTAAGCTCCTTTTTATGAAATAAATATGGGGCTGATACTTAAACCAGGCAGAGCAAAAACAGAGAAAGAAAATTATAGACCATTTTCACTAATGAATATTGGTGCAAAAAAAAATGCCAAATGAAATACAAGCTAGGAGACTACAGCAATATATCACAAAGTTTATATAGATTGTGACTAAGTGGGATTTATACCAGGAATGGAAGTTTGGCTCAATATGAGGAAAACTATTAATATAATTGATTATACCAATAACAAAGTAACAAAAATCATATGATTGTATCAATAGATGCAGAAAAAGCTTTTGACCAAATGCAACACTTATTTCTATTAAGAACACTTGAAACCATAGGTATAAATGGATTTTTTTCTTTTTTTTTCCTTTTAAAATTTTTATTGGTCAATTGAATACACTCCAAGATGTTCATATCAATAGAAAGTGAAAAAAGAACCTAAAATAACATAATTTATTTATATATTACATATAGTCAAGTAGTGCGCTTTATAAATATAAATATCTAGATCCCCAGGAGCTAAATTTTAGAGGTAATATGTATTTCAATGATGTTCTCAGATAAAGTCTGGTTTGGGTTTGAATTTTTTTATGATAAAAAAACCTTGATGTTTGATTCTAAACAGTGTTTTAATTCCCAAGAGCTTGTACTTAGGCTGCTCAACACTGCTAATCCTCAACGCTGAGTCACTGTTATGATTTACCTTCTGTTGATCACTACTGGAGAAAGTCACAGAACCATGTTGATTGGTTCCACTATAAATTCATATTCTCTAATGGCAGTTAGGCTAGTACTCATTTTTGCCAAAGTTGTTTTTTTAAATTAATTAATTAATCTCTGATTGACTTCCTATCACACTACCACAGTGGCCATTTCAAACCTTTCTTTCTCTTCTTGAACTCCTAAATTTATCCTCATTCCTTTCTCTCTCAATAGATGAGCTCAACTCCTTTTTTTTGAGAAAGTTAAGTTTTTGTAATATGAATTCCTTTACTTCCTTTCTGTTCCTTTACACATTAAATATTTTTTACGGTTGTAGATGATGAGGTGGCCTTTCCTCTTGCTAATGTTAACTCCTATACCTGCAGTATTTATCCTAAAGCTTTCTATCTCTTCAGAAGGAATCAATATCTAACTACTGGCTCCTTCCCTACTGTCTAAAATGTTTAGACAGCAATGCTCTCCTCCAGAAAAACAAAAACAACAACAAAAAATTAAATTAGAAAATTCTTTCCTTCAATCTGCCATCTCCTTCAACCACTATAAAAATGTCATAATGCAACCACAACAGACAGGAAGCCAACAACAAAAAATTGCAGGAAATAGTCATCTGTTTCATTGTTTTTGTATTACTTTGGCTAGCAAGACTCTTCTTGACTGAGGTAACTAAGGCTAGCAACCTGCCTCACTCCAAGTCTCATTTGTGTCATAGCTTATCCAAGGTTCAGCTTTAGGGAAAGCCTGACTTCTCAGTAGTGTGCTATCTTCTCTTTTGAGTCACTTATCCCTTTGTCCTGTCATAGATCAAACTCTGCCAAGCCCCAATTAGAGGCTCACCCACCATTAACTTCTTTTTTTAGTGTTCTTTCTTTTTTGTTGTTATTTATTTATTTAATATTTTTAGTTTGCAGCATTAATTTTCACAACAGTTTGAATTACAAATTTTCTCCCCATTTCTACCCTGCCCCCACTCCAAGATGGCATATATTCTGATTGACCTGTTCCCCAGTCAACCCTCCCTTCTGTCACCCCACTCCACCCCCCATCCCCTTTTTCCTTACTTTCCTGTAGGGCAAGATAGATTTTTATGCCCATTGTGTATATATCTTACTTCCTAGTTGCATGCAAAAACTTTTTTTTTGAACATCTGCTTTTAAAACTTTGAGTTCCAAATTCTCTCCCCTCTTCCCTCCCCACCCACCCTCCCTAAGAAGGCAAGCAATTCAACATAGGCCACATGCGTATCGCTGTGCAAAACTCTTCCACAATACTCATGTTGTGAAAGACTAACTATATTTTGCTCCTTCATATCCTATCTCCCTTTATCCAGTTTTCTCCCTTGACCCTGTCCCTTTTCAAAAGTGTTTACTTTTGCTTACCTCCTCCCCTTATCTGCCCTCCCTTCTATTGTCACCCCTTTTTTTATCTTCTTCCTCCTTCTTTCCTGTGGGGTAAGATGCCCAATTGAGTGTGTATGTTATTCCTTCCTCAGATCAAATCCAATGAGAGCCAAGATTCACTCATTCCCCCTCACCTGTCCCTTCTTCCCTCCCAACAGAACTGCTTTTTCTTGCCACTTTCATGTGAGATAATTTACCCCATTCTGTCTTTCCCTTTCTCCCTCTCTCACCCCTTAATTTGATTTTATTTTTTTTTAAGATATCATCACTTCATATTCAACTCACCCTATGCCCTGTGTCTATGTGTATATATATATATGTATATATATATGTGTGTGTGTGTATATATATATATATATATATATATATATATATATATATATTCTCTTCAGCTACCTTAATACTGAAGTCTCATGAATTATACACATCATCTTTCCATGTAGGAATGTAAATAAAACAGTTCAACGTTAGTAAGTCCCTTATGATTTCTCTTTCTTGATTACCTTTTCATGCTTCTCTTGATTCTTGCATTTGAAAGTCAAATTTTCTATTCACTCTTTTCACTGAGAAAGCTTGAAAGTTCTCTATTTATTGAAAATCCATATTTTGCCTTGGAGCATGATACTCAGTTTTGCTGGGTAGGTGATTCTTGGTTTTAATCCTAGCTCCATTGACCTCTGGAATATCATATTCCAAGCCTTTCGATCCCTTAATGCAGAAGCTGCTAGATCTTTGTGTTGTTCTGATTGGGTTTCCACAATACTCAAATTGTTTCTTTCTGGCTGCTTGCAGTATTTTCTCCTTGATCTGGGAGCTCTGAAATTTGGTGACAACATTCCTAGGAGATTTCTTTTTGGGATCTTTTTCAGGAGGCGATCTGTGGATTCTTTCAATTTCTACTTTACCCTTTGGCTCTAGAATGTCAGGGCAGTTCTCCTTGATAATTTCTTGAAAGATGATATCTAGGCTCTTTTTTTGATTATGGCTTTCAGGTAGTCCAATAATTTTCAAATTATCTCTCCTGGATCTATTTTCCAGGTCAGTGGTTTTTTCCAATGAGATATTTCACCTTGCCTTCCATTTTTTTATTCCTTTGGTTCTCTTTTATAATATCTTGATTTCTCATCAAGTCACTAGCTTCCACTTGCTCCAATCTAATTTTTAAGGTAGTATTTTCTTCAGTGGTCTTTTGGACCTCCTTTTCCATTTGGCTAATTCTGCCTTTCAAGGAATTCTTCTCCTCATTGGCTTTTTGGAGCTCTTTTGCCATTTGAGTTAGTCTATTTTTTTAAAGTGTTGTTTTCTTCAGTATTTTTTTGGGTCTCCTTTAGCAAGTCATTGACTTGTTTTTCATGGTTTTCTCACATCACTCTCATTTCTCTTCCTAATTTTTCCTCTACTTCTCTAACTTGCTTTTCCAAATCCTTTCTGAGCTCTTCCATGGCCTGAGACCAGTTCATGTTTTTCTTGGAGGCTTTTGTTGTAGACTCTTTGACTTTGTTGACTTCTTCTGGCTGTATGTTTTGGTCTTCTTTGTCACCAAAGAAAGATTCCCAAGTCTGAGTCTGAATCTGAGACCATTTTTGCTGCCTGGCCATGTTCCCAGTTTTTCATCAGGGTATGACTGCTTGTAGAGAGTACTTTGTCCCAAGCTTGAGGGGTTGCACTGTTGTTTTCAGAGCTATTTCTACACAGCAAGCTCTGCTACACCAGCGCTTCTCCTCCCCCAAGAACTGCCAACCCAGACCAGACTCAGATATTAAGTAGGCTCTACACTCCCGCTCAGATCTGCCACTTAATTCCTCCCACCAGGTGGGCCTGGGGCCAGAAGCAACTGCAGCTGTAGTTCTGTTCTCAGAGCTGCACCAACCCTGCTGTCTCCAGGGCAGTGGCCGAACCTCGGACTCCTTTCATTCTGTCCCCACAGTTTTTCCCACTAACCTTCTCTGCTGTCTTTGGTGTTTGTGGATTGAGAAGTCTCGTAACTGCCACAGCTCACTGATTCAGGTGCTAGGACCTGTTCTGCCTGGCTCCTGGTCTGGTTTGTCCAGGCACAGTCCACACTGGGCTCTGCTCCCCTCCGCTCCCAGGTCCGTGGGATAGACCTTACCCAGCAACCATGCAGGCTGTCCTGGGCTAGAGCCCTGCTTCCCTCTGTTATTCTGTGGGTTCTGCAGCTCTAGAATTTTTTCAGAGCCATTTCTACAGGTTTTTGGAGAGACTGGGGGGGAGCACACACAAGTCCCTGCTTTCCAGCCCCCATCTTGGCTCCACCCCTCTGGATTTTTTCTTAAAATGCTAAGAAGCATCTACTTAAAACCATAAGCAAGCATTATCTGTATGGAGATAAGTTAGAAGTCTTTCCATTAAGATCAGGAGTGAAACAAGGATTCCCATTATCACCAATATCATTCAATATTAGCTAGAAATGCTAGCAAAATCAATAAGAGAAGAAAAAGAAATAGAAGGAATCAGAATGGGCAATGAGGTAATAACACTGTCTCTTTTTGAAGATGATATGATGGTATACTTGGAAAGTCCTAGAGATTTAACTAAAAAGTTCATTGAAACAATAATTTTTGCAATCAGCAGGATACAAAATAAACCCAATAAATCATCAGCAATTCTTTATATTACCAACAAAGCCCTGCAAGAAGAGATAGTAAGAGATAGTTTATTTAAAATAATTATAGACAGTATAGACAGTTTGAGGATATACCTTCCACGACAAACCAGCGACTATATGAACATAATTACAAAACACTTTTTTATACAATTAAAGTCAGATTTAAATAATTAGAGAAATAATAGTTGTTCATGGATGGACTGAACCAATATAATAAAAATGACAATTTTACCCAATCAACTTATTTGGTACCATTCTAATTAAGTTACCAAAAGTTTATTTTATTGCCCTAGAAAAATCAACAACCATTTTGAAGAACAAAATGTCAAGAATATCAAAGGAATTAACGAAATAAATGTAAAGGAAGGAGATCTAGCAGTATCAAATTTTGAACTGTGTTATATTATCGAAACTATGTGGGACTGGCTAAGAAATAGAAAAATGGATCACTGGAAGAGAATAGATGTATACACAATAATACAATAATACATAGTAGTAAATTATTATAGTAACATTGTGTTTGATAATGTAAAAATTTAAGCTTTTAGGATTAGAATTCACTCTTTGGCCAAAAATTGTTGGAAAAACTGGAAAGCAGTATGGCAGAAAGTAGATATAGGTCAATATAGATAAGGTCAAAATAGATACATGACATACACTTAAAGGGAGATATCATAAGTAAGTTAGAAGAACATAGAACATATTATCTGTCAGATTTATGGATAGGAGAAAGATAGTAAGAGATAGAGAGCATTGTGAGACATAAAAAGGATAATTTTGGTTTTTGTTTCTTTGTCATTTCAGTCATATCTGATTCTTCATGACCCTACTTGGGGTTTTCTTGGCAAAGACATTGCAGTGGTTTGCCATTGCCTTCTCTAGCTCATTTTACAGTTGGGGAAACTAAGGTAAGCAGGGTTAAATGACTTTCTCAGGGTCACACAGCTAGTAAGAGTCTAAGACCAGATTGGAACTTGGGAAGATGAGCCTTCCTGACTCCAGGTCTGGCATTCTATCCACTGTACCACCTACCTGACCTTAATTATGATTATATTAAATTAAAAAATTTTGTACTAATAAAGCCAATTGTGTTGGTAACCAAAAATGGGCTCCTTAGCACTTAGTTCAACAAGTGCCCTTGAATAGTTTGGCCTTTGTTCCCTTTGAGTAATTCATTGAGCCTTACTAGGTGCTAAGCCCCAGGCCCAAACCCCTATTAGGTGTAAAACCTTAGTGGGTGTGGATTGGCAACTAAGGTGGGGCCCAAGGTGGGTCTAACTCCAGGGAGGGCCTAGTTTACATGTCTGGGAGAGCAGAGGCTTTTAATCCGCCTCTTTGTGACGATTCTAGGTCACGTGGGTGAGTCACATGTGTGACTCACCCCTGACGCTGAGAAAGATATAAAAACCAGGGGTTGGCTGTCTGTTCCTTGGAGCTCTTTGCCACAGCGGTGGTGGCGCATGACTCTGGGCCAGCCCTTGTTCTGAGCTCCCAGGCTGAACCTAGATGTTGGTAACTATGAATTGTATTGAGTCTGTCTGTTGATATTTGTAATTTGTTTGTATTTTATTCTGAAATTCAGGGTGCTGGCTTTTTCCCCTGAACTAAGTGAATGCTGTCTGTATGCTGGATTAAAGTAAACTTGTCAACCCCTTCACCTTGCTTTCCTTAGTTAAGCAGATCAAAAGAACCTGTGCTGTTGGCAGCTTTCCAGGTGCTGGCTGTGGGTGGATCTTACACCCCCACAGAAGCTGCTAGCTGGATTGTTGAAACACCAATGTAGCCAAGATTAGAAAGGAAGCAGAAAATTGAGAAAATATTTTTTAGACAGTTTCTCAGCTAGAGGCGTCATATCTCAAATATATAGAGAACTTTGTCAAATTTATGAAAATATGAGTGATTCACAATTGATAAATGGTCAAATGATATGAATCGGCAGTTTTTGGAAGAAGAAATCAAAGCTATATATTGTCATATAAAAAATGCTCTAAATCATTATTGATTAGAGAAATGCAAATTAAAACAACTTTGAGATACCATCTCATACCTATCGGATTAGCTAAAATGATAAAAAGGGAAATGACAAGTGTTGGAAGGCATATAGAAAAATTGGAACACTGTTGGTAGAACTGTGAACTGATCCAACCATTTTGGAGAGCAATCTGGAATTATGCCTAAAGAGTTATAAAACTTTGTATACCTTTTGACCTGACAATATCACGGATCTGTTTTCCAAGGTGACCAGGCAAAAAGGAAAAGAACCTCTATGTTCTAAAATATTTATAACAGCTCTCTTCATGGTGGCAAAGAACTCTGGAAGTTGAGAGGATGCTCATCAATTGTGGAATGGCTGAATAAGTTGTGGTATATGATTATGATGGAATACTACTATGTTGTAAGAAATGATGAATGGGTTGATTTTAGAAAAACATAGAAAGACATGAAATAATGAAGAATGAAATAAACAGAACCAAGAGATTGTTGTATACAGTAACTGCAGTATTGTTTGTAGAGTAACTGAATGACTAAGCTATTCTGAGTAATATGAATCTTCAAATCAACTACAAAGGACCTATGAAGGAAGATGCTATCCACCTCCAGAGAAAGAACTGACATATGGAAGTATGTATTGGATGGTTTCAAATGTGCATATGTACACACATATGTATATGTATGTGTATATATATATGTGTGTCTGTATACACAAATATATATTTGTATGTGTATGTGTATATATATATGTGTGTGTCTGTATACACAAATATATATTTGTATGTGTATGTGTATATATATATATATATATATGTACACACACACACACACCTGTGTTAAATGTTGGTCTTCTCTAGTGCAGGAGTGGGAGGGAAAGAGGAAAATGACTCAGAACTCAAAATTTAATAAAATAAAAACAAAAATTTAAAAAAGTATTCTAAAAAAAAGAAGTTAATCTAGTGATCATCCCCCTCCCAAATGGTTGACTCTTTGCTCATTGTACCATTCATCTTTGGGGTCACTTTGCAATGCCAATGGAATATTCAGTCTCTTCCTGGGAAACCCAACTTCCATCTCTACCTCTGTGATCTGCACCCTCCCACCACTGTTATAAACCTTAATCTTTTACCACTCCAAAGTCAGGGGGAAAAATTGAAAGTATCTCCTTAACCTTTCTTTTCAAATCCTGACCTGTCTTTTCTTGATGCCCCATACAACTCTTTCTTTTGCTGCCTGGGAAGAGTTTTTCTGTATTATCCTCCTAGAAGCAGTGTTGATTTGCTATAGAGAGAATGAAAGTTTTTTGTTCTTTAAATATTCTTTCATTTCTTCCTCTTAATCTCTTGATTTGCCCTTTGTCATGTTTTTCTCCTTATATTCTTTTAGCCATTGATGTTTTCTATGTCTTCTGTCTCTCAGATAGCATGTGTGTGTGTTTTTTAATATACAGTAGAAGCAGACAGAAAGACTCTTTCTGGAGGTGGATTGCAAGTTTCATTTTAAATTGTAGTTTATTATTGTATGGATCAGAGTTACTAGGTCTTTCAAAGTTGATTATCTGTATAATATTGGTTTTACCAGGTAAATTGTTCTCCTAGTCTTGGTCACTGCACTTTGTATCAGTTCATACAAGTCCTTTCAGTTTTTTCTGAAACCATTCCCTTCATCATTTCTTATATAGTGCAATAGCACCTTATTACATTCATACACCATAAATTGTTCAACCATTCCCCAGTTGAGGGGCATTCCTTCAGTTTCCAATTTTTTGTGATCACAAAAAGGACTGCCACATATATTTTTGTATGTATGGGCCCTTTCCCTCTTTCTTTGATCTTTTTGGGGGTATAGGCCTAGTATTAGTATAGCTGGGTCAATAGATATGCACGGTTTAGAACTTTTTAGACAAAGTTCCAAATTACTTTCCAGAATGGCTGGTACCTATTTTCTTGCAGCCCTTCCAATGTTTGTCAGTCTGATAAGAACCTCAGAGTTGCCTTAATTTTATTTTCATTTTAGTAATTTTGAGCATTTTTTTCATTTAGTCATTTTTAGCTTGGATTTCTTCCTTTGAAAACTCATATCCTTTGACCACTTATCTATTGGAGATGGCTCTCTTAGTCTTATTAATTTAAATCAGTTCCTTATGTATCTTGGATATGCAACCATTATCAGAGAACTTTACTACAAAAATTTTCTCCCAGTTACCTGGGAAAAATTGTAATTTTAATTGAATTAGATTTTTTTGTGCAAAACCTTTTATATTTTATAAAATCAAAATTATCCATTAATTTTTAATGATCCTATTACATGTTTAATCATAACTTTATCCCTGTTCCTCTATATATCTGAAATGGAATTTCTTTCATGCTCCTTTAATTTGCTTATCATATCACCTTTTACATCTAAGTCTTCTATATATTTGGAATTTATCTTAGTATATGGTGTAAGATGTTGGTCTATACCAAATTTCTGGCAGTTTATTTTCCCATTTTACCAGCAGATTTTGTTACATAGTAAGTCTTTGCGTTTATCAAACAGTATGCTATCATGTTTGTTGTGTATCTAATCTGTTCCACTGATTGACCTCTTTATTTTTTAAATTAGTACCAAGTAGTTTTAATGCTTACTGCGTTGTTGTACCATTTCAGATTTGATACTGATAGACCTCTTTCTGCCTATTTTCCATAATTATTTGAGATTTTTGATCTTTTGTTCCTCCATATGAATTTTATTATTTTTTTCTAGCTCTAGAAAATGATCCTTTGGTAATGATTGCTACAGAACTGAATAAATAAATTAATTTGGATAGTGTCATCATTTTAAGCTTAGATTTAGTCATATATTTTTCCTGTAAGAATTACCTCGTATTGAGCTCCTTTGACTTTTCATATATTTGCTGTAGTTACTGTATTTTAAAAATGCTTTTCTTGTTTATTTGATGTGATAGTAGTAAGAGAGGTGTTCTCTAAATTAAGCCTCATTCCACCATCTTCTCTAGACCTCTCCCAATTAAAAACAATATTGGTGCCTTTTATTTTTATGTCACAGACATTTCTGGATATATCCCTCCACTCTAGCCCCTGACATGAACCTTCTCTTTAAAAAAGAAAAAAAATATTTAAGCAAAATATGCACGTGCAACATTCCATACCACGTTCCAAGGATTACACCAATCTTGGTAAAATAATAACTTTGCAAGGAAGTAGCCTATGTCAGTTTTGAGCAAATGACACCAATTAGACAGTTAATTTGATATATTTGGGTAGTACCATAAGTGTTCACTAGGGGACAGCCAAGAGCCATGGTCAGAGAGCAGTATAGGACTATTTAATGAGATGCCAGCTGATTGAGCAAAGGACCCACGGCCAGAGAATGGGTTTATATATGATTATAGTTTGTTTAAACGAAAGGGCAGTACAGTGTTAGGATCCAGGAGGATATGGGCAGGTCAGTAAATTCTATGACACATGAAGGGGTTAGGACGCAAAGAAAGAACTAGCAGGTTAGATTACAAGAACATTCACAGATATCAATCAGGAAGTCTCAAATCAAGCAAAGAATTACTACTATACTGGGTCGTAATGCATGTGTTGTGTTGAGGTGGCCAGATTACAAAGATAAGATCAGAATATTGGTGTATCAGAGCCTGTATTCAGAACAAATACCAATTCAGAAGGACCATAGGATGGTCAGCCAAGTCTTTTGACAAAAGCAAATTCTGACTTCACCTCCAAGCTCAATTGGTGCCTCGGGCATCTGGGGATTTAAGCAGCCCTTTGCCTGCAGAGCTTAAGGACTTACAGGTCTGATAGATGATGAAAACTAACCAAGGACACTTGTTAGGACAATAACAAAATTTTTTGATCCCTAGGGGACCTATTTTATCATCAAGAGTTGGCTTGTCACAGATCTCTCATGGAAGCCATGACATAATCATTGTGAACAAGAGAAGCATCCTTACCCGAGGGACTAAAAAAAACCCATCTATCTTCAGTGCCTATCAGGTTACTGAGAATTTACAGGTATTTCTCAATGTTTTGCCATAAAATAATGTTATGGAAGTCCAAATTTTGATACTTTGGGGATAGTGTTGGAACAAAATGATTAGGACAAGTAAGAATGAAGTTTCTAGCTCTTCTAACCCTCTGCTTTAGTCCTATTGAAATATTTTCAAGGCACGTCCCTTGTTTTTATTACCCTTGCATTAACAGGTCCACTTCAAGGAACTAACCATGACCCAGGAAATGGAAGCTGACAAAAAATGGAGGAGAAAGGACAAGGAGACATAAAAGGAATTTTATGTTCTTTTTTTAAAGAGTCATTAAAATAGTGTAAAATAAAAACCTGGGGTTGGAGGGGGGGAATCTACAAAGTGGTGAATAGATAGGGCTCAGGGATGGCCTCAAATAGACATATGGAAAAAAAAAAACCAAAAAAAAAAACAAAGGCAGCCCAGAATAGTGAGAGGCATCCTTAACCATTTGGGGCGGGGCTAAGGTTAAGACTCAAAGTAGGATTCTCTTTCAAAACTAGGAATAGTTTAAACTTCGGTGTCTGAATTTTGAGATTTTAAATTTTATTTTTTGTGGCAGAAGGGTGTGCATATGAGTAGGTGCATATATATTCCATTCATTAATCATTCTTTTTAGCTTTGGTTTTATATATACTAATATTAGTGACATGTCAATAAACCACTTAGGCTCCTTTATGAGCTGCCAACATATTTATTACAATGTTGTCCTAGATACTTAATTTAATTAACAAAACAAAAAACTGTCAAACAATGGAAAAACTACTTTAAAATTAAAAGGAGTAAGTAATTCAAGTCATTAGATTTGGAAGGGGCTTTAGGATACATCTAATTTTATGGCTGAGGAAACAGAAGCCTATCAATTGATCAATTAATAAACATTAGAAAATTTAAATGAGGTATTAGGGATCAAAGTCAGGGCTCAAACCCAGGTTCTTTCATTCCAAATGCAGAGCTCTTTCTAATAACTGATGCTGGACAGAGGGGAACACATTTAATATCCTCAAAGACCACTAAGTTATTTCCCTTGAAATAAAAAAAGACTGATTTTTAGCATGGTTACAATAAAACAAATGCCAGAAAATGGCTTCTTCTTAGTCTTCTTAATTATATTGTATTCTGCTTTTTCTGAGTTGGAGATGCTTGTCATCAAATTTATTTTATTGTAGGCTTAACCAGGACAGAGACTCACTCTCCTAATGCCAGCTCCTCTGGCACTAACAGTGGATCCCCAAAGACGTAGGGTGTCCACATCTTCCCCTCAGTGCCCTAGAGGTAATCCTGGGGTAATTTGGTTTCTTCTAACCTATAAGCTTGAGACTTCATTCTGACACATTCTCTGTGCTATCAGCTACCAGTGGTTAGCATCTACTCCAATAGCATCTAACCAAATAATGTCTTTAAGAGCTTTGATAATTTTTTTTAACTGAAAAGATACAGGAAGAACCAAAGGACAAAGCTATTCCTCCAGACTAGGGCATACTTTCCCTTCTGCCATCTTAGTCCCTATGGAGAGAGGGCCCAAATATGAAGTGATTGGTGCAAAGTATTTGTCCCAAGTTCACTTCCAAATGCTGCATTGGACAGATTGCTTGCTGGACACGGCATCTATCAAGGCTGCCTGGTCCATAAACTGCCTGGCTACCTCTCAAGACCACATCAGCTCATTGGGCTGGGCTGCCACCAAACTCTAGAATGGACTCCAATTCCTGGGCCTCTGGTGATTCTTCTGAGATTTCAAAGTCCGAAAGGTCATTTTGTCTCCAAATTCTTTCACTTAACAACATAGTAATAATACAGCATCGCTGTGAGCTCCACGGTTCATGGCAACTGAATGAGAGAGAAGCCCCTCACTTACCTAGAGGCTTATAGTAGAGAACACATATTCATGTGTTGTTTGTTACCAGGGAAGAGGGAGATGAGTTTCTCCCTTGAATACACACTCCATTCTAGCTCTGTAGCCAACTAAAAGGTTTTTCATCCTCATACAATAAGTAGAAAGGAAATAGAGAAGACCTACATTCATGCTCTGGAAGGGATGGTAAACCCAAGGATCCTCCTGGGTTGGCACCAGGCAGAACAGACTGAGAAGGCTCACAGACTGGGACCCCCTTAGCTAGTCCACCCATTACATTCTCATTTTCCATTTAAAAATTGGTGGTCCTGGGCAAATCAGCCAGGGTGCAGTTTTGAACACTTTGTCCACATAGCCAATCCAGAACTGTACTTTGGGCATACCAAGAAGGTATAAATATTGTCCTTTCACTTATTCTCCAATGCCATGACCCATGAGGTCATGAAGAACCAGACATGACTGAACAACTGAACAACAATGCCACGCAGGAATGAATATCAAAATAATCAACATCATACACACGCGTGAAAATTACAATTGGCCCCAAATACAGAGTTAGGCAGATTCAACAAAGAACACTGTATAAAGTTTAACAAGCTTTGAATTACTGCTTGCCTAGGATTTAACGAGGGCATGTCTTGATTCTGGAAGTGGCCTTTGCTAACCCAAAGGTAATAAAGAAAAGAAAAAGGCAAAGAAAATCCAGCTCCCTATATCAGAAGGAAAACTGCTCTCACTGGGGAGCCCTCTCTGCAGCAATTTAGGACTTGAGGTTAACTGGAAGTCATCTCCTTTTCATAGTTGAAAATTGCTCTGGGTGAAAACTCTCTCATGACTCTTTCAGTATATAGGCCCATAGTAACTGAAGTCTGGACAAAATTTCCAGGCATCCCTTTACACATACACACACATGCATACATATACATGTATACATATAGACATATATACACACAAACATATATATATATACACATAATACACATATATACTTGTGTGTGTCTGTGCGTGTGTGTATGTGTGTGTGGCACCAACATTTTTCCAGAAGTCCCTAAATGATAGGTGAACTTTTTAAAAAGTTCAAGTAAATTTCTCCTATACTAAGAGCACTTGCTATTTCCCCCCACTGGATCCCTGTTATGGCAAGGACAATCCTAATGTAATTCCAGACTCATCTGACTATGGGACAAGCAGATTCAGTCCAAGAGAAAAGAAATAGCATGAGATATATTTCGAATAAGTATGAGATTCTGAAAAGGGATTAATCACTTGGGGTTGATTATTTGGGGTTTCTAGGACAGCAGACAAACTTTAACCTATGGACTTACAAACCATAAGGATCTCACAATATAGTAGGCAGTTTATATCTGTTTAAAAACAGAATAAACATATCACCTAGGCAACAGCATTTTAGGCATCCAAAATCCATATGTCTCTTATTAACTTCAATATCAATATATTTAAAAGATTGAGCAATACAGTGGGTATAATTACTTAAGCATTCAACTGTGTAAGAGTTATTTTAAAAGGAATTGGTATGATTTGCAAAGGAAACACATTGGAAAACTGACTAGTATATAATTTCAGCCTAACAAAGAAAAAAAAAATTCCAATTGTCCTCTAGTGGATCTTTTCCAAAATTATGGATTTCAATAATAAGAGTCTCAGGGAGGCAGAGCCAAGATGGCAGAGTACCAGGAAGAAGTACACTGAGCTCCTCTTCTCCCTAACTCCTCCAAACAGTTCTAGAGAATGCACCAGACTGAATCCTAATTGGGAAAAGCAAGAAAAGGTCACAGTAAGTACTTTTTCTAGGCCAGGTTGTCAAAGGAAGACAGAGAGATTTGTGGATGCTGAGGATGGGATGTTGCCAGGATCTTGCCTTGTTGAACCTGGTGTAGGGAGAAGCTGGGCAAGAGGAAATCCCTATACCCATAACGTGGCCCTCCAACCTCTTACAGGGTGTGAGAATAGATACTAGCTGTTACCTTTCAAATACAAGTTTCAGGTCACAGATCCAGAGGAGACTGGGGAGGACACCTGAGTGTTAGAGTGGCTTGGGATAAGTGGCAGTGTTGGACTCTGGGTGGGGTACCAAGAGAGGAGCAAATTCAGAATTAAGAAGCAGCAGTGTGGCTCAGGCCCCAGGAGCTGGGTCTCAGATATTTCTATCCCACTGTGAAGCCTACAGAGGAAGAAATCTCAGACCAAAGGGGAACCTGAAGTTCTGTCTCTCTGAACCAGCAGAGTTTCCCAGCTGGCTGGTAGTGGCTAAGTCTAGCAACTGTCTACTCTTGCTCAGAACCAAACCTAGGTTTGGAATTTGCAAAGCTCAGCTCAGGGGACTAAACTGTGCCCTAGATCAAACCACTTTGGAAGCAGTGATAGCTTGCAGGTCACCAGCTTGAGTCATCCCTGAGATGTGAGACTACCGTAATACTTAATGTCCAAAGAAAGCAGCTGTAAGACCAGCCCGGATCTTCCTCCAAGAGTGAACAAATGTCAAGTTGGAAGTAAGGAAACAGGCCAGAAGAATGAGCAAACGAAAAAAGAATTTCACCATAAAAATCTATTATGATGACAGGGACATTCAAGAAAGAAATCTAGAAGACGGGAAAGTCTTCAAAACATCTATAAGCAGAACCTCTAAGAAAACCATGTGGGTACCAATTCAAGTAGAATTCCCAGAATAAGCAAGAGTTTTAAAAAGACTTTAAAATGTATTTGTAAATGAAATGAGAAAGCCAGAGGAAAAAAAGCTGGAAAGGAAGAGAGTTATGGAAGAAAGAGAATTAATAGCTTGGCATAAGAGGTATATAATTTGCTCAAGCACAAACTCACTGCAAATTAAAATGGCAAACAGAAGCCAATGACTCCATGAGACAACAAGAAATACTAAAATAAAACCAAAGGATTGAAAGAAAAATTAAAGAAAATATAAGGTATCCCACAGCAAAAACAAGTGCCCTAGAAAACAATTCGAGAAGAAAAGAACTAATAATCATTGGATTATCTGAAAGTGATGATCAAAGGAAGAGTTTAAACATCATATTACAGGAAATTTGAAATAGAAAACTGCCCAGATCTCTTAGAACTGCCCTCTTCGAAAGCAAAGTAGAAACGGAAGAATCCACTAGTCACCTCCTGAAAGAAACACGCAAACGAAAACTTTCAGGAACATTATAATTAAAATCCAGACTTTCCAGGTTAAAGAAAAAATACCTTAAGCAGCCAGAAGGAAAGAATTAAGCCACAGTCAGAATCACACGAGATTTAGCTCAAGGACTTTATCTCTCTCTCTTTATTTTCTGAAACTCCTTAAATCACTTAAATCTGCTTGCTCATGGCTCATGCATTGCCTGGGGTAAATAGTCTTGATTCACGTAGTTTATTATCCTTCTTGGGAGTTTTATAAAAAAAGTAAAAGTCAAAACTCATTGAGATTCACCAGCATGTGGATCAAGTCCCCAGATAGGAGAAAACCTGAGTTTTGAACCTGCATTTTTAAAAAAAAAAACCTGTCTCTCAGTCTCGGTCTCTATCTCTCTTTTTTCAACACCTCCCTCTCCCCCCATTACATATACAAATAAAAAGCAAATTGGTATTGATCAGATTTTATCTAGCTACTTTATCAAACTACTTACACAGAAAATGTAAAGTTAGCTTTAGGGAAGAGAGATCAACTTAGAATCAGTTTCTGTATCACTCATACTGAGAGGCAGGGAGAAGAGGAGAGCCTGCTTCATAATCTGGTATCATTTTTTTCCTAGTAGAAAGTCAGGAGCCACCAGTGACTCAGATACCCACTCCTGAAAGCCTGTCAACTGTTCCATTGTGGCTGCTGGAAGTTAAAGCAGCTGCAGACCCTGGGTCCAGGCATTGTCTCCACAGCCAACTGGGCTGCCTCAACACTCAGCATTCCCATTTCAAGGCTTAAGTTGCAGAAATTCCTGCTAGAGCTTCTCCTTTTCTTCTTTTCTCCCTGTCTACTTCCTTTCTTCCCTCTTCCTTTCCTTCCTGCCCTCTCTCTCTCCCCTCTTCCCTCCCCTTTTCTCTCTCCCCACTCATGTCTCTCCTCCTCCTCCTCCTCCTCCTCCCCTTCTCCTCCTACTCCTCCTCTTCCTCCTCCTCTTCCTCCTCCTCTTCCTCCTCCTCCTCTTCCTCCTCCTCCTCCTCCACCTCCTCCTCCTCCACCTCCTCCTCCTCCTCTCTTTCTCCCCTCCCCACTCAGACCTTCACCCAACTCAAAGCTCAAGATCATCTCAGTTTCATTCAGGACCAGGACAATGCTGACCACCTGGACTGGCTTCCCAGAAACTCATGCAGTTAGTATCTGAAGGTCTCTGCTGGCTGAATATCTCTAAAAGTCTGCTACCTTTGTATACGAATGTATACGTGTGCCAGTAGAATAGAATATTAGGTCCTTGAGAAAAGTATTTTTAAAGCACTTAGCAGAGAGCCTGGTACCATAACAGGGGCTACATCAATACTTATTCTCTTCCCTGCCCCTTTCCTTGAGGGCAGGAACTATTTGACATTTTTTTTTAAATTTTCAGTGCTTTGAATAATGTGGGGCACATAGTAGGCATTTAATAAATGTCTCTTGATTGATTAATTGATACTTAGGTCACCTAAATTTTAAAATTTGAATCTTTGTTTTTATGGATGACAAAATTATAGGAAGAAATAGTGGAGTTTTCAGATTGAAAATATGGCCTTGTCAAACAAGGCAGATTAGTGGAGAAATGATGTAGTGGGAACAGTCTTTTGGTCACATAGGCTCATTTTAAAAGGATGGCTCAGCAGACCAAGCTATACTTTAAAATAGGCATTTATTTCTGCATTTGTAAAATCTGGGCTGTTTTATACATTTGGGGCTAGATCCACGTGGAGGTACTTATTTCCTTATTTTCAAATACCGGGCATATTTTCCTTGCTTTGCTAGTTTTCAAAATTGAAAGCAGAATGTTTTCATCACCCTTTCTGTTCTCTCATGAATCCTTGATTTATGTTGTCCTTCTCTGACCCCTGAAAAGAGCAGGGGGTAAAGCAAATTATTCTTTTGTAGAAAATTTGCAAATTATTCCTCTATGAACTTATAACACATGACCCAGAATAACATGGTATTCCAAAGTGTGACTTTTCAGGTCAAAATATAGGCACAAAATCAAATATAGTCTAATTACTGGGCCGGGTTTCTGGCACAGAGTAGAAGTTTCCAAAGCAGATAGAGAGATACAGCTTTATGCAGATGAAATACATCATAGAAGGTCAGAGTTGGAAAGGATTTTAGATGTTCTGGTAGGAGCAATACTTGCCATATAGCCTGGGTTTATTTTTTTCCCCATCTAAAAAGCAGGGATTAGTCTCTTGATTGGTCTAGGATGTTAAGACTTGTGCTGTTGGAATAGCTTTCTAGTAGCCTAGGGAGTAAAAGGCCAACCCACAAGGGAATAGTGCCCTTTAGACTTGGCAAATGTCCCACTGATAAGTGAGTCAGCACAGCCAACACACCCTGCTGAACAGACCCACTTGTATATGGAGAAAAAGGAATGAGGCGGTTGGTGTGTAGTACATCTATGTACTTCATCCTAGCTGGATATTTTTACATGGTATGCTGAAGTAATTTTTTTTTATTAGATGGCCCTTGAGTGCCTCATTTTGTTACAATACCAGACTCGAAGTACCAGACTAGCTTGAGTCAGGCTTAGAGTATAAAGCAGATTTCCTCTAGTCCAATCTGATGATTTTAAATATAAGAAAAAGTAAAGCTCAGAGGCAGTATTTCTCATTATATGCCAGATAAAAATAATTTTGAGCTATCTTATACTTGTAAAAATTAAAGTTTATATGGAGAGTGTGGAGCAACATCATCTACAATTGTGGTAGGTCAGGCCTGATAGTCTGGGGGTGGGGGGGAACTTCTAGACCCTTAAGTGCGGTCCTTTGAATGAATCCAAACTTTACAGAACAAATCCTTTTTTTTATCAAGTATTATTCTTTCAAGTGTCTCATCTGAAGAGTACCAACAAAAGCCATGTGGCATAGTACCCAATAACCTCCCAAATGTTACAAGAAAGTCTGAAGTAGGTCCTTCAGCAGAATTTTTATCTTTTAACTTTATTTTTAAATTTCTGAACTTTAACACCAAAAAGTGAACATGTCAATATGTACAATAGAAGACAAAAAGATAATTCTATATAAAATCGTGACTCTTCTTTTCACCTTTCTTGCTTTTTTTTTTCCTCTTAAAGCATATAAACTGTCCTATTTGTACTTTCTTCTGAACTTCTTTCTGGTCTCTTCTGTATTTGGAAAAAAATGCTTCAATATTTTTTTTTTTGGCATTGCTGTTGCTGCCTCCCCTCCCTACTATTTTTCTTTTCAACTAATTGAGAGAAAGGAAAATAAAACCCACTTGCAATAAATAAACATACTCAAGTAAAGCAAATTCCCACCATGAACGTGTCCAAAAATGGATTCTACATTTTGGGTCCATTACATTTCTCTGAGGAGATAGGTCACATACTTCATCATAGATCTCCTGGAGCCGTGGTTAATCATTGTTTTTTTAAATCAAAGTTCTTAAAAATTATTTTTATGTACGGTAATTACTTTCTTGGTTCTGCTTACTTCACTCTGCATCAATTCACACAATTTAGAATTCTCTGGAATTGTCTTTTTAGCTATTCCTTAGTTACATTCATATACCAAAATTTATTCAGACATTTCCCTTTCCACTTAATCCTCCCTTCAAGACCAAGAACTTTCTTTTGCATTAGACCAGGGCTGTCCAAAATGCTTGTGGCTGGCAGTGTGATTTATGAGGCCCTCCTACAAGCATAGAAATTTACATAAATGCTTTAGTAAATGCAGGGGAGCTACCGCAGAGCTCTCACTAAAATGGCAAATCAAAATATATCATCTTTTGTTTCAATAAAAACCTAAGGTTGGATGGCCCTGCATTAGACTATTTCCTCTCCAATGTTACCCTTCTTCCTAATCTTCTCTCTATCTCCATCTCTCTATCTCTTTGATTGTGAAGTTCTGGGGTGGAAAAAGTCACTGGTTTCTTATTGTATTTCTTATTCCTAGCACAGCAGTGCTCTGCACACAAGTTGAATTTAGTAGAACTCAACATTTCCATTATGGATCTATAGCAGCTGAGGGAAATGAGCTTGTTTTAGTGGGAAGAATTTGGATGAAGCAAAGGAAATGTTGAAAAGTAAATTCTTCATTTGGGTTTTCACCCTGATTAACAAGGCAACACTCAGAACAAAGAGAATTAATTAAAAGGAGTTTATTATAAGTACATCAAGGTAGCAACATGTTGACAGGCTGATCAACGGAGATGAGCAATGGTTTCAAGGTGTGGTCAGCTTTTATAGGTAACTTCAAGACAATCCAGATAGGTCCACTTCAGCAAAAGAGGTTGGGCCCTTGCATCTCAGTTCCTTCTCAAGGTGGCAGGAATGTGACAGTTTGCAGGCAGGGGTACAAAGGTCAGAGGTGGGGAGGGTGTGACTTGGCTATGTGACAAATATCAGGGGCTGGGTGTCACCTTCCTCAACACTGATTGACAAGTAGGGCTGGACACAATGGATCACTAAGTCAACATAACTTTCAATAGAAAAGTGTGGAATAAGAATATTAAATCCTGAAATAAACCAATGAAGAGAAGCTGGAGTACTTTTGCCTGGAGAGAAGGAGAAATAGGAGATAAAAAAAGACTTCATGAAGGAGGTTAGCCATAAATTCCCCAGTCTTTCAAGAAAAGGAAGACTTTTTATTTTAAGAAACTTTTCGCTTTTCTGGGATCTTTTCTTTCTTCCTTTGGGGATTTTTCTTTAAACTAGAAATTAAAAATTCATTTTAAAAGGTAAAAACATCCATTAATATCATACTTTGGGTGCCTCATAAAGGTTATCTTGAGTTCCTGAAGGGCACACTCGTAGAACATGAGGTCAAACTCTTGAAGTGTTTGTCCAACAATAGGCTGAGGGTCTCTCCTGAAAAGCTTAGCACCAGGTTTACTGCGGGAAGTTAAATTTTTTTCACCATAGCAACTCTAGAGGACTAAGTTACAGAGGGCTTGGAATCTGCATTGAGGAAAGATGAACATGCTCTGATGGAATTTCGGGTCTTTGAAGTACGGAAGAAGCACAAAACACCAAATAGAGATAGAGATGCCTACAAAAAGGGTGAGAAAAGAAAATGCTTCTCTGTGATCAACTATAGAGAAGCATATGCCTAAGATAAAAGTGGAGGAAAAAAGCTCTTGTCTCCCCCTAGGCCTTTTGCTTATTTTATTCCTTCTTATCTTCATTCTCCAAAATTATGCCTTGCATCTCTTGCTGGGTGAAGGGTGTCCCCTGAGGGAAGTAGTAAGAGTAATAATAGTAGCTAAAGTTTATATAATGCTTTCTATGTGCCAGGCAGTCTATAATTTTTATTTCATTTGATCCTCATAACAACTTTGCAAAGTAGGTCCTATGATTATCCCCGTTTTACAGATGAAGAAACTGAAGCAAACAGGGGTCAAGGGACTAGTGTAGGGTCATACAGTTAGTAATGTCTGAGGCTGGATTTGAACTTAGTTCTTCCTTGAATTTGGGTGTGGTACTTGATTCACTGTGCCACTTATCTGCCTCATCACTCAGTAATCTCCCTTTCTTTGAGGTTCATGCTGTTCCTCTCTATCAACCAATCAAAGTCTTGGTAGCTGTTGTCTACAGTACACTCCCTCCCCCAGGTCACTCCCCTAACTTTCTCAATGAAATTGGTGTGTGGCTTACATAATTTTTCCCTCCTCCCTAACTCCTGCCTTCATGTCAGGGGACTTTAACACACTCAGTTCCTCAGCTTACTCATACTTTTGATCTTGCCTTTACTGACAAATGGACCAACTCCACATCCAAGAATCACAAAATCCTTTGTCCAATCATAATCTATTGTTTTTTTTTTCACCTCTCCCTCTGTCTTCCCTTACAAAACCCTACTCTTCATGGGCACCATGTCCCCTAATCTCTTGATCCTTCCACTCTGTTCCAGGCCATCCCCCTGGCACTAGCTACTTTCTCCTCTTTTCTTCATTTTGACCCCTTGATGAACCAATTCAATACTACAGTCTTCTAGTCTTGAATTTTTATCAGTTCACAGATTATGCCCTGACAAGTCTGCCCTGCCACCATGTGCTCTATATTACTTGTTGATTTTACCAGCTTCTGTGGATTTAATTACCATCTCAGCTCAGAAAGGCCTATTCATTCTGGGAAGCGGAATTTTACTCTCGTGGGTCTTTAGGCCACGAAAGTGCTACTTAGGCAGTAGTTATATCTCTAGTTAAAGGAGTTTGGTTAGCCTAAAAAATGCTAAGGAATAAGATGAGCATCATGAATACAGTTAGGATTGATTTTCTCCATGGTCTTTATAGATAAACTTTATACTGCATCAAGGCAAGTGTGGTTACTGACATGGAGAACGAAGTCAAGTGAGCCTTAGGAAACATTGCTAAAAATAAGGCTAGTGGAGGTGATAGAATTCCAAAGGAGTTATTTAAAATCCTGAAAGATAATGCTGTTAAAGTGCTGCACTCAATATGCAAGCATATTTGGAAAATTCAACAGTGGCAATTGTATTGGAAAAGATCAGTTTATGACCCAACCTAAAGAAGGGCAAAGACAAAGAATGTTCAGATTACTGAACAATTGCACTCATTTCACATGCCAGCAAGGTACGTTTAAGGTTCTGCAAGCTAGGCTTCAGCAATGTATGAACTGGGAATTAGTAGAGAAGTAGGCTGGTTTTCTAAGAGGCAGAAGAACTAGAAACCAAATTGCCAACATGTGATGGATTATGGAAAAAGCAAGGGAATTCCAGAAAAAAACATCTACTTCTGCTTCATTGACTATACTAAAGCCTTTGACTGTGTGGATCACAGCAAAATGTGGTAAGTCCTCAAAGAGATGGGAGTACTAGATCATCTTACTTGTCTCCAGAAGATCCAAAAGAGAATATCCAGATCCAGAAGAACCTGTACCGGGGTAATAAACAACAGTTAAAACTGGACATAGAACATGAATTGATTTAAGATTAGAAAAGGAGTATGACAAGGCTGTATATTGTCATCTTATTTATTTAACTTAGATGCAGAGTATTTGCTTGTGAAGTGCCAGGCTGGATGAATCAAAAGCTGAAATTAGGGTTCATAGGAGAAATATCAACAATCTCAGATGAGTAGATGATATCACTCCGATTGGAGAAAGTGAAGAAGGATTAAGGACAGTGTAAAAGCTGAAGCTTTACATTAACAAAACCAAGATCTTTACAACTGGTCCCATCACTTTCTGACAGAGGGAGAAGAAATGGAAGTAGTGTTAGATTTTATATTCCTGGGCTCAAAGATCATTGTAGACAATGACTGCAACCATGAAATTAAAAGTGGCTTTCTCCTTGGAAGGAATGCTATGGCAAACCTGGGCAGTATACTAAAAAGCAGAGACATAACCTTACCAACAAAGGTCTGTATAGTCAAAGCTATGGTTTTTCCAGTAGTTATGAATGGCTGTGAAAGTCATACTACAAGGAAAGCTGAGTGTTGCGTAACTGAGGCTTTCAAATTGTGGTTCTAGTGAAGACTTTTGAGAGCTCCTTGGAGAGCAAGGAGAACAAATCAGTCAATACTTAAAGAAATTAATTCAGACTATACACTGGAAGGTCAAATACTGAAGATGAAGCTCAAATACTTTGGTCACATAATGAGAAAACAGGATTCATTGGAAAAACATTCATTTCTGATGTTAGGAAAAATTAAAGGCAAAAGAAAAAGGGGGATGGCAGACGATGAGATAGTGTCATGGAAACAATGAACATGAACTTGGACAGACTTCAAGAGATAGTGGAGGATAGAAGGGCCTGATGTGCTGCGGCACATGGAGTCATGAAAAGTTGGATATGACTGAATTACTGAAGAACAATGGAAGACATCTCCAAATCTCCTTCTTTGGCAAAGACAAAACCACTAATAATTTTTTGACTTGCCTTTATGATAATTCCATCTTTCAAAAGGTGGAAGAATCAACATGGTGAAATTCTCTTTTGGATATGATTCTCACTACCAGGTAGGAGCTTGTTTCTGGGATGAAAAGTGATGGATACCCTTGGGGGAAGTGACTGCTGCCTCTTAAAGTTTGTGTTAGAGGAGGCATAATCTGACAGGAATACTAGATTTAGGGAAAGCATATTTTAAATGATTCTTTGGAAAGCTAGGTAGGATCTAATTTATTACAATGCTACAAGAGAGTTTAGGCAAGAATGAATGGGCAATGCTCAGGAATGAAGTTCTCAAGGCACAAAGGGAAACAATTTCAATGAGGAGGAAGAATGTAATTGGTATGATGAGATTGATAGAGATACATAAAGAACACACCGATAAATTTAGATTTTTAAAAGAAATGGACAGAAGATGGAAGAAAGATGTGACAGGCTAACTATCTAATAATATTTCCTATGCCTCCCTCCTTTCCACCATAACATGGAGTAGTCTAAATACCTTTTCTGTCTTCCCTCCAACTGATGGACATGCCTCAGTTTCTAATTCTTTGCTGTTGCAAAAGACCTAAGAATATTGGTGTACATTCTTTCTTTTAGAGTTTGTTTTGGTTAGGAATAATCCTTTCCTCTATCTATACTCCTGCTGATTCCTCCTTTTTTCTTCCCCCCTTTTCCTCCTGTTTCCCTGTTGATTAAAGTATATTTCTGTATCTGTATGTGTGTGTGTGTGTGTGTGTGTGTGTGTGTGTGTGTGTGTGTGTGTGTATTCCCTCCTTTGTCCAGTTGAGAAAAAGAGAAGGGAACATGTATTTACTAATTACTTAATATGAGACAGGCACATGTTTATCTAAGTTGATAGTGAGGTGAAAATGAGACTTAAGTATTAGCTGCTCTCCCCTGCCTCCACACCTTGTTTTCATAGACTTTTCATAGTAAATCCTAATTTGGTGGAATATTTTCCCCTAAACTTCTCTCTTTCCTCCCCTACTCTTCTTCTTCTCCCTTTCCATTCTTCTTTTAAGACCAAGATTTAACAGAGCTACTCTCAGGCATTTTATATAATTAGGCTCCCTTTATGACTACTGATGATGATAGAATTCAGAGGGGACTCGTGTCATTTCCTCATATTAGAATGTAAGCAATTTATCCTTGTCAGTCATGATTGTTCATTCTTGTTTACCTTTTCATATTTCTCTTGACTCTTGCTCATACTTTGAAGCTTTTATACAGTTCTGGTCTTTTCGTGAGGAATTTTTGGATGTCTTCTATTTCATTAAAAATTCATTTTTCCCTTTGTAGGATTTTACTTTGTTTTTCTGGGTAAGTTATTCTTGGCTATAAGTCTATATCCTTTGCATTCTAGGATATCATATTTAAATCTCTTTACTCTTTTATAGTGGTGGCTGTTAAATCATGTGATCCTGACTATTGCTCCCAGGTACATGAATTCCTTCTTTCTGGGTGCTTGCAGTATTTTTTTTCCTTTGACCTGGAAGCTCTGTATTAGTTCCTGGGAGTTTTCATTTGGGGGTTTCTTTCAGGAAGTGACTGGTAGGTTCTTTTTATTTCCACTTTCCTCTCTGGTTCTAAGAGATCTGAATAATTTCTTTTTAGGTTTATTGAATAACTTTGGGGGCACCTAAAATCACATACATCACCATATCTTTATGACTTACTGACCTGACAGGTTTCCATGTGGAGATGAGGGGGAGGGAGTGGCATCTAGAGGAACCAAGTGCCACTCTAGTATTGTTGCTATGTTAGGGAAAAGTAAACCTCGTTTAAAGACTATACAGTGACCCTCTAGTCCCTCATTTTTTTTTTTCCAAATTGAACCTATACTAAGAAAGTGCTGGTGTTAGAGAGATAGGCTTCCGACCCCTTGCATAGAGCTAGTCTAGTATATGACTCAAGAGTTGGGTCTGGCATTGTGTGATACATGTGAAATCTGTACGCTAAAGTCACTGGACATATCTATTTCCATTCTTCAAGGATTTGTTATTCCATGACCATGAATAAATGTTTCCTTTTCTGATGCCTTAGTAAATACGGGTTTTTGTGGCCAAAACAGTCATCATTCAGTGGCCAGCACCTTGATGATCATCAGCTTCTTCGTACTTAACTAGTCTCTTTTTGGGATAACAAACTGTGAATCTATATCTGAGACTATAGTAAAGTTTTTTTCATTTTGATGGAATTTTCCAGAGTTCACCTTCTTTTGCTGCTGTAAGTTTTGGTGACATAGCAGATAGAAAGGTGGCTTTGGACTGAGGAAGTGCTGGGTTCAAGTCTTGCCTCTGAGAAACTTCTCAGTGCCTCCTTGCATATGTCTAAAACTAGTAAGTTGCAGAGTGGCTGCTGATCTGAATTGGTAGAGGGAGTTTCCTCACTGTGGGGTCCCAATACTGCAGAAAGCACAGACTTTAGCCCAAATTTTCAAATACCTAGAGTCACTACCATGCCACAATGAGGCACCCAGAGTAGGACTTTAGTGGAGGGATGCTCTAATAGTTAGATTAAGTGTGTAAGGGTGATGTAAAAACAATCCTCCCTCATTTTAGCTTAGGTACCTTGACTAGGTGAAAACATACTTCACTCACTCACTCACTCAATTATAGGTCTTGGGAAGAGGTACAAAAAGTTTTTCAAAGCCATTTGATAAGGTGAAATGATAACTACATAAGCGCTCTGCCTAAGTGGCTAGGGGATTTTGTTCTGCTCTCTGGACCACATATAGAAATATGGAGTTAGATGGAAAAGGGAATTTCAGAAATTGGAGTATATGTGGAGTTCTAGCTGAACCCTATCCCTGGGAAAGAACCACCTTGGGGGAATCAAGAAGCATTGACTTCAGCCTTGGCCACATCTTCTTCCTATCCTCCCCCACCTTTGACTGGAAGATCTTTTTGAGCTCCAAAGGAAAATTTAGACTTCTGGTGTCCTAAATGGTGTCACTAAGTTGGTGGCAGTGTTTGCATTCTGAGCCAAGGACAGACTAGACTCTGTAAGGAGCCCAGAAAATAAACTACTACATGTCAACGTGGTCCACAACACTCCCAAGAATGGTCTGAACTGGATTAAAATGTAATTGGGAAATATTTAACAAAGTAAATAAAAATACAATGGAACATAGATAATGTAATAATGTTAATGTTATTTGAGTCAATACACGACCCTCAGGGATCTGCATGTATGGTTTAATGGCCATAGCTCAAAGAGGAATTTCTTGAGCACCCCATTAATGAGAGAAAAGAACTTCCAGAAAATAGGAGCTGTGAGTTACTCCTTTACCACATGTGATCATTCAACTTAGACTATTTTCCTGTAGACTCTGTGTTTGTGGGAGAGGCTGTCACAGTGTTTGGTTGTGATGTTTTGTACCAACTGCTCATATTTACCTGTGTAAATATCCCTTTCTCAAAGCTACTTAAGGTGGACTGACTAAATGGCTCTCAAGTAATAATTTTTTTTCTAAAGGATCATAGGAGAACACCAGTGGGAGCTTGAGCAGATGTCCCTTGAGAAAGACGCCTTTGATCCTGAGGCGAAGATCCACCTCCCCAAACTCTGAGGACTTGACTCATCTGTGAGTATGGGAGTCGAGGTAAGGATCAGAACTCACATAACCTACAAATGCAAGTGATGAACTTTGTCATATATTTGTCAGACTGTGCCAACTAGACTGGGAAATTTAATACATGGAGTGCTGGGTGTCTAATATTTTTGTCCCCTGAATTACTTTTAAAAATTATTTTAAATTTATGGAATAAAACAAGTATTTCCATGATATAGTACAATAAAAATTTATTACTTATTTTTAAAATTTATTAATTTATTTAGTAATATTTAATAAGAATTTATTTAAATTTATTACTTAGGGCAGCAACCCCAAACAGGCTTTAAGTGCATGTGTGCTAAATGAAGAAATGATTGCCTTTTTCTTGTTTCTGTCTGAAGAACTGCAAACTTGGTTGGTGCTGTGCAGACTTAGGCAGCTAGAGGCCAGTACCAGCTCATGGTTGATTCTCTGATCCTGAGCTCTGACTTTTCCAGCTCTTGGAAGAAATTGCACCTCATTTGTGTGGCACACCATTTGCATACTCTAACAAGATGGGCTATAATTGGCCTTTATTGATTTTGTTTTCATTGAGCTAAAATAGAGTCAAAGCTTCTTACACTAGAAGAACTGATTGATTTGTGGTAGAATTCAGGACTATTCAGTTGAAGAAATAATTATGTTCTTATTTAGGAATCATCAGGGCCCAAGTCTGATTCTCAGCAAATGTACTTAGGAGAATTTAACTTTGTGAGGATAAGACTTGCCTAGAGGCAGCTGTTTCTGTAGGGAAATGGATCTCTTGCAATATAAGCATTGTTTAAAAAAATGGCACCGCTCAAGGAATACAGAGGCAATTCTGGAGAATTCCAGCTCTGAGGTTTACTACCTCTGTAACTTTGGGCATTTCATTGAAGTGATCAAATTAAAGGGACTCTTCTAGACCAATTTATAATTTTATGAGTTCCTCAGGACTTCCTGGGTTCCAAAAATGCCCCCAAACCTAAGAGTTCCGAGAGAATCCAGGAAGTTCTGAGGGGAACGTGTCCCATTTCAACTTTGGGGGAATGACATCTCTCCATCTTTTTTCCACTTCTGGTGTTGGTCCAGTTCTTGACCAGGCCTAGAAATCATAGACCAGGGATGGAGAACCTGTGGCCTCAAGGCCACGTGTGGTCCTCTACATCCTCAAGTGTGGCCCTTTGGATTCCCTCAAAGAGCCACACTTGAGGACCTAGAGGACCACATGTGGCCTCGAGACCACAGGTTCCCCACCGCTGTCTAAGACCATCTATAAGTTGGGACTCTGATGAAAATAGGGGAGATTTGGGGGCTTGTCTTGGTTACCTCCAGATGTTTCAGTGAAACCTTGCCTAAAACCTTTGACTGATGATTCTAATCTACATTGATTTTTTTATCATCTGAGTTCTTTTTTGACCTTTTAAGTCTCTTCTCACACATCATGCACTTCTCTGATGCTCTCTGGCATTCCTCAGGTAGCAGTGTTGTATAGTGTGGGATGATGCTGTGCTGGTGAAGAAGGCTATTCATTTTCTCCTTCTGACCCCCAGTCTCATGTGGACAGTACCACTATTCCCAGCCACTTCCTCTGTCTTTCATACTGGGCATGATTTTTTTTTCTTTCTCATTGCTCCTTCAGTTCTATCCTTCTGGAGTGGTTTTTTAAACTTTATTTTGTGTTTTATAGACCCCTGTGGTAGTCTGGTGAAGTCTATGGACTCTTCAGAATAATGTTTTAAATTTAAAAAATAAAAATACATAGGATTACAAAGAAAGCCAATTAGATTGAAATAAAGATCTACATATATGCATATATACACACACATTCATACACACACATATACGTATACGTTGGTCTCAGGCATCTTGCTATACTACTTCTCAGTTCTTTGAAATCTATCCATGAACCTCTTGGGGGTCCATGGAACATTTTGATGTTCCATTACCCATGACAACACTGGCTATTAAGAAAACAGGTCTTTGTCTTAGGAATGAAATTGGAGTCGTTAAAAAAAAACAACTTGACAATTTCCCAAAGGCAATTCAGCTTACTCCCCTTCTCTTGTTCCATTCTGCTCATTGTCCACTTGCAGTGTCTGTCCACTAAATATACAACTTGTACACAGTTATTCATCTCCTTGGATATCATAACATGAAAATAATTTTCTCTTTAAAATGTTCTTTTTTATTATCAACTTAACAAATATCTACAAACACAATCGTTTCTTTATATAAGGAATAAAAACCCCTTGTTTTTAAATAATTTCTGTTATAAATCACTTGGTTTTTGTTTTAAGTATATGATTTGGTCAGCATATTAGTTCCAAAAGCTATCCTATTTCTTGGTATCTTCCTCTGAATTTCCTTCTGTTCTCTTTTATGCAAGTTTAAAATATTTCATTGATGCTTTTTCTTTCTTTTTAAATGTCACTTTCACTACCTCACTTCACCACCTCCCCACAAGTCTCCCTCTGTAAAAAAGAAAAAAAAGCCCTCCAATGTAACAAAAAAACATAGTCAAGTAAAATAAATCCACCCATTGTTTGTGTCTGAAAATGTATGCCTCATTCTATAGCTCTAGTTCATTATCTCTTTCTCAAGAGTTTGGGAACATCAGTATTCTGGAGTCATTGTTTTTTTTTTTTGCAGACAATAGGAATTCTTCATCCACTTTGATTTTACAGTGTTGATAGTTAGCCTAAACTCTTTTGAGAGGCTATTTTTCTATCAAGAAGTCTCTTTGATGTTCTGGCGCTTGATGAAATCTGCACAGTGTTATTTTCAAACAAGAACAACTGGAGTTAGCATATTTAGGGAATCTCTCTTTCCTTTGGTCTTGGTGCTGAATCACTGCTCCATCACAGTGCTGTACCCTGTTCATGAACATAAAATCCCCCTTCTTCTTGTCTCATTTGAATTGATGATCAGAGAACAAGATCAGATCTTGTTCGTTAAACAAGATTTTATGTTATATCTTGAAATAAATCCCTCATAATTTTGACATATGCATGTCATAGAGGAGAGTTTTAAGATGAAGTTTTGAATGACCAAATCAGATATTCCAAAAAATAGTTAACAATAACAACAGTGAGATTTTTACATCATTATACCTTCCAGTCATTTATATGATAGTGCCACTTGTAAAAGCCTACCTGTTCCCTTCTAATGACCTCATAAAATAACCTAGATGTAAGCATAGATTAATTTTATAAAACATTTATATGCATAGGACAATTACTGGTGTCCTCATGGTAGTCTTTTTGAGGTAGTAAGTTTTTTTAAACCTTTCACATCTTTGCCTCCTTCACACATCTTGAAAATCTATCCCTCAATGCCCTTGAAATTGTGCTGCCTTTTAGCACAGGTGACATCTATGTGTATTTACTTTTCTTATCTTTGTTTTCTTTAACACCATTTTTAACTCTCCTATTTTCTGCTAGGATGGTGATATTATAATTCAAGTGTAGTGACATTATTCTCCTTTTTGGTGAAAAGAGTTTATTTTAAAAGTATTTGCATATTTCCCCCCACATCTCATCTGTCTTCTTCCAAGGTCATCTTCCTTGGGTTGACTATACTCAGGTGGGTCACTCACTGAAAATTTTTTCCCCCATTGTGTCTTTATTTTTGGAGGCAATGCTGTTAATAATTTTCTATGATCTTTTTCAGTAAGAGTTTACAAACTAATTTCTATTTCAAGGCAGTGTTTCCTTGGCTGCCATCTCTTGTTGCTTGTCAAATAAGTCAAGTGTTTGCTGATTAAGGTGGTTTTTTATGCTCTTTTAATTATGGCGATTGAGTTATATTATTTAATTTTCTGGGTGTAATTATTGTGATAGGTGTCATTGTTCTTTCTTCCATTAGTATCTTCTGTTCAGCATCCCTAACTACATCTGCTTATAGTTGTTTTAATTGTATGTCAAGTCTTTTCAAAATTCTTATCCTTTTTATAAGCTCTATATCAATTTTGATCTGTGCTCTAACAAGTCAGTGATCTGACTAAACACAGACAGCTGATTCAAGAATGACACCCCCCCCCATCAGTAATGAGTCATTTCCTGTTAAAATAGAAACAATTTAATTTTTGTAATATTATACAGTATTTACCATTTCAAGTACCTGCTGATTTTTTCTTCAAAGTATGGACATGACACTAATACTTGACTAATACAAGTCTGGTCTGTCTCATTCTTTGTTCCTGGCTCATATTTTTCAACTTTTCTTGTTGTTGCTTTCCTTGTCTATTCCCATCTTCACAAAGAAGCCAAACAATCACGGATTTTTAGAATTGGAAGGAAATCTCATTATCCATCTAATTCAACCTGTACTTGTTAAAAATAAAACTCTTCAACACAACATACCTGATATTTAGGTCTTTGCAGACTCCAGGGAAAAGAACACTACCTCCTGAAGCAACCCATTTCACTTTTAGATACCTCTATTGTTAGGAATTTTTTTTCTTTTTATTAAGCCTAAATTTGCCTTTTTTTTGGTAATTTGCACCATTTTTTTTGTTCTGCCCATTGGGGCTAGAGGGAATTAGTCTAGCCTGTCTTCTATAGGAAGACCCTTCAAGCACTTAAAGACAGCTATTAGATTCCCCTTTTCAACTTCTCTAGGATTAACACCTCCATTGATTTCACTGATTGTCACATGTCTTAGCCTGCAGACCCATCCCTGTTCTGGTTGTTTTCCAGTTTACCAATAACTTTGCTGAACTGTAGCGACCAGAACAGAACACAGTATTCTAGATGTAGTCTTATCAAGGCAGAGGGTGAAAGGACTATAATCTCCTTGTTTTGGAACCTATACCTCTTTTAATCAAGATCAAGATTTTATTAGCTTTTTTGGTTACCATATTATGTAGTTGTTACGCATTTAGTATGTGGTCCACTAAAATCCTTAGATCACTTAAAGACAAATTATAGTCTAACTTTGTCTTCTTCATCCTGTTTGTGAAATAGGTGTCTTGAACTTTTAACTTTTCTTCCTATTAAATTCCATCTCATTGGAGTCAGTCCAACTTTTCAGGTCTTTTTGGATGCTGATTGTACCATCAAGTGCAAGTTAGCTCCTCCTCCTTTATTTTTGCTTCAACGGTAAATTTAATGTCATCTATGCCTTCGTCCAGGTCAGTGACAAAAATGCCAAACAACACAGGGACAAATACAAAACCCTGAGTCATTTCACTGAAGATCAAGTTGACATTGAACCATTAATGACTACACTTTTAGCCTGGCCATTCAACTGATTCAAGTAGTTCCAAATCTAGTTGAGTGTATTATTTTCTAAATCATACTCATCTATCTTTTGCATAAGAATAGTGTGAGACATTTTATTAAATGTTTTACTAAAATTTAGGTAAACTATAGCTGCAGCATTCCCCTGATAAATTAGGGTAGCAATACTGTAAAACCCCCCACAGTCTGGCTTGACCTATTCTTGATGAAACCATGGTAGTTTTTTTTTTGGTGTGTGATAATTACTTTGTTATCTGCGTATTAATTAATAATCAAAATAATTTCACTTTGGAATTTTCCCAGGGTTCAGAGTCAAGCCCACTGGCCTATAGCTAGGTCTTTAGTGGAGTGATCTAGAGATCTGGGCTTGTGGCTTGGCATTTTTGTTACTGATTTGGATCAAGGCATTTTCTTTGATTTTTTGGAAGATGGGACTTGTACTCTTCTCAAGTCTTGAGGTGCCTCTCCTATTCTCTACAATATTTGAAATGTCATTGACAGTATTTTAGGGGTCATATTTCTTTCAGTACCCAACCATATAGTTCATCTGTACTAGATGATTTGAACTTATCAAGGGCATCTGTGTGCTTTTTGCTGTCTCCTTACTTAATTATCACATCTAATGGTCTCTCTCTTTTTCCCCCAATTTTTGTCTTTAGGCAGCATGTGACAATAATGATTACTTTTCTTCCCTCTGCAATACTGTGATATTTTTTTCCTCTTGGTTCTTCTATCTAGCTGATTATTCCCTCTCAGTCTTCTTTCACTGGTTGTTCACCTATACCATACTTACTAACAGTGGTTGTCCTGGAGGATCTTTCATGAACCCCTTTCTCTTTTCTCTCTATCCTATCTCACATGATGATCATATTGGTGATCTCATCAATCTCTTTGGGTCTGATTATCATCTCCACGTGGGTAACTCCTAGATCTACATATGCAGATCTAGTCTCTCTTCTGATCTCTAGTCCCAAATTACTAGTTGCCTTTTGGACCAGAAGAACCATAGACATCTCAAACTCAGCCTGTCCAAAACAGAACTCATTATCTTTCTCCCCAAACCCTCTCCTATTCTCGCCTATTCTATTACTGTAGAGACACCACTATCCTCACAGTCACCCAAATTTACCACCTTTATGTCCTTAACTTCTCATCATATATAAAGTTCTTTGTATCCTTCAGGTTTTCTAGTGCTTAATGCTTGTTGTTTAACCTTTGGGCATCTATATGTAAACATTGGAGGACATGTGTTTTACTAGCAACTTCTTTCTTGGATTTTTGTCTCCTCTGAGCTTTTGAGTGCCTCAATAGCAACTCTTTCTACACTGCAGTTACTCTCTATCTACGGTATCTAGCCTGGTTAATTGGACAATTATCTTCCTCATCCATCCCTTTTAGTTTAAAACTCTTCTTACTAAATTTTCAAGGCACCAGGTAATCACTTTTAAACAAACCTTTGCCAGGAATATTATGTTCATGATGGAATACTATATATTAAGCTTTGATCCAGAAATTCATACCCATTCTCACACACTGTTTTTGGAACCACATGTTCACCTCCCAAACCAACTTGTTTCTTCTGAATCCCCCATCTTCAATGGGAAGCAGTGATAAAAATATGAACAATGCCCCTGTAGTCTTCAATTTTTGGACCACATTTCTTTGCTAATGCTTGCTCAGGCTCTTGTGGCAGTATTATCTGTGCCTGCATGAATTGCCAGAAGAAAGTATTCATTCACCTATCCATCAAAATTCCTACTCAAGTCAAGCTTAACCCTCTTTTCCTACAATCTTCTTTTTTTAGAAACCAAGTATAAAATGATATGTTGATTTAATTTAGAGGGCTTTAGCAAGTTCTTCATAGATTTTTCTCTACTTCATCATCCCATGAAACATATTGGTACATAGGCAGCAATCATTTTCATGGTCATCTTTTTGTGAATACTTGTCATGAGAACTATACTAACACATGCTCAATTTTGGATCAAATAAGATGATAATTATAAAGTGCTTAGCATATAGTAAGCACTATATAAATGTTAGCTATTATTATTATTAAATTTCACATGAAACAAAGTTTCCATTAACTGCTTTATTTGCCTTTCTATGGAGTGCCTGTGCCTCATTGTTATTTCTTGTGTTCATCTTATAGTCTACACACATTGATAGGTGTATGTATTTTCTCCCCTGTTAGAATTTAAGTTTAGTTATGGGGAATAGAAGAAGAGGAGAGGGGCACTTTTTACAATCATATCTCATTTGATCTTCATATCACCCCTGAGAGGTAAGTGCTCTTATTATCCCATTTTACAGTTGATAAAACTAAAATAGAGGCTGAGTGGCTTGCTCAGGGTCACACACTAGAAAGTATCTGAGGTCAAATTTGAACTCGGGCCTTCCTGACTTCAGGTTCAGCATTCTACTGTTCCATCAGCTGCTTCTATGAAGCAGAGAGGGCTTGGGAGGAAAAGTAATCAGGTTTTATTTTTAATGTGTTGATCGGTTTGGCTTATTTTTTTCTCTTTTTAAAAATTGTTATTAGAAAAAGGTCTGCAGAACCAGGAGATAATTATACACGATTACAGACACACGGTATCTGTAAGTACTAACTTTGATAGACTTAGCTCTCAATGCAAGGTTCAAAGACAGCTCCAAAAGACTCATGATGGAAAAAGCTACGCGCATCCGGAGAAAGAATTATGGAGCACCTTAGGTGAACAAAGTGTGAGTGGAGACAAAGGAAAATAGGGGCACAACCAGGGTCTTACTCGGACAGTTTGAGAAGATCTGAAGAAAAACTGCAGGAACAGGTTTAGTCCCTGTGAGGAGTAAACACCTCCAGGCTAGGTTCCCTTTTTAACAACAAGCGGGGAAGCCACTTAAACAACTAGCTGCAAGTCCCAGAGTTAGTTGGTTTGAGAAGTTGCCTCGGCCCCAGACACTGAAAATTTTCACCTCGAGATAGTGAGGGGAATTGTGCGTTTGAACCCAGGAAGATTGCGGAAACCTCTGCTGATGAGAAACGCCAGACCCAGCTGTGCTGCCGAAGAGGGGTGGGGGCGAGAAGGAACCAGCGCATGCCCGGTGAATGCAGAAGCAGTGGGGCAGAAAGCCCCTGGCTGTGGGCACTTACAGAAAGTTGGAGGTTTGGCTTTGCTTCCAGGCTAGAGAGGAGAACTGAAGATCTGGGGCAAGGGGCACCATCTCCCATATCCCAGGGCTAGAGGTGATTACAAAAATCAAGTTATTACCACAAAAAAAAAATGCACAGGCAAAGGAGAAAGAATCCAACCATAGAAACCTGTTACGGAAATAGAGATGACTGGGGTTCCTCTTCAGAGGAGGATACTGAAGAAAAGAAACCCCCAAAGAGCAATGTCAAATGGTCACTTGCCCAAAAAAGAATTTATAGTCTTAAAAAGACTTTAAAAATCAAATGACAGAGATGGAAGAAAAGCTAAAACTAAAACTAAAAATAATCCAAGAAAAGAAGGTTAGGAAAGGAAAGTCAACCAATTAGAAAAGGAGATCCAGAATCTCAAGGAGGAAAATGACACCTTGAAAATTAGAATTGGGCAAAGTGAAACCAGTGAAATTATAAGAGATCAAGAAATAATTAAACAAAACATGAATAATGAAAAAATAGAAGAGAAAGTGAAACATCTTATAAGAAAAATGATAGATTTGGAGAATAGATCAAGAAGAGAAAATATTAAAATAATTGGAGTAACTGAAAGTTATGATCAAAAAAGAATCTTGATACAATAATACAAGAAATAATTAAAGAAAATTCTCCTGAAGCATTAGAACAAGGCAGGGAAGTAGAAATAGAAAAAATCCATTGCACATCACTTAAAAGAGATCCTATGAGGAAAACTCATAGGAATATCATAGTCAAATTCTGGAACCCTCAGCTCAAGGAGCATCAAGATTAAAACAATTTAAATATGATGGTGCCATAATTAGAATTACACAAGATCTAGCAGCAGACACATTAAAGGACTGCCAGCCTTGGAAAACAATATATCGAAGAGCAAAAAACTGGGTGTCTGGCCAAAAATATCATACCCTTCAAATTTCAGTATTATTTTGAATGAAAAAAAATGGATGTTTGACAAACCCTCAGACTTTCAAGACTGTTAAAAAAATCCTCAACTTAATAAAAGATTCGACATACAAGAACCAAGAGAAACATAAGGTACATACCAAAGACTGACTATAAGGGATTTATAAGAACAGACTACTTACCTTTTATATAACATAAAATGTAAAATGTATGTCTAACATTCTTATTAATTACTATCGAGCTCATAAGGAAGAAAGGGAAAAACCTGACTATGATATGACTTTAAAAAATAAAACCATTTAGAGACAGCTTAAAACAGTAACTATTTTATACAAAAGAGATACAAGAGGAAGAAAGAATACAGAGGATTTAGATGGGGGAGGAGGGCTGGTAGTTCTGGTAACCTACTTTCATAGGGAATAGGTTTAAGAGGGAACAATACATGTATATTTAGAAGAAATAAAATAGTAGGGGTATAGTGAGTGGGGAGAGGACAAGGGAGGGATAAGGACAAGAGGAATTTTTAGAGGGGAGAATGAGGGAATAGGTAAAGGGTGTTTAGATCAATGGGAATGGGAGGAAAGGGGAGGGATCCTTGGAGGGGGGAAGGCAAGTAATAGGAGGGCAATGTAGTGAATAGAAGTAAAGTAGAGGAGGCAGGAGGGATAGGAAGCAAGAGATATGAACAAACATAAAAACGAAGATAAGGAGTAGAGTATGTTTGGGAAAGTATATGTCTATATATGCATGTATATATGTATAAGTGTATGTATATATCTGTAGGCATATGTATATATCGAGAAACATATCTAAACTATATTGTAGCCTTCTAGGGGACTAGTGGGGAGGGGGAAAAAAGAACAAAGTTAAAAAGTGTACAGCAGAGAACAAAAGAAAACACAAGGAAGCAAAAAAAGATGGACAATTCTCAGCACGAGGTGTATTATTTATCATACAGGCTTTCTTGAAATGAAAATTTATTGTTACATATTTTGAATCCTCTCCTATGTTTTGCTATGCACATGACATGCTTTTTTTCTTTCTTACTTTGTATTTAAGTTTCAATATTTAAGTTTAGAATATGTTTTTGTTTCTTTTCTCTATTCTGTGTTTGTGTTCTGGTAAAATTAAAAATTTTATAAAAAAAGAAAAGAAGAATTATGGAGTCTGAATGCAGATTGAGGCAAACTATTTGCTCTCTTTTTTTTCTCCTTTTTTGGTTTCGTTTCTTCTTTCTCATGATTCATTCCATTGGTTACAATTCTTCTTTACAACTGAACTATTATGTAAATAAGTTCAATGCGAAGGTATATGTATAACCTATATCGGATTACATGCTGTCTTGTGGGGGAGGGGGGAGGACAGGGAGGGAGAGAAAATTTGGAACTCAAAAACTTGTGGGACTGAGCGTTGTAAAATAAAAATAAAAAATAAATTAATAAAAAAGAAAAAAAAAGAATTTAAGTTTCTTGAGGGACTATTTCATGTTTGACTTTGTATCCTTACAATTAGCGCAGTGCCTGGCACATTAGGCTTGACAAATTCTTGTTGATAGATTTATTTACAACTTTATCTTGTCTTCTTTTTTATTTTTATTTTTGTTTCTTGTTTTTTATTTTTGTAATTAGAATATTAAGATTTATATGGTTTAGTTTTGCTACTAATACGTGTAGACATTTCTAACTGGTTCCAGTCTATTAAGCATATAATTAGGAGAGAACTCTTTGGCTGTATAGCTGGAACTAGAGGTGCCCTTAAAGACACTAGAGACCTTGGCTATTAATTTTCTTCAGCTGCTCTGTCTTGGTTTAATTCTGCTGACAGGCTCTAGTGAGATGGAATTGTCTAAGGGCTCTAAGAGTCCTGAGGCCAAGAGACTGAGGCGGAATAGAGGAGAATGTTTCCCTAAGGTATGGCTACAACTGTTATAGTAGACACTATTTGTGGACATCACATAATATTTGTAAAGTTAAACATAAGATTTCAGTGAGTAATTTTCATTCAGGTAGCACATGTGCTTGTTAGCATCTGTGACCAGTCACCATGTATGGTGGGGTGGGGGTGAGAAAAACCCATGCCCCTTCATGGGAAGTCCAAGAGAGAGCATTTCTAGACTCTTGACAGATGGGAAGAAAGCTTACTGGAATGCGGAGTCATTTGTAAGATCTGCTGATTGGACTGTTCTTCCAGGCTCAATGGTCAAACTCGTCTGGAAGGTCAAGGGATTGCTATGTCAAGGATATATCCCAAGCAGTGAACAGGGGACCTCAGTTCAGCTCTATAAGTGTTCCATGGGATGTACCAGAGGAGATCAGAAGGCACCTCTGATTACCCTAGTTACACAGTGATAAAACTTGAGGAAGAAATTTAGATAACCAGGTATCCTGGATTGACAAAGGACCAAGCAAGACAAGACTACATTTCATTTTCTTTTCCAAGGTGACTGGGTGTACTAGCTATTTCTGTGACTGTGCCAGGTTATCCAATTAATGAATTAATTAGTTAATTAAGGAGGAACAGTTGTCTACTGTTACAGGAGACACTAGTTTAGGTGCTTTATGGTTTTTGTTAAGTTTGGTATAAAATTGAGTTCTTGTTGGATTTTGATATAATATTCTTTCATAATTTTGATAAAAATGGCCAGTCCTTACATCCTCCAGTCAGGATCCTTTATAAGTCTGCTTCTGCCCACAGGTGCTGGTGAATATTAAGCATTTCCTTGTTATTGGTTCAGTGCCAGCTGTCCTTAAGTCCAAGAAAATTAGGCCTTATGGAAGTCCATTTCTGCTGCTCATTGACTCTCCCAGCCATGATTACTTTAAGTCTGAAAAGTGTTTTTTTTAAATAAGGCCTCAGAAATAAACAAAAAAGTCCAGCTCTGCAATTTCATTCTTATCTCCTGAGCATTGACACTTGTAATAAATTTCTTTCTAGTCCTGGAAGAAGTCTCTTGGATGGCACTAAGTCCTGTTTTATTAAGTTTTACAGCAGACTTCCTCCCCACCTCCCCTCTCATTCAAGTTCAATATCTCTTTAGTCCTTTAGATGCATAATAACAAGGATAACAGTGAGCTTCAAAGTCAACAAAATACTTTAAAATTCACAGTCTCATTTGGTTATCACAATAACTGTGAGATAAACAAGGGAGAAAGTAAGTAACTTGCCAAGGGTCATGCAGAACTCGGACTCCAAGTTCAATATTTGTTCCATACCCTTTTCAAGGCATCTTCATGTCTTTTGTTACAACTCTAATATGTGGGGGATGAGGGTGGACATTATTCCTATTTACCATTACAGTGGGGTAGCAGCTATGCTTATATTCTTCAGTGGATAAGCCCATGAGATATTAACCTGAGTGGGTAAGGTAGCCTTGGGGTTTGGTCATGGGACAGATAAACATGGCTTTTTAAGAAAGGATAGAGACTAGATTGCTATTGGAATACAATTAACTTGTTGCCTCCCCAGCCAGCTTCTTTCCTGTGATGATTTTAGTAATGATGCCACTCACTTTGAGAATGAAAAATTCAGGGGCAAGTGATGAATCTATATGTTAGCACGGAGGAGGAGGCATGGTGAAGCTAGCTAGGCCAGGAGCTGATGTAGAGAAGAAAAGCAGCATGGTGGGAGTCAACTGAAGACCTAGAATACTCAATCTAGTTTAAATCTGAGTATCCCAACTGTGATTTTTGTTTTATTTTGCTTTCTTGCCAAACCAAAGAGAAACCAAAGAGAAAAGTTGCTTGGTCTCAGAATGATGGGAGTACCCAGACAACTCTGATTTCTCTACTGTATTCTATTAAAAATTGTTATGCTTGACATATATGTTTGTGCCATATTTTGTAAATTCCATTAAAACAAGCAGGGATGAGAAGTAGAATTTTTCTAGTAGGTGTGACACCATGAACCAAGAGTCCACACATTCTAAAGACATAGCAATAGTTAAAGTGTTGCCCCTCACAAAAGGGTAGAACACACAACTTTTAGGGATGCCCATGTTTTTGACACTACTTTTTACTGAACAGGATCAGAAAATTTGATCAAGTAATGCCCCTGGTGTATAAATATTTAAGAAAACTGTCCTGTAGAATAAATGTATTGCCTAAGACCAGACAGTAAATTTGTGGCAGAACTGGGATTAGAATCCAAAATTTAGGTTCTAGACCTCTTGAATTATAATCTATCTGTATGTATGTATATATATATATGTTATACATGTGTACACACATATACATATGCAACCATAAATTATACTATTTACATATAAATATCTACATATTAATATATATCTACATATATAAATCGGCTTGGGAAAAAGTCTTTATGTAACTGGTTGTACCTCTAGAAAGTCTGCCCGTCTATGAATACCATGGGCAGTTTTGCTTTTATTGCTGTTATCCCAAAGCACTTACTAAGTAGCCCTGCTGCATGGTGCTTACTGTGCTAGGTGCTGCTGAAGCATTTTGGGTACATATGAACCCTGACTTCTAGGGATCCTAACTTTTAGCCAATAGCCCATTCTTTAATAAAGATGTGTGGGTAAGTGGTAAATCCACTGACTTTTTCTGGTCCCTCAATCTCTGGAGATATATTTTCTTCAAAGCAGTTTTGGTCCATTTGCTAACAGTTTTGGATTAACTCTTTGAAAATCCAGGGGCAAGATCTGATAAACAAAAGATTTAATCACACATTCACAGAATCTTAGAATTCCAGCAACAGAAGGGACTTCAGAGATCATCTAATACAATCCCTAAATGAAACATACTTTCTCTCTATGCCATCCCCCTCACCAAGAGTCAGTGGGCTTCTTTTTAAAGTCCACCAGTGATGGAGAACTCACCATATTCCAATGCAACTCATTCCTTTTGGGGAAAGATGGACTTATTAGAAAATTCTTTCATATTTTGAGCTCAAATCTGCTTTACGATAACTTTTACCAATCACCTTTTGTACTAAGGACAAGAAGTTTTGGCCTAATCCATCTTTGATATACAGAGTTTAGTGTTTTCTTTTCTATTTCAGTAGTCATTGGGTCTCTCCAGAGGGTGTTCAACATCCTGGTATAGAGATTAATAGTTGATTACTAGGTACTGTAGGGGCAGCTAGGTGCCAAAGTAGATAGAGCACTAGGTCTGGAGTCAGGAAGACTCATCTTCCTGAATTCAAATCTGGCCTCAGACAGAACCAATTCACCCTCAGGTACTCTGTTTTTCTTAATTTTTTTTCCCCTCAACACCCTTTGAAGACATTAAGGTTCTGAAAGGACATTTGTTTCTTCTCTCACTATTCACCATACAGTTCCCTCCAATTGCTCAAATGGATTTGCCTTTCTAGGTTCTCTCTCTCTCTCTCTCTCTCTCTCTCTCTCTCTCTCTTTCTCTCTCTTTCTCTCTCTTTCTCCTTCCTTCTTTCTTTCTTTCTGTCCCCTCTGTTTCTTCCTTTCTCTTTTTTTCTCTTGTTTTCATATTTCAAAGTTCCTATTTAGCTCTGATCTTTTCATCAGAAATTCTTGAAAGTCCTCTATTCAATGAAAAATTGACCCCTCCCATAGGATCAGCTTTGCAAAATAAGTTATCCTTGTAAGCCTATCTTTTTTTTTTCTTTTTGAACTATTGTATTCCAAGATCTCTCGTCTAGTAGAAGCTGTGGTCCTGATTGTGGTTCATTGGTACTTTAACTTCTTTCAGTATGCTTGCAATATTTTTCCTTTGATGAGGGAGCTCTGAAATGTGGCTATGATATTCCTGGGACTTTTCTTTTTGGAATTTCATTTAGAAAGTAATACTTTCTATCTTACTTTGTCCTCTGGTTCTAATAGATCTCAGATATTTTATTCATGATTTCTTGAAATTAAGTGTACAGGCTTTTTGTTTTATCACAGTTTTCATGGAGTCTAATGATTCTTAATTGATTCTCCTTGACCTCTTTTCTAGGTCAGAGGTTCTTGGTGCCAAATATCTTAATTTTTCCCCTATTTTTTAATCTTTTGGTTTTATTTTAACATTTCTCACTCTCCCATGGAATAACTAATTTTTGTTTCATCTATTCTAACTTTCAGGAAGGTTGTTACATGCATAAATTTATCATTTTTTTGTCCTGAGCTATTAATTTTCCTTCCAATTCTTTCTTCCAGAAAGTTAATTTCTTTTTTTTTTTTAAAAAAACTTTTGCTTCATTTTCTCTAGGTGTACATAAAATAATTACTTTCCTTTGAGTCTTTGCTTGCAGTTGTTACAGGGTTAATCTTAGTGGTTACTCTTTCTTGGGGGGATCTCTAGACCTATATTGCTTATGCTAGCTGGAATTTTATGCGACTTACTTGTCTGTCCAGCATTAGGTCATGAATCAGGGCTTACACACCATCTGTACTCCTGGGTGGGGTGATCAGCCCTGCTTGCTCTCATCTAGGTACCTTGGGTTCTTGTACTGATCTCCACCTCCTGGATCTTCGAGGTTCAGAGCACTGTGTTTCCAGTGCCCTCTATGTCATGTAAGGACAGAGTGCTAGGGACCTTCCTGAGGATTTCTTACAAGGGCAAGTTAATATCTCTCTACTCTTGCTGCTTCCAGATGAAGAGCCTGCTGGCAGGCTACAGATATTTCTGGACTGTAGCTGGACTGGTTCATCTATCTGGGTGCTGGCTTTGCTAATGGTCTCCTTTCCTGTGGGCTTTTGGCTGACTTTTTATGCAGTTTTGGGGTAGAAGTAGTTGCTTACCACAGTTTCTTATTGGAGTTCTTGATCATTTTTAAGTCAGATGTGAACACTGGGTTTCTGTTGGAGTAAGTGAATGGGAGCCAGGAGGTCTGCCTCACATTCAGGTAGCATCTTCAGGAGCATATAGCTGTTAGGGTGAGTATGGGATTGTTAGTGACAGAGGCTTTGTGTCTGAAAAAGGTCAGCAGTTCCTACTAGGGATTGACTAATACAAATTTTACCAATTTCTTTTTGCTATTGAGCCAGCTCTGAGCTACAATGAGACCCGAGTGCTGGAATTTTTGGGTAGGTTGTGCCCTATGGTAGTTTGATCTAGAGAAACACTATTAGGGTGTCATTCTTGGCCTTTATAAGCTGCTGACTTGTAATTATCTGAATTTTTACCCAATTTTGACTGATGGGTGATTTTGCTCATTTCTTCAGGACTCTTTTGTAGTAAGATTTCTCAACACTAAAACATGAGAATTGTGTTAAAAATCAGTTATCAGGAACTTTTGTCTTAAAATAAAATTAGATTGTTATGAAATGACTTTGTGTTTGTGATCATTTCTTTTGGATTTATCTTCAAACATTTGTTCTCTGGAGGAGATAATGGAAGATCTATAATTAGCCTTAGGAAGAGAAGACCTTTGAGGAGGGAGATATCAGAACTATTGCATGATTTATCCTGGCTTACCCTTTAACTTCAGCACTCATATAAAAATAAAAAAAGCCCAGGAATGATGAATAGTTCTTATCTTTCATATTTATGTTAATCGATGTTTAGTTTTGATCATCCTTTCTGCAGTCACTGGAAAGACATAATGGAAAAAGCCTGGGCCAAGTATGTCAGAAATATAAAGAGAGAGCTTGGGTGAATGTTTCTAGTGTCACTAATGAGATGGCAGAAGAGAAACCCATCACCTGCCCTGAGACTGTAAAAAGCATTCAGTCAAGACAGAACTCATAGCACATTTTCAGGGCAAGTGATTCAATTCAAATATAGCTGCTGAACGCTGCACTTAGACTAAATAACAACAGTAATAACTAGCATTTATATAGCACTTTAAGGTTTGCCAAACATTTTGTAAATATCTTATTTTAACCAATAGCTCTGGGAGGTGGGCTTTACTATTACGGCCATTTTAGAGATGAGGAAACTGAGGCTGACAGAGGTTAAGTGATTTGTCAAGGGTCAAACAGCTAGTGAGTGTCTGAAGCTCAATTTGAACTCAGATTTTCCTGATTCCACATCCAGCACTTTATCTAGTGAACCAGCAAGGTGCCTTAATAAGGGTGAACTCATTTATGGTCTTCAGTCTACACTTTCTTCTAGGGAAAATAATTCTGGAAAACAAATTTGTTTCATCAGAATCCTAAAACAAATACACAATTCCATTTCTTAGGTTTGACTTAAAAAAGATGACCAGTTATTTTCTCTCACATTATTCATGGAAAACTTGATCCTCATCACAGGGGAAATCAAATGAGCCACAAGATTATGGCCTTCCATGACATTCTAGGGTCAGTATAGGTTCATCTTGGTTGCTAAAAAAAGAAAAGGAAAAAAGAAAAAAAATGGTTTTGGACAATAAACCCACCTTTACGGGTGTGTATATTAGTTTTCTGATAGAATTTTGTCGATTCCTAAATAGCTTAAGATAGATTTACAGCTTGATAACATTTGCTTAGTGATAGTTTCTAACTTAATATGACTGAAATTCTCTGATCTCCCCTCCCTCTGCCAAAATGGAGAACTTTACTATTATAAGTAACAATTTACTACAAGTAACACTTTCCCTTTTTTGCCTCTTTTTTCGCTGTTGTTGTTGGTGATGTTCTAGCCAGATACCAAGCTTCACATATTTCATAGTAATAAAGAAAGAAAAATGCTATTTGTTAAATTTCAAATTCTCATCCTCTACTTCAATTATTTCTTTCTTAACTGCATATCATGTCTCATAAAATGATGAACACTTTCCAATTTACTGAAACAGTTGTTCTATAGATAACCAATATGCTTGAGTGACTCAACACTGACATATCTTCATCATCCCTAGAAAGAAGAGTATGTGTGCTCATATGTGGACATATACACACACACCAGTACACATGAATGCAGGCAGAATGAAGAAATATGTGGACTGGGCAGAAGATTATGAGCTTGTTGCACTCCAAAGACAACATTTATAGATTGTATCAGGAACAGATTTTATTAAAATTGTGACAAATTCTGTAAAATCCCATGTATGGTTCATTAAGAGAATGTTACCTTAAATTATGATTAATTAGATTAAACTTATGAAAATGTGTTATTTGTTCAAATCAAAAGGGTGGGGAGAGATGATGGATGATGGAAGAGTGTGATAAATGAAGAAAGCAGCTGAACTAAATTGAATGTGTATTCATCCGTTTTCACTTCATAACTAATGATAAATTGAGCATGTCACATTTAACAATACATGTCTGAGCTTAAGCACACAGCTTTAGATCCTAGACTCTAATGCCGTGTGTCAGGTAGTTGAGTCTCAGAGATTGGAATTTTGCTTGTTGGAATCTGTGCAGTTCATTATCTGCCTACCTATTAACCACTGACAATAAATATGAAAACTCTGTCCTGGCTTAAGTTGGAAAGCTAAAAGGCTGGGTGCTTAATAAATAACCAGGAAATATGGTAGAAACACACTAAATTTAGGGCTTCTCATAAAACTCCCATAAAACAGATTAGGATGTTTAGGTGGCAGAGGTGGAAAATACCCAGGGATTGTAGAAAAAAATCTCTCTTTCGAATGTGGTCATGTTTACCTTGACAGGTGTTAAGCAGAAAAAAAACTCAAATAAAAAAAACCCTACCCTTCCTCATATAGAGGTAGTTTGGGAAATTTGAAAGTGATACTTAAAGCCTAAATAGTTTCTACTAGTTTCCTGAAATCTCAAGGACTTCTCACTCTCCTTCCCCGATTTCAAGCCTGTCTGTCTCCTTCCAAAGTCCCAAAAGGGGATTAGAAATTTGGAGAGCAGGGATAGGGAGGGAATAGCAAAGGGAATTCCTGGAAAAGATTTCCTCTTCTTTCTGCTTCTGGTCAGCTTAAAATTAAAATTATTCAGGCTTGCTTCAACAAGTTAAGGATGATTTATAAAGATAATGAAGAATTGTTTTGAAAATTCACTTTTGTTGCAAAAATTCAAGCGAGTTATACTATAAGATCTGACACAGAGGCAGTATTTCAATAAGCTTTAATTTAATTCTTACTGAAATCAGAGCAGGGCAATGGGAAATGAGAGATGTTTCCTGAAAAGGTTACTCCAACCTTTTATTTTATTTCTATTTATCTATTTTTGGAGCCCTTTGAAAGCATTAGTTCAGATTCATTTTGAGTTGTGGTGAAGGCTTCTAGTCAGTTTTGATTTTTATCTAAACGTCTCCAACAAGCACTACCTCAAAGCCTATTTTAATATTCTTATTTTGACATTTTGAAGAACAGTAAGACTTTTAATGGCCTGAATCTCATTTGATAGTAGCCTTTCAGAGTTTGTTTATGCCCGAAGAACAGTAGGTGGGAATTTTGAATGAGAATTCCTTCATTCCTCAGACAGTCAATTAGATGAAACAGGTGAACCAGGATGTTCTAGAAGATGCAGGGAGAAACAAACAGTAGGAGCTCAAGGAATAATGAAGACACATGGTCCAGGGACAGAATGGTGACAGGCAGAGTTATTTAGTTTTAGATGTATTTCCAGTAGGGATTCCTAAGCTACAGGATGAACTTGAGCACTACAAAATCCTAAACTTGATATAGAGAGCTTAAAGTTATGGTAAGCTAAGATTTTTATGGATGAAAATGAGTGGCAAATTTTTATCTGAAACCAAACAATGTACACATATACCAATACAAATATACTGTCCTATATGGAGCCACAATTCAAGTCACCAGGTGATTGCAAGATGCCATATGAAGGGGCAGCCACTAGCCTTGGAGCCAGGATGGACCTGAGTTCAAATCCAGCCCCTGACACTGACTAGGTGTGTGGCCCTGGGAAAGTCACTTTACCTGAATTGCCTTAAACCGCGCCACCCCCCAAACAAGACACTACATGAAGATAAATTCACTATAGTACAGAATTCAGTTTAAGCTTCCTCTTGGCCCCACAAAGGATTGCTCCTGAAATGCCAGAAGAATATTATTAATTTAACACCAGTTCCAATAACCTCTGACAGAGGTTACAGATACTATTTCTGCATCAAACTTCATGCCATTTCTAGATTAGTACATTATCCACTTTAATACAGGGTGCATCCCTTAAAACAATTGCTTGTTATCTTTGGAAAATGTTGTCCTTAAGTTGGGGGAAGATGTTTAGCTTTATAGTCACACCACACTGTTGAATGGAAGAAATCCTGGAAGAATTGTCTCACTTGTTTCTGATGTGAGAGCATGTCTCATAACCAAAGACAATTCATCTGTTAGGCTTCTGTTGGAGAAATATTTACTCGACTATGGGAAGAGGGCTTGAGTGATAATGAAAGTGAAGAAACTTCATCAAGATCAAAGAGTGAGTTGAAACTGGACTGTGAAAGCTTATTTGCTGATAAAAAAGAGGACTGATTCCTGTCTAGGAGAAAGACTACAAAAAATCCTACATGGAGGATGTGATGATAATTGTAGAGTTTTATGTATCTCCAATTTTTCCATTTAGTGTAACTCCTGTTTTAATATCCATTCCTGTGTGAGATGTTACTGTATCTTTAAGAAGAAATGGAATTTTTGAAATTATAATTTATCATCTTTGAGGAGTCTTCGAGAAGACTGACATTGTTAACTGCCATTGTGAGCTCAGAGATAAATGACAAAGAGAACTTTTTTCCTGAGAGAGAATGTGTGAAATACACACACACAGAGAAAACTAAAACAACTTCTTTTCTGAAAGAGAGTGTATTATCCTTTATCATATGAGGAAACATCAAGACAAGAACTCTTGACAAGAGACTTTAACCGGCATCCTGAGAAAGGTGAATTGATGGACTATGGTCTATGATCGTCTTACTGTGATATATTGTTCAAATATTTAAATATGCCTTAGCATTGTTTGTTTCACTGTTAGTAAATTGTCAGTAATTTTTTTTCTAAGCATATAAAGCTGGGATTTCATATAGGAAGAGATGAGTGCAAGCTTATAGGAAAGAGACTTCTCTGGTTTAATAATAATCAAAATTGGAGTAGGGGCTTAAAGTTCATTTATTAATTAATGATTTCACATTTAAATGAATCTGTTTTTAAAAATTGATTTATTTTATTTTAAATTTATGAAATAAAACAAGCATTTCCATAATGTAGTAGAATAAAAAAGATGATTACACATGAATCAATTATGAAAATTTATTATGTACAATATGCAATTTCTTTTAAATATGTAATAAAGTTATCATGTAACTTTCTTTTTTTCTTCCCTCCCCTTTACCCTAGACATAGCTACTATTGGACGCAAATATGTACATATGTAAAATCATTCTATACATACTTCTATTTATCAGTTCTTTCTCTGGATGCAGGTAGTGTCTTCCTTCATAAGTCCTTTGTAGTTAATTTGGGTATTTATAATAGTCAAAATGACTTAGTTACTCACAGTTGTTCTTAGAATTTTATGAAGAAATATCCCTGATTACCTTCAAACTAGGGATAAGTGATAAAGTAATGTGTCAAGAAATGGGATGGAATCTGGTGTGGTTGCATGAACTTCACACCATATAGGCTACACGTGGGGGCAGTTAAACCCATTTTATATTACTAGTAGTAATGATAATGATATCAGTATCATACAGGCATGAGTCATGGACGACGACAATCACCAAAAAATTGATCATTTAGAGGGCAATGGAAAGGTGGATACACGGTGGGTGTGAGCAGACCACAACACATGTCAAGTGAGGAGCTACAAATAAAAACTAAAGGATATCATCATATAAAGGCGTGTTCTAAAAATAAGATGGAAGATAGTAAGAACAAGGGATAACCTATAGGTAGCCTGAGTGTACCATTGGTATCACTGGTGTAACAGTACATACAACTATAGCAGGACACAGTTGGTCTGGGATACTTACTGACTCCTTCATTAAGTGTCCCTTCTCAGCTCCATCTCCTCTCAGGACAGGAGAGACTCTAAAAAAAATTCATTTTTTTTAGCCCTTTATGCTCCTACCTAAGAGCCTGGGGAGAATCACTTTAAGCTTAGGTTTGGTTAATGTAAAGGTTTCTCTAAAGGTTTGGAATGGAGAGTAGAACGGTAATATATGTAGAATGTAATTCATGCACACTGCAGCTATTTATTTTCACCACACACACACAAAAATAGATGCTAAAAACACAAAAGACTCACGAGTGTGCATATGTCAAAAAAACTTAAACAAGCAGAGGTAATTTAGAATTGCTGTTCTACTCCTCCAGGAGGTTGATATTTAATATGTTATTTCATGAAGCATTTTTTTAAACTGTTGAATCGTGTTTGACTGCCTTGTTTCTGAGCTGGCAAGCCAAGCCAGAGCTTGAGTCCATTCTCTTGCTACGGTCATCTCCAATAAACACTCTAGTAGTTGTGAAGCAACTCCTTCTGGAATATATCCAGCCCTGACTGTGGACCCAGGAGCTCCTAACATTTTGAACTCACAAGGTTTTCTCCTGGAATAGAAACAGCCATCTCATGATTGTCGGTGACTCATTGTTGGGGTTGTTGTTTGTCCTTCATTCTTGAAGAGGACCATGAAATCAAGACGGTGATGCCATGACATGCAAGTGAATTGGATTTAAGTGAGGCAGGGCTCTGCAAAGTCACCTGCCTCACTTTCTCCTCCAGAGTCATCTGAGTCAAGTGGCCAGATATAGATCAGGATGACTGGAGATGGGTCCCTGTTGCTTCTTAACCTATAAAGTAGAAGAGGGAAGCCAGGGGTTTGCAACCTCATTTCTAACTCTCCTAGTCAAGAAAAAGTGTGTGTGTGTGTGTGTGTGTGTGTGTGTGTGTGTGTGTATGTGTGTGTGTGTGTGTGTGTGTGTGTGTGTGTTGGACTAGGGGTAAGTAATCACTCCAGGTTTGTCACTTTGTCTCCAAATGACCACCCCTTCAGGAACTATGCCACATGTTTCCATGGATGTCAAGAGAAAGCAAGGAAGGCTCCCAATATGTTGGGTAGATCCTTTGTGCTGAAAACATGGGAGACTATGCCCACAGGATGCGCAGGTGAGTATAGGTTTTCCTTGTTATAAGGAATCAATTAATTAACAGTTATTAACCATTCATAATGTTTCCAGGCGTTGTGGTAAGCACTAGGGATCAAAAGACAAAAATGATACAATCTTTATCCTCTAGGACCTTATATTTTATTAGGAGAGATAACATCCACATGACTATCAATGATTAAATGATTCCTTGCATACAGACTGCTCTCTACCTCCTGGCTAGACATCTGGAGATTACAGACTGGGACAAACTGCAGCCTCCTCACTAGGCATCTGCATCTGCCTGAGGATGCCACACAGCCAGTCCTTGCTTCTGGGCTTCTGGATTAGGACAAACCATTTCCTGCCTCCTCCCCTTGCTGTCTAGGCAGAAGCAAGGGCCAAAACCCCACCAAGTTCATCCCATTTCAGAGCAAAAGGGTAAGGTCAAGAAGCTGAGGGATGTGCTGACACAAACCATTGACCTTGAACTTTTTAAACCCCTACCTTCATCAGGAGACCTCAATATTACTCTGCCTGGATTCATTCAACAAGGGTTAGCATATTCCACCTCCCCTTCCCATCCTTGTGATACAGAATCCCTGAATAAACTCACTTTCCCTGCATCACTTGTTCTCTCCCACATTCCCATCCCTTTCAACCTAACTCCTCGCTCATGGCCTGTTCAATATAGGTACCCCTTTCTGCTATGCTTTCTGGTATTTTTGTGGTTCAGTCATTTCAGCCATGTCCAATTCTTTGTGACCCCATTTGTGGTTTTCTTGGTAAAGATACTGGAGTGGTTTGCCATTTCCTTTTCCAGCTCATTTTACAGATGAGGGAACTGAGGTGAGGAGGGGTAAGTGACTTGCCCAGGGTCACAGTGTCTGAGGTCAGATTTGAACTCAGGTCTTCTTGTCTCCAGGCCTAGTGCTCTATTCACTGCTTTCTGGAATACCTACTCCACATTTAACAAATTTGAACTCTTCTTAAACCATTTTCTTTCAGACTCTTTCTATATTTTGGAATTCACAGAGACTTTGTTTACTTCTGATAACATTGCTCCAATTTCCATTTGAATTTCATTACACCTCTTACTCACTAGTTTTGGTGAGGGAGACAGAATACTTCTTGCTCCCCATTGCATTTTCAAAACTCTCCCTTTGTCAATATCACATAGCAAAATCTCTTTTGAAGTTTATTTAACCCAAATTTACTATTCCAAACCAGCTTCTAGTAGCTTTTATCTATTGACCCCTTGAGATATTTTCCTCATTTCTCAGTGAGATCAGTGTCTGGCTCACAGTCTTTCTCTCCATCCTATTTCCTTCCCTCATTCTAGGGACTCATATACATGAACACATACACATACCATACACATATAATATATACTCTAACTTCTCAGTTTCTCAAGTAACTCAAATCCCCTGACTTATTCCTCCTCTCTACTTCAACTGTACCTGGGGATGGTTATACGCTTTATCATGCTAGCACCTACAAATATTTGGCTTCTATATTCAAGAACTCTAAATTTCCTTTCTTTGACCATGATCTTCCCATCTCTCCTTATACCTCAATCTTCTTATTCTACTTCCTCATCATGCCCTTCAATCTCTCTATCCCTTAATACCATCCCAGGTCATCACTCCTGTTCTGGCTACATTCTCTTCCCTTTACAATCTTGGCCACTTGGTGAACCAGTTCAACCCTCCGGTGTAATCTATGCTAGAAACCCTTGCTCCCTGGTCTTGCTGATGCTTGTACTTTGCCAAACAAATCCCATTCCTGGATTACTTATACCAGCCACCTCCTTCAAACCTGCTCACATGTGGCTAAATGGAATTGTAGGAAAAAATGTAATTGTATTGCTATCAATATTTTGGTGTATATGGAAACTTTCTTCTTATCAATGACCTCAGGGAATATGCCTACTAATGGAACCTCTGGGTTAAAGCATATGTACACTTAGTCACTTTATTAGCTTATTTTCACATTGCTTTCCAAAATAGTTTGCTTATTCATAACTCCACCAACAATGGTGGTCCCATAAACCCGGCAACATTGACTACTCCCGTCTTTTGGCTTCTCTGCTAATTTGCAGGATTTAAGGTGAAACCTTGATTTTGTTTTGATTTTCATTTCTCTTATTGGGTTTTTAATACTTTGCACTTCTCTTAAGAATTGTTCATATCATTTTATCTTTTAACCACTGATCTATTACAGGATGGCTTTTGGCTAGCTTTTTTATCCTGGGTGTATTAATTTTATTTGTGCAAAATTTAAGTTTCATGTAATTAAAGTTATCTGTTTTATCTTCTGTAATTGGCTCTATTCCTCATTCCATTAAAAATACATCTCCTACCCATGATTGTGAAGAAATATATAATCTGATTTACTGGTGTGTGCTTTTATTAAGGCCACATACCCATTTTAAATTTATTGTAGAATAGAGTGTAAGTTGTTGGTCTAAGCATAATTTCTGCCAGACTACTTTCTAGTTTTTTCAGCAGTTTTTAATCACAACAGGAGTTCTTTCCTAAGTAATTTGTGGTTTTGTTTATTGAACACTGGACAATTGAGTTCCATTGTTTCAAATTCTCCCTCATCTACCTGTTTATTTTTTAAACTAATACCAGATAATTTTGATGACTTCTGCTATATAAAATATTTGAAGTCTGGAAATGCTCTTCTCCCTTTATTATATTTCCTTCTATAACTAGATCTTTTATTTTTCCAAATAAATTTCATTACTATCTTATCTAATTCTATAAAGCAGTGGTATAAAACTCAAATAGAAACATATCCCTGCAGGAAGTGTATTAACTTAGAAAACCACAAATTAACATTATCTATGTTGTATTGTATTTTTATTAAACTTTTTCCAATTACATTTTAATCTGATTCAGGCCACATAGAGTTTTGCAGGCAGTGAGTTTAATACCTCACCTATAAAGTAGTCCTTTGATAGTTTGATTGGCATGCTATTAAAATTGTAAATTTATTTTGCTAGTATTATCATTTTTTTTATATTCATGTAGCTCAACCATGAAACCTGAATATTCTATCAGGTAATTAGTTTGTTCTGTATTTCCTTCTTAAAAATGAATTAATTTTTAGTTTTCAACATTCACCTCCGTAAGATTTGGAGAAATACATTTTCTCTTCCTCTCTCCCCTCCCCCGTCCCCAAGACAGCATGCAATCTGATACAGACTCTCTCTATATAGCCATATTAGACATATTTCCACATTAGTCATATTATAATGTTCTTTATTTCTTTAAGGATCACTTAAATATTCTGTGCTGTTCATTATTTTTTAAAATGAATTTATTACTTTTTTTTAGCATTCTTTAAAATTTTTTGAGTTCTAAACTCTCTCCCTCCCTCTACTTCCTCCCCAATCCATTGAGAAAGCAAGCAATATGATACTAATTATACATATGAAATAATGCAAAATATATTTCCTTATTATCCATGTTGCAAAAAAAGTAAGAAAAAGAAAGTGAAAAAATTATATTTCAATCTATATTTAGAGTTCATCAATTCTCTCTCTGGATGTAGATAGCATCTTTCATCACGAGTCCTTCAGAATTGTCTTGAATCATTGTATTGATTTGAGTAGCTAAGTTTTTTACAGTTGATCATCATTATGATATTGCTGTTACTATGTATAAAATCTTTCTGGTTTTGCTCACTTCATTTGGTGTTAATTCATCTAGGTCTTGCCATGTTTCATCTGAAATCATCCCTCTCCTTATTTCTTATAGCTCAGTAGTACTCCATCACAATCAGATGCCACAGCTTGTTCAGCCATTCCCCAATTAATGGCCATCCCCTCAATGTACTGTGCATTATTTACCTCTCTTCACCCTCATTGCCATGAAATCTCTCTGGGTTAATGCCCTCCTGCTCTTTTGTGTGTCAGTGGCTCCCAGGAGCTCTGATTCCCCTTCTTTTGAGACAGGATAAGGTGTCTCTCTAAGCACAAAATTCCTGTCAATTATGCCTATTGTAAGGTCCCAACCATCCTTTCTAGAATCTCTCTCTTTCCCTATGGGAGTGTTCATCAGTGGTACCCCCTCTCTCCACTGATGCAAGATTCCCCCTTTCCTAACCCCTGTTTTAATCCCTCCCTTTGCTCCCCTGTCCATTTTCCTGTGGGCACTCTTCTTCCTGAGAGACTACAGAAGTTATTTTCCCTTTTTGCTAACTTTTGCCTTTATTAATGTACATCATACATTCCCCTCTAGCTTCTTCCTTCCTTCTTTCCTTTTATGTACCCTCCCATTCTGTAATTTGTTTCACAAAACATTGTTTGTAGGTAGGGTGTTGTGAGGTTTATTTAGTCCATGAGGTTTCAGGCCTGTTTCTTACCTATCACTTCTTTTTCTGCTCTCACACTTCCATTTTTATGTGCTTTTAGAAAGAAATCTTTCAATGGTCTTTGTTGTTTTGTTGTTGTTGGCTTTGGATTCTGTATTTGTTTACCTTTCCTGTAGTCCTCTTATCTGAGGCATTTAAAAAGCAAGTAATTTGTTCACGCCTGATTTTCTTTTTGGGGATGCTTCAAACACCTCTTTTTTATTGACTGTTCATCTCTTTTCATTAATGGTTAGTCTCAGGTTTTCAGGGTATGTCCCACTGGCTGTATCTTGAGCTCCTTTGCTCTTTTGCTCTTTAGAACACTCTTCTCTCTGGTGATCTCTGTTGGGTGCATACTAGTCTCATGTTATACAATTTTTCTTTCCTTTATTCTTGATGGCTTTTTCCCTGGTCACTTATATAACTTGTTTCTTTGAAATTGTGGAATTTAGCTATCATGTACTTTGGAATTTGCAGCGCAGTTTTATTTTTTTTTTCTGGATTCACTATGGATTTTTTTTTCAGGTAGCACAATTTTCTTGCAGTTTGTTTGAACTATTTCTTGCATTATGGTGTACAGCTTTTTTTTTTAACTTATATTCTTCTGGATACCTATAATTCTTAAATGGGCAGCTAGGTGGTGCAATGGATAGAACACTGGGCTTGGCTCATCTTCATGAGTTGAAACCCTGCTTCAGACACTTACTAGGTGTGTCTCCCTGGGTAAGTCACTTAACCCCATTTGCCTCAGTTCCTCATCTATAAAATAAGCTGGAGAAGAAAATGGCTAACTTCAGTATCTTTGCCAAGAAAATCCTAAATAAGATAACAAAGAGTTGGATATGACTGAAATGACCCAACAACAACAATAAAATTCTTACATTGTCTCTATCCATCCTGTCTTCAAGATCAACATGTTTTTCTTGTATGGAGATCAAGCTTTCTTTTAACATGATTGATTTTTGCTTCTCTTCTTTCATGTTGTCCTCTGTTTTGGTGTATTTTCATTCCCAATCAATTCTTTCCTTCGTTTCTTTAGTGAGACCTGAGCTTGTGGATTCAAATTTTTCCATTCTGCAATTGTTCTTGCTGTTCAAGACATACATTATGCTTTCGTAGCTCTGCTTTCTCACTTAAACTATTCACAAACATCCTCTTGTGGCTCCATGCTTTCTTGTGTGAATCCACAGAGTCCTCTGGGATCTTTAGTAACATGTCTTTCTCCTTCATTTCCCTATTGTTCACTTTCTGATTCCTTCCCTTTTGATGGTGGTTTTCTAGGGTCCTTACCTCAAAGCTACTTTTGCCTCTTCTCACGTTGGGGGCCTCATTATCTGCCCCAAGTAAATTCTAAAGGGATAGTTGCTGACATCTTTCCCTCAAACTTGGTGTAATGTCACACAGGTATATATACATATATGCTCTGTCCCATTTCACTTTGTTCCTCAGTTCTCTGGGTGAGCTTTGTTGCAGTACAGAGTGCTGCCATGTTGCTGTCTTAGCCAGGACAAGCTTCTCCCTTTTGGTTTTCCTTGGTACTGGGAGGGGATAAGAGTTATCTCTTGCAAGCCTTGGGGCCAGCTTGTGAAGTTGTGCTGAACATTTTGGCTAGTGGGGGAGTGAATGCATTAGGGGTTAAGGATAAGTGTTCTCTGCTTTTAGTGTGTCTGATTATTGCCTTGTTAGAGTTGTTTCTTAGAGCATGGAGGCCATTAAAATTGTTCTATTTCTTGTGCATAGTTCCTATTTTGGGGAGGTTTGAGGCATTGTGAGGATTGGAGAAAATGTCTAGCCTTCTAAATCATTGGACACATGACCTAGGAAACTTCTACTTATTATTTGATGAGAAAATAGATTAAGCCTATTTTGTTATTCTCTCCTTTGTGTGTGTGTGTGTGTGTGTGTGTGTGTGTGTGTGTGTATGTATGTGTGTATGTGTGTGTGCACTCTGCTCTTCTTGGTTTCCACTCCATAGAACAAGATGGCCCTCTTAGATAAGCTCATCTCTTCTAAACTCACTACCAAGCTGCTAACTCAAGCCTTGATTGATACCTAAGCTTCTTCTCTTCTCTGCTTGGAGGCCTGGGGAGTGGAGTATCAAGCTCTTCTAAATGCCTTCCATTATAAAGGGCAGAAACTGGCCTCTCAGCTGGTTCCATTTTGTATCTGCTGCTCTGCTTGGTTTCAGCTCCATGAACCAAGGTGTCCCTGGGCTGAGTACTCCCCAGTGTTTCATCCTCTTTACCCTCTACTTTCTTGCCTCTTTTTATGTGTTGTCTTCCCTTTTAGATCGTAAGTTTATTAAGGGCAGGGACTTTATTAATTGTATTCCAAGTTTTAGGACAGTTCCTGGCACACAGTAGGTGCTTCATAAATGTTTATTGGATTTTGTGTGTATGTGTGTGTGTGTGTGTGTGTGTGTGTGTGTGTGTGTATGAGAAAGGCAGACACAGACAGAGACATAGAGAGTTAAGAAAAGAGAGGAAGGAAGTTAAATATTGCATTCCACCTCAGGACACCCAAACATCTTGCTTTTTCTGATTCTTAAATATCCATAGTTCAGGCCTTCTTTTTATAGGCTTTTGCAATTAAAATGTGACATGACTAGATTTTTTCCCTAATATTTGATTTCTGGCTGATAAATTTGCGATCAGTTAATAGAATGTAATGATAGAAGCCTTGTAGAGATGGCATATATTATTAACCAGGTTCTCTATTGTGTTCAGATATTTGCTTACTGCCAGAACAATATTTTGACCTGTCCCACCTCCCTAAGGTCCAGACTCAATTCCTTCAGGTTTTTGTTTAATCCCTAGGAAAAGGAGTCCAGAATCTTGGTTATGAAGTAGATTGGAAAGGCTGGGCAGCGGTGTTACTATTCTCAAGCACATTCCTTCTTTCTCTTCTTCACCCAAGCCAGTCTTGGTAGCGGTAGTTTTAGAGTGAAATGTAAATGAGTCATCTTCATTAAAGGTGAGGTAACAAGACGCTTTGGTATTTAAGTCTATGTAATGATTAGAACTTCCTGTAACAGTTATGATGATGATGAGATTAGATGCATTGAACATTCATTCTAGGTTAATTCATATCCTTTTAACTAATTAGAAGAGTTTTTTTAAAAAGATTAATAGACTCTATCCACATTTTCTTGGCACTTCCTTCTCCTTTTACAAAGAGCTTTCCTGTTGTGAATGAAATTCTGGTCTAGTCTGACTATGTAGCTCTAATTGCCACCAGGCAGGATCCAGGAGTCTATGAGATTATGCAGATGATACTATCATAGAGCTAGAACCAGAAGAGGCTTTTAAAATTATGTAGTACAACATCTGAAGTTTGCAGACCAAGAAACTGGGGCATAAGAAAATACAATAATTTGTGTGGGGTCACACAGGGAATAATGAGAAGGGAGACTCAAACCCAGGTCCTCTGATTCCAAATTCATCACTTTCTTTACTTGATCATGTTGTCCCCCCAGTATTCAACTTCAACTATTGGGGGTAAATGATGTCTGGTTTTCTTTCTGAGGCATATTGACTAGGGTCAGCCCTTAAATTGTATCTAAGTGATAAGTCTCTCTTAATAACTTTGGAATTGATTGTGTGACATGGAAGACACTGGTACAGGACACATGGTGTGCCCTCATCAAAGGTGCTGTGCTCTATGAGCAAGGCAGAATTGAAGTAGCTCAAAAGAAACACAAGAGGCATAAATTTAGAAAATTCACCCAAATGTTCACACGAACTATTTGTGCCCGACCTGTGGTAGTGCATTCTCAGCTTGTATTGGTTTGATCAGCCATAATCAGACACATCGTAACTTGACTCTAGTATAGTGACATCATTTTGGTCCTCTTTGAGAACTAAGGACGACAACCAACCAATGGGTTACCAAAATAACTTACCAGTTGAGAGAAATTGAGTGGTCAAGTAGGTGGTTTGTCATCTTCCAAGAGACTGACTGATTGTTTTTACATTTTGAAGTGAGTTGTTTCAGCACATGATTATAACCTTTGATTGAAGTATGAGGAGAAAAAAAGCAAGTAGGATGGTTTGTATGTTATTTCTATTGGAAAAGAATATATGACAAATTATTAATAGTCATAATTATTTCAAGTGTATCTGCTAAAACAGGATTTGAGGGGGGCAGCTAGGTGGTGCAGTGAATAGAGCACCGGCCCTGGAGTCAGGAGGACCTGAGTTCAAATCCGGCCTCAGACACTTTACATACTTACTAGCTGTGTGACTTTGGGCAAGTCACTTAACCCCAATTGCCCTGCCTTCCCCCCTCCAGAAAGTCACTTAACCCCAATTGCCCTGCCTTCCCCCCTCCAAAAAATAAAAAAAAAGTTAAAAAAAAGGATCTGAGGGCTTTTTTTTGTCCTTTTTGGAAACAATCATATCGCTCTTACTTCATGCTTTGGTATAGAGGTCTTGAGAATTATACCTTAAGAGATGCTTCGTGATGTCATGAATAGGGAGGAAGGAAGGAAATATGCATCTATTAAGTACCTATTATGTGCCAGGAGCTGTGCTTGGTGCTTTACAAATATCTCATTTGATCCTTATAACAATCTTCCAAGTTATGTGTTATAATTATTCCTATTTTCTAGTTGAGGAAACTGAGATAAACAGAGCCTAAGTGATTTGTTCAGGTTCACACAGCTAGTAAATATCTGAGGTCTGATTTGAATTTAGGTTTTCCTGATTCCAGGCCCTTTATTTTATCCATTGTGCCACCTGGGAGTCTCTACCGTTGGCCATGGAGGCAGCAAGAGTAGGATTTAAATTATATTTCTGACACATGCCAGCTTTGTGACTCTGGGCAAGTCACTTAACCTTAGGCCCCATTCCCCTCATACTCACCCTGGCAACTCTCTAAGTTTATAAATCACACATCTGAATTGGTAGGATTTCCTTAAAACAATGAAATCACGGTTTCTCAAAACGCAATAAAAAAGAAAACATTGAATTGTAAGCAGAGGCATAAATATCATTCAAGCAGCTCGAGGATTACAAGGGGTCTCCAAACAGTTATGCAAAGATTTTCAGTATAAACTATTCTGTTCCGAATGTGTATTCAGCTCCAGACTAATAGTCCCCTCACTGCTTATGTGTCCTTGGGCAAATCAATAAACCTCTCTTTACAATAAAAGGCACTGTCCTTGATGATCATCTCCCAATTCAAATGATACTATGGACAGGTTAAAGATTTAAATTCTCACCTTTGTCAGACCTATTCTCTGCTACCTCAATATGATTACTCTCAGTGGTTCAGGTGATTGCTACTGGAAGATGGGGTATTTATGTAGGTATACATATGTCTATTCAAGTACCCAGGCTTTGGTCAAAGTTTTGTGGATCAGTAAAAATATGCTATGTACTCCTGCCAGTCCATGTGGTGGCCATTGGGAAACACTGTATTTAATGTCTGCTAAACTTTTCAGATCTCTTATCCATCTCATTAGAATTTTATAGTTATTGTGCATTAAAGAAATTCATCAGACATTTAAATTATTTTTGCAAAAAAGAAAATGTATAGAATTGAGAGATGTATGAGAAAGTCTCATGTGAGAAAAATCAAGTTAATTGTCACTGAATTGTATGGGCTTTTCTATATATTCTCAGATCACCATGGAAGCAGTCCAATCTGGTAGAAGATATCCTGTGTTTCTCTTCCACATGGGTAGGAGTAGCTTTTTCAATTATCTGTGTAGCCAAAATAGCCAATGTCTTTAAAAATGGCCAGACTAGGATACTCTATTTTTTTTTCTTTATGGAGTTCTGAGAGGGTGAAGGTCATAGTCACTCACAACTCAGGCACCATGAATCACCTGGGTTGGGGCAATGGCTTTATTCCCCTCTTCTTTGCTTTTAACCTGTGGCCCTGAGAATCAGGCTAGCAGTGGTGTTTTGGTTTGCTTCATTCATCTCCTTAGGTTCTAGGTGCAGTTGATGGAATCTCCTCTGGATCTGGGATTTGAGCTACTGTGATGATGGGGGGCATGATTCTAGCCCAAATGTGGAGCTAGCCAGCCCTTCAGGGAAGCTTCGAGGAGCTATGGGGCCTGAGACTTGAGCACGATGGTGGGCTTTGGACCTGGAAATTGGGATTATTACACATAAGAAATGAGCTAAGCCAGGAACCTGATACCCTTTCCCTTGTCAGAGTATGAGGTAGTACAGGGAATGGAGGGCGGCATCATTCCTCTAGGTATTAGATTGATGTTTATGTGTTTATTCTTAGTATCCCTTTGAAATGCATTCTTTTGTAAAAGTTAATCCAGCTGTTAAGTGGTTAAATGAAACTGGGGTGGAGGGGACCCCTTATAATTGGAGTTGTTTTATAGGACCCCCTATAATTGGGGTAGGCAGAGAGCCTAGATATCCACGAATCCCCTCAAGCGTACTTAAGAATCCTGGGGGAGGGGTGAGATATCACATATCTGACCTTCAGGCATTGGAGGCCCAGATAATTATTGCTACATTGAGTATTTGGGGGGGAGACTAAGGTGTAAAAAAACTGGAAAGGTGGGAGGAGGGTAGGTTGTGAAAGTCTTTAAAAGATAAAATATTCTTTTGTAAAAGCTACTCAATGTTAAGTGGTTAAATGAAACATGGAATGCTAGTAACTACATCCTTAAAATGAAAGGAACAGAACCACAACCATTGATGTCTTAAGCCAATGACAACAGAGACCGCCCCCCCCCCCCCCCGGCCCCAAAACTCTTCAGGAACCTGAGAACTCTGAAGAGAAGATGTAGTCTACTTTGCTCTGAGAGAGTGGGGCCAGAGCATACTCGTTACATTTGTTTAGTTTAAAAATTTTTTTAATTTGATTTTTAATTTATCAAATTTATACATAGTATAATAAAAGACAATTGCACATGAAAATGTAAGTCTGTTATGTACAATTTGATATTCATTTTAAATACATAATAAAGTTATCATGTAAATTTTTTTTCCTTTTTTCCCCTTTTGTTCCCTCATTTGTTTAGTGACTGGGACTTAAATTCATACCTTCTGAAAAGACTGTACTAAAGTAATTTGGGGCAGGGCCTAGGATGAGAATTTGGGTGTGGGACAAAGGAAGAAGGTTGGAATCTTTCTTCCAACCTAGCATGCTAACCATGATATGTTTCTAAATTCCTTTGCCTCATAATCTCTTTCATCAAAATAAAAAGGAGGTGGGCAGACATGTCTGATTTGACCACCTGATTGCTTTGACTAGACAAGCACTTTAATTGAGTTAAAGTAGGGGAAGGGTATAGCTAATTTGTTTTTAAATGGAAAATACCCATTCCCATTCAGCAGCCATCCTTTTATTGTAATTAGTAATGGATAACATCCAAAGATAGAGAGATTTGGATTCAGTAAGTGTTCCAAAAGCCTTGGGAGAAGAAATCAAGACAATTTTTTGAGAGCATATCATTTCCCATGAAATCATTAGTATTTCTTACTCTGAGCATGGCTGGGAATACTGGTTTGAACATTCTTCTAGGAGACATTTTCTTATCTCTACTCCCTTTTGGAGGAAAGCAAAAGAGGAAAGTACAAAGTGAAGACTGGGCAATGTTCATTCTTTAGTGGACATTGGGGGTCAGTGTTTTCTGGTGGATATAAAGTCTCCAGGACCTGTCTGTTTGGGCCCTTGGGCCCATTATGTTAATTCCATTCTAGGAATAATGAAACAAGAAGTCAATTCAACCAGAATTTATTTAAGAAGTTTTTGAAAAACACTGAGGGCTACATATTTCAAAAATATTGTGAAAGTCTGTACGTTCGATGAAATTTCTTGCAGGTTACTCTCATACCCAGGCCTGTTGCTGTGCATTATTTGAAGAGCAAGCAACTTGCCAGATCTTTTGGGCATTGTCAAAATTGAAAGGTGAACAGGGATGAAATGGGGATTTCTAGCTCCCACCACTGTCATTTTGACATGACTTTCTTCTTTGGGTTTGCCTCCCCAAATTCATAGCACCTGAAAGGATGGCACATAGAAGTCAGTGATGGTGGAAGAAGGAAGGCATGAGTATTTGAAAGTAAAAGAGAAGGACTGAGAGAGACTCAGTGGCACCTGGGACTGTGCCTATCCTCCTGTCTCTGGATATAAAAGTTATGAAAGGCTATGCCACATGGGCATAACCTCTGGAGACTTTTTTTTAAATCAATACTCTATTGTAGTTTTAGCACTGCAGGGACAACGTTTTAAATCCTTATTTTACATTCCATTTTTAAAAATTTCGAGTTTCAAATTTTCTCCCTCCCTTCAACCTCTCCCCCACCTCTTGAGAAGGCAAGCAATTATGATATGGATTATTCACGTGAAGTCATGTAAAAACATAAAAACACAGAAAAAACAAGAAAAATAAAGTAGAAGAAATATGTTTCAATCTGCACTCAGAATTTGTTTCTCTCTCAGCATTTTTCTTCCTGGGTCCTTTGGAGTTGTCTTGAATTGTTGTCTTCATCAGAATAGTTGTCTTTCACAATTGATTATCCTTATAGTGTTGCTGTTACTGTATGCAATGTTTTCCTGGTTTTACATACTTCACTTTGAATCAGTTAATGTAAGTCTTTCCAGGTTTTTCTGAAACCATTCTGCTTGTAAGTTTTCACAACACAATAATACTCAAATATATGCTACAACTCATTCAGCCATTCCCCAATTGATGAGCACCTCCTCAATTTCCAATGAGGCCTTTATCAGAGACTTGATATAAACATTTTTGAGATCACTGTATTGTCAATGGTTAGCAAATGTAGTTTCCCTGGTTATCTCTTTTAATTAGATCTATTTTTGCTTTTACTTTATCTGAGATCATGACCTCTACCTTTTTTACTTCAACTGAAGCATAATAGATTCTGCTCTAGCCTTTTATTTTAGCTCTGTGTGTCTCTTTGTGTTTCAAGTGTGTCTCATGTACACAACATATTGTTGGATTCTGATTTCTAATCCATTCTGCTATCTGCTTTCATTTTATGGGTGAGCTCATCCCATTCACATTCACAGTTATCATTACTATGCATACTCTCCATCCTATTTTCTTCTGTTTATCATTCGCTCTCTCTTATCCTGTCCCTTCTCAGAAGTCTTTTTTGTTGTCTTCTGACCACTGCCTCCCTTAAACCACTTTCCCCTTTATCATCCCCTCCCCTAATATATTTTATCCCCTTCCCCTCCTATTTAATTTCTTCTAAGAATCTAAAGATCTACACAAGGAACTAATTTCAAACAATTGCTTACTTTTGTCAGAACTTTTCTGAGCTGAAGCTAAAGCTAAGGCAGTAAGCTTTTAGATGATACATCAGTTGGGAGATGCAATGAGTGTAAGACTCTGTCTTCTCTCTCTTCTGAAGTTCCAAAGCACAACATGGAAGGCAAATATAGCTTTAGCATTATTTCTCATTAAGGAAGGATCGAATCATTCCTATGCCTTCTAGTGTTTTTTGAACAAGTGTTGTATGTTTTCAAGAACTGTTCATGCCTCAATTGACACAATTATATGATTTTTGTTAGATGGTCAATTATGTTTATAGTTTTTCAAATTTTGAGCAAGCTCTGAATTCCTGGTATGAAGCCAGTCTGGTCATAGTGCATTATCTTTTTAATATCTTTCAGTGGACTCCTCACCAATATTTTCTTTACAATTTTACATTAATTCTCATTAGGATTTTTTGTTTGTTTTGATTCTCATCAAAAGTTTAAATATCAAGATCATATTTGTGACATGAAGGAATTTGGTAGAATCTTCTATTTTCTTATTTTTCAAACAGTTTATGTAGTATTGGAATTACCCCTTGCTCAGGACTCTAAGGCCCCCTGGTGTGGGTACCTAGGTGCTGACTTGGCCTTGTCTCCCACTGTGGCTCTCAGTGCTCCAAGGTGTGCACAGATGTGTCCTATCTCCTTGAGCAGTGACCTGTATGGTGGTGACTGTTTCACACTTTTGTTCTAATTGGCCAAAATGAAGATCTGATTTCAGTTCCTGATTATTGGAACTTGCTCTGACTTGTGTTCTCTTCGCACTCCCTCTTCCCCTAACTCCCTACCTCAGCATTCTTGTTCAGAATGCTTGTTGCCTTCTGTTCCCTTTACTGGAGCTCACATTAACTTCGCTGGTGAAAATCCTTTCCTATTATGTATGCTTCAGGTCCTTTCACTAGAGCCTCAGCTAGCCTCCCTGGAGCAGCCTCACTCCCAGCACTCAGTCTTCAAGTGCATTTACTGGCTTCTCTTCAGGGACTCCTCTTCCTAGAGACTGAAGGCTTCAGACCCAAGTCCTGGAGCCTTCCTTGTCTGATTGCTCTTCTGGGCTGGAGCTGTCTTTCAGTGCAGTTCTGAAGGACATGGCCAAGCTTACTTCAGCTTCTCTTCTGATTTCTTTATCGTTGCTTTATCTGAGTTACTTCCCAGATGTAATCTGATTGTTTATGGTATCCATAGGGTGCCCTACAAACTTTCACGTCACAGTCTTATTTGAAAGTCTTTCCTAGGATATTTATTCAATTATTTTGAAGTTTGAAGACCCTTGGAAAATGCAAAGAGCTTATTTTGGAGACTTTTTGCTACCATTTTGCTTCCCAGAGACTGCAGAATTATCTAGAGCTGGACTTGGGCAATTACATTTTGCAAGTCTCCTCTACCAGCACTGGTAGAATTGTACTGTGCATATTTCCATTGGGATGGAATCAGTGACCACATTTTCCACATATTTTAACTTCATATAGAGCAAATCCAAATAATGGGATCACTTCACAGGATACATTATTCATCCTAATCATGATCTGGCTGGAAATATTCCAAGGAAGCAGGATCTCAAATTTGGAAGAGATCACAGAGGCAGTCTAGTGCAATTTATATGAGAAAAAATGATCCTTTTCAACATATCCAATATATAATTAGCCACCTTTGAAGGTACTAGTGAAGGAAACTCATGGTTCTTAATGTGATTCTACTTTGGGATAATGCTAAGTTACCTGGAAGTTTTTTTATTCCGTGACAGCTAAAGAAAAGACATTCATAAGAAGTATCCCTCTTGGTGGCAGATTGGACAGAACTTTTATCAGAGCTATGAAATGGTGCTGATCTCTTAAAGTCCTGGCCATACTTTGAATATGGTAAGTAGTGCCTGGTTTCAGCATCCTCTTAAACATAAAATAACAAAATGCTCAGGGATCAAAACAGTCTTTTAACAGTGCATCATTGGATTCTGGTCATGCTTAAGCCATTGCCAGTTTAATCAGCAAGTCACCCTCAAGTCAATAATTGCCTAGTCCTTGAATAATTGTGGGTATCTATTATGTGGTACGTTATCCACACGGAAATGAATGTGTAACTATTGAACACAGAGCAAAATAAACTTTGTTGGAGAATGTTTCCTTTAGGATGGCTTAAAATTCTTGGACAGACTATTGTAGAGGCTCTTACTTCCTCTTCTTTTCCTGGGTGTTAGAGGAGGCAGTTGTCTCTTCTTTGAATTAGTAATAGCAGATTAATATATTGTAGAAAGTGAAAATATTGACAGAAGCTTATTTAAGTTATGACACAGCAAGGAAAAAAATCTATAGGATCCTTTTGGAAGGGAATATGTTCTAATACTTTGAATTTGTATTTGAGGGCAATCTAGTGTTCACAATGGTTTTTTTCTCCAATTTAGGTCCATTTCTAGAATTTAGTTCATTGCTTCTCTTTTCCCACTACAAAAGTTTTTGGAAAATCCAGGAGAAAATGTGGGATCTAGTCACCCCTACTCCATGCCCCTCTCAAAAAAAAGGTGTTGCAAGCCTGGAATCCTCAATTTATTGGATTCCTCCTGCCCACAATGACCAAGTGTTTCAACAATCCAGCTAGCAGCTGTTGTGAGGGTGAAAGACCAACACAAGCCCATCAGCAAGAATGCTGCCAAAGCCCAGGTTCTTTTGATCTGCTTTACTAAGGAAAGCAACATTAAGGGGTTCACAATCTCACTTTAATCTGGCATACAAATACCATTCACTTAGTTCAGGGGAATAAGCCAGCACCCTGAACTTCAGAGCAGAATACAAACAAATTACAAATAGACCAAATACAATTCATAGTTACCAAGAAAACCAAGTCCGGACATCCAGGCAAGCTGGAGGGCTCTTAGCTACAGCTGCCCAGAGTCTCCACATCAGCACGCCACCAAGAGTGAGAGCCCTCAGCAAATGCTCTGTCTTCCTTTTTCTTATACAGTTTCAGACATCATCAAACATCATCTGAGCAACCAGAACTTAGGCTCCTATGATTAGCTCTGAAGTTAGCACCTCCCCTTAGGATCCTGGGAGCTTCACACCCACATAGGCTTAGCACCTAGTAATTAGGGGTTTGGGGCAAACTTAGGAGCAAAGATCTAATCAGGCCTCCCTTAGTTAGCCCCACCTGGGGCCCCACCTTGGTTACCAATTCATACCCATATAGGTTTAGCACCTAATTTGGGTTTGGGCCTGGGGCTTAGCACCTAGTAAGACTCAAAGACACTTAATCATTTTAAAATAGTAAGAAAGTCCCAACTTAATTGATATTACACCAAGAAACTCAATCTTGCCAAGAAATCAATGAATCACAAGCTCATGCAAGGATTTAGTTAAAAAAAATACTGAACAAAAACCAAACAATTAGCTTCCAAGATTTGTAATGGGTCAGCACAATTCAGTCTAGTCTCCTATAATTTTTTAGCAAATGGTATTCAAGTGGTCATAGCATCCTAGATTTAGAGCAAGGATTGTAGAGACTACTGAGTCTTAGCTCCTCATTTCACAGATAAAGAGACTTTTCTTTCTATAAGTGATTTACATTTTACAGATGAAGTCTTAAGATATGGAGTAACTTGAGTGAGGTCATACAGGTAGGCAGGGCCAGAACTTGAACCCAGATTCTGACACCCAAGCTGGTAAAACATCTCAGGATGAAACAGAGGCCTTTCATGATCTTCCAACAGGAAAGAAAAATGCAACTGTATTTAGTCAGTCATACTTACTAAGGCAAGAAAGGGTTCTTATGCTTTAGAGACTTTTAACAATGGTTAAAATAAATAGTGGTGTGAAGGTAACCTCCAGTTAACCAGAAAATCAAATGACCAAGCAATCTATTTTATAAGCACCTTTTAAAAAAGTATTTTAATAACTTTAATAATAAATTTTATCTTATTATATATTATATAATATTTATATTTAATATATTTTTATTGCATACAATAATAAAATAAATAGATATATATAATAAAAATAAATATATAATAAAATAATACATTTTAATAACTTTAATCAAAAATTTTAATAGTATCGCATGTTTTTTTATAAATATGTAAATTATAATACTACACAAATACACATAGGCTCTTGTGTTTGTAATCCTTCTGACAGAGAATCACCAGGGTTTTTGTGTGTTGTAATATGAAGGTTGTCCAAAAGGGAAATTTATGACTGGTTTCCATTATGAAACTCATGGAACTCTAGGTCAAAAAGTATAGCAAAGACCTTTGTTATTCAACTTGGGCATTCATTGATGAACCTAGTGTTTTTTGAAGAACAACTTGAAAATGAGATTTTTCTAGGTCTTTCTCCCTTCCTCTGACTTTCCTTTCCTTCCCTCTTCTTCCTTTTCATCTTTGGCCAGGTGCACATTAGTTATCATCTTTAAAACCACTGCTCTGGCTGTATTGAAAGTGCTTTTTCATGTAGGAGATGTACTTCAGGCATAACACTAGGGTCACTTTCTGAGTAACATTTTATAGGATTGATTAAACTTTAGCACCATAACTGTTGACTTTACAGGCCTGGAAAGAGACTCAGAGTGCTAAGCTCTAGATAATTTGTGACTTGCAATTCTAAAAAATCAAATAGAAATAAGGTTTTAATGTGTTTGATTAAAAAAATGTAGTCATCTATTTCTCTGAGTCTTCTATTTTTAAAAGACCTCAACATTTAAAATGAAATAATGTCTTTTACACTAATGAAGTAAAGTTACAGTAAATAACTATATAAGAGAAGGTGTCTTAATTAGAGTAATGAGGGGAAGGATTTAAATTGGGCTCTCCGTGGCTCTAAGAGTAAGTATTCCGTGCACATATATATGTTTATATATCTCTATCTATTATATATAATTGTTGGAAAATGAATGTGTGCTGGCTCTTGGCAGTTTTTAAGGCAGTATGACCTGTAGTTCACTGCATTGCAAATATTTGCTGCTGAAAGTTATGGCCCTTGGATTGAATCATAGGCCAGAGATGTAGAAGTCTCTCTTTTCTTGGCTGTCCTGCGAAATAAAATCCTAAGGGGGACTTCTTGTTTGCACATACATTATAAAAATGGGAGAAAGGGTATTTTTGAGTATAAAGAGACCTGACTCCAGAGTCAACAAATTTAGATTCAAACCTTGCCTCTAATGCTCACTATCTGTGTCACCTTGGGCAAATCACTTAACCTCATTGGGCCTCAGTTTCCCCATGTGGCCTCTGATGTCCCTTCTGGGTCTAGATATATGATCATATGATTAATATAATCACTTCTTATATGGGATTAATAGCTATTTCACTAATGGGAATAATAGCAGCCTCTATTTCTGCAGTGCTTCATAGGGGTTAGGGGGAGATACTTTCTGCACAGCATTTGATATAATTCTCACAAACACCTGGTGCTATGGAAAAGGCACTGCACTTGAAGGCAAGGAGACCTGAGTTCAAATCCTACTCAGACATTTATTAGCTATGTGACCCCAGGCAAGTAACTTAAACTGTGTGCACAGTTTCTTCATCTATAAAATTAGGGGTGTGGGTGGGCTCAGTTGCCTTTAAAGTATCTTTGAGCTCTAAACCTAGGATCTAATGATGGCAAAGCCAGTGCTCTATCCATTATCAATCTGTGAGTGGTAAGTGTGTTGGAAAAGCATTGGATTAGGAGCCAGAGAATCTGGGTTTGAATCCCAGTCCTGCTACTTACTACCTGTGTATGCTTGGGAAAGTCATCTCAGAGCATTCCAGTCATGGAGTCAGCCAGTGGAAATGCCTGGGTCCAAGACATGGAGGGTCTTCTTTGAGGAGTATTAAAAGGCCAGTATCACCATATTGTTCTCTCTCTCTCTCTCTCTCTCTCTCTCTCTCTCTCTCTCTCTCTCTATCTCTGTAGGTATAGGGTATAAGAAGACTGGAAACAGCAGGAGGGGCAAGTCATGAAGGGCTTTGAAAGCCAAACATAAGATTTCATTTTTGATCCTGGAAGTGATAGTAGCCACTGGAGTTATTGAGTAGGGAGATGACGTGGTCAGATCTATGGTTTAGGAAGATCACTTTGGAAGCTGAGTGGAGGATCTAGTGATGTAGAGATTTGTGGCAGAGAAACCATCCAATAGGCTACTGCAATAATCTAGGTATGAGGTGATAAGGGTACAGGCTTTATTTCATGAGGCATTGGCTCATTTTCTTTTGTATTCTAATTTGTGTTAAGAGTTAAAAAATATTTTTGAGGATTTACTGATCCTTTTGATTTTAGAATTTTCTTGATTGATTTTTCTTTTCCTCCTCATGACTTTGTATTTTATTTTATTTTTTGTATTTGGCCATCACTCACTTTCTAGCCCTCCCCCTTTGCTGGTGAGTAGACCCCTGATGATAGGTTGCACGGCTGCCTGAGCATCCTTTGTTTGGGGTATATGGGTCATCATGGCCTAGGCCCCTGCCCTCAGTGGGCTCTTGAAGTACAGACCTGGTCATAGGAAATTTGATTCCCTTTCCTTCAGGCCTTTCATACTTTTCATGCAATCACTTGCACAGGTGCCATGCTCTATTTCTTCCCTCCCTGGTCTTCCTTTTTGCTTTCTGGGGAGAATCTGCTGCCTATTGGAGGTATTTGTGGAAAGTATGAAAATAAAGTCTGTGCAGGGGCAAGAGATCCCAAGATGGACCACTGCACTCACTTACAGGTTAGTTTGTATTCTTGCCATGGGCATATAGAAGCTCTTTGAGGGAGTGCTATTGAGTGAGAGCTCTAAGGAGGAGATGTCTTTGGTGTTAGTTAATTCATAAAGATTTCACCTCATCGGGTTTTTTCTTCTATGGATTAGTTTCAATTAGTCTACATTTATATAATAATTACTTTTTAGGAAGATTGGAGAACTGAAGTGGTTGGAAAAAGTTGGAAAAAGTGATGAATATGTCCTCTGTTTTCAATTTACTTTTTAAAGTCGTTATTCTCTTAAGTACTAAAATGGATTGGTGATCTCATGGATTTGGATGATTCTTGATAGAGCACAGCCAATGCAGGCAGCCTTCCTTTTTTTCTCCTGACATTTTAAGGATCTTGGCAAAGCCTTGTGGCTATTGACCTGTCATCCTTCTGCCCTGCCACATGACCAGTCAGTCTCTTTCTCTCATACATCTTGTCTTGTTACTCTTTGATGGTCTTCATTGGTTCCAAGTTGCAGCCTGCTTAAAGCCACCATGCAGGTTTCAACTCCTTTCTATATGATACTCATTTTATAACTTGTTAGAGACTGTTGAATTCCATATTGCTGCCATAAAGCAACACTAGACAAATATTGGTACTAGAAAGAGTTCTTTTTTTAGTTTCAGGATCATTAAAGGAACTTCAGGGTCATTAAAGGAACTTTGTAATTTCCTGAAGTCAAACAAATCTCTCCTCCTCAGGATGCTTTATAGTTGAGAATAAGGGAACATCATGATCTCAGAAGAATTAAGATTACGGACATCCAGAGGACAAAGGAAAAAATCATGTTAGGAATAAGTAGCTTGTTGCTAGTGATGACTTAAAAATAGTGGTGTGTATGACTGTAACATGAGAGGACAATAAGAGATAACAATTTGACAACCTGTAGAGTGTATTGGTACCTCAAAGATATTGAAAAAAAAGAGAGAATAAAATCTTCCACTACATGGGGTAAATTCTCTATAGAAGATGTATGAAGAAAGTATGAGTCAACAAGATAGGTGAATGAAAGAAGGGAAAAGCATGTGTTAAGTGCTTCCTGTGTTCAAAGCACTGTGCTAAGTGCTGGGGATACAATTGGAAAAGCAGAACAGACCTTGCTTTTAAAAGATTATGTTAGCACTGTTGGTGGAATTGTGAACTGATCCAACCATTCTGGAGAGTGATTTGGAACTATTACCAAAGAGCTATAAAACTATGCATACCCTTTGATTCAGCAATATCGCTGCTAGGTCTATATCCCAAAGACATGAAAAAAGGGGAAACGACCTATTTGTAGCAAAATATTTATAGCAGCTCTTTTAGTGGTGGCAAACAATTGGAAATCAAAGGGATGCCCATCAATTGGGGAATGGCTAAACAAGCTGTGGCATATGATTGTAATGAAAGATTACTGTGTTATTAAAAATTACAAGCAGGGTGATTTCATAAAAGCCTGGACTTACGTGAACTGATGCTTAGTGAAGTGAACAGAACCAGGAGAACATTGTACACAGTAACAGCAATATTGTTCAATGAAGGATTGTGAATGGCTTAGCTTTTCTTAGCAATATAATGATCCAGGTCAAGCCCAAAGGACTAATGATGAAGCATACTATCTGACTCCAGAGAAAGAACTGGTATTGTTTGAATACAGACTGAAGCATTCTATTTTCACTTTTTATTCCTTCATTTTTTTCTTATTTGATTCTTTTTGTACGAAATGACTAAAATGGAAATGTTTTACATAATTTCACATGTATGACCTATATCCAATTGTTTACCATCTCAGAGAGGGAGGAAGAGAGGGATAGAATTTGGAGATCAAAACTTTAAGTAAAAATGTCAAAAGAAAGGAAAGAAGAGAATACTTTTTAATAGAGGGAGAGAACAGATATAGAATATTTTAGTCAAAAATCAGAAGGAAAGGCTGAGCCTTGTGGTTTCTTAAAGTACATTGGCAAAACATCTGGTAATGTACATTCTTTAATGTCATGCTCTTCCTTACCCTGCCCCTATACCTTGCAGTTGCCTATTTTTTGTCCTATCTTTCTCCACTAGAATGTAATCTCCTTTGGGGTAGGGCCTTTCTATTTATGTTCCATGTTCTTAGCGCCTTTCTTGACACATAGTAACCACCCATATTCTCTGTCTCTCTCTCTCTCTGTCCTGTCTCTCTCTGTCTCTGTCTCTCTCTCTTTGTCTCTGTCTCTGTCTCTCTCTTTGTCTCTGTCTCTGTCTGTCTCTCTGTCTCTCATTTCTTTGGCTCAGAGTCCTCAGTTGTCTCTGCTGGGGCCTGACAGTAGGTCATGCTGCTGTTTTGACCTGCCTGAAACATATCACCTCCTTTCTCTCTCACAATACCTTGCTTCTTCATCTATGAAGAAAATGTATAGAAGAATTGCAAATGGCATTAGTGGAGTGAGTACCCACACTAATGAAATCCTAGAGCTCTATTTGGCACTGACACCTTAATTAGAGTATTGAAGATCAAATCTTACTTCTGATGCTTACTGCTGTGTTACTTTGAGTAAGTCCTCTTAAATTCCTTGGGTATCAATTTCCTCATCTGCAAAATAAGGGGGTTAGAATAAATGTTTCTAGTCCTACATCAATGATCTTATGATCCACTAGAAAATCAAGGTATGCAATACACACATTTGTGTATATGTGTTTATGTATATGTCTTTATATATAATGTAGATCTATATCTATGTCTATGTCTATATCTGTATCTCTATGTGTCCATCTATGTATTTATCTATCATGTTTAGAGGTAATCATTCTGTTATTTTTTTTGGAGAGGAATTTAATGCTGATTTTCTGCATATAGGCTTGATGTATGAACATAGTGACCAGAGATTGAGGGGACAATCCATGAGGTCAGTAATCCATGAACCAACCCTACATGATTGATTAAAACAGCTCTAAAGTTCCAGTCAAATGGGTAAAAAATAAACATTTTAAAAATGAGCCCCTAGTTCATCCCCTAGTGCATTCTTTACTAAATTGATATCCACATTTTCTATGTCAAATATCCAGCCTAATTTTTTTACACACATTTCCCATAACTTAATTGAGCGACAGGAATCGAGAAAAATGCCAGTTTGTGGTTCTTAAAGGAGTAGAGTAAGCCTCAATTTTAGAGTTCTAAGAGGGAAATTTACTTACCTCTACCTGGTGTTTTCCTCACTTTACTAACTGAACATCTCCTCACTTTCTCTGTATCTCCTAGACTATTTGTTACCTTCCACACCATGCCTGGAAAGACTTAAGCCTTTCATCTCTGGTACTTCATCACTAGGCCCTCCCTGTCCTGACTGGTGAGGATCCCATGTGGTCCAGTATTTCAAGATAGACTGGCTTCAGCCATGCTTTGCTTTACTCCCTGGCTTCTCCTATTAGAATCTCAACTCTGTGAATGATTATCTCTATTTTTTAAAAAAATTGATACTCCCAGCAACTAATACAGTGTCTGGCACATAGTAAGCACTCAATAAATGCTTTTCATTCATTCATTCCTTTCTCCATTCATTCATAAGAACTTTCCATATGTTATTGAGAAAATACATTTTTGAAAGAATTCATTTTTTGTATTAATCAGACTGAGAATGAAAGCGCATTAAAGTTTCATTGTTAAACTTTTGCTATTCTCTTCAGATACAGAGATCAAGGTGTATTTTCTGTGTCAAAGTGTTATATCTTGGAAAACCTCCATGTTGTTGGTGGAAAGAGTATTAAACTTGGAATCATACAACTTGAGTTCAAATTAATCAATCAAAAAATCAATATATCAAGACAAATATAAAACCTGCTTTTGAGGAGTACTCCTTCTAAAATAAAAGACACACATACATATGAACACATATGTATATATGTTTATAAAATAGTTATCCCTTCCACATCACAACTTTCCCCACAGCAGTTTTGATATATCACAGGTTGGCATAAGAAATTAAATGGGAATTTTTTGGGAGCTGTGCAGAAGCTACAGAAAACATTTGAAGGCCAGCAGACAACACAAAGCATATGACCAAATACTTAATCCAAATTTTACAATGAGGCACTGTAAATGCCGCATGAAGAAAGGAGGGGCAGCTAGGTTGTACAATGGATAGAGCACTGGCCCTGGAGTTAGGAGGACATGAATTCAAATCTGATCTCAGATACTCAGTTACTAGTTGTGTGACCCTGGGCAAGTCACTAAACCTTGATTGCCTTGAAAAAAAATCAGATTTCTTCTCTGGGTACGAAAGGAGGGCCAAAAAATCTGACGAGGATTTTCTATGACCCTCACTCTCATAATGTGGAAGAGATAACTGTATATGCAACACTCTATTGCAATAATTAGATCATTTTAAGCCCTGAGGGGCAATATTATCAACCTAAGGTCCATTGGATTTCCTTTGCTTTGCTTTATAAAAAGAGTTTATTTTAAATGTAAAGTTCTGAGTTCACTTATAATTGTGTATAACCTCCAATTTGGGGAGGAATTCCTAAAACATAGACAATGTTTGGATTCTCCTTCTGACTTTACATTTATATCTATTTCTAGTAATCCCTAGGTCTATTTGTGGTTAAAGCAAATTTCAGTTTACTGGACAGTACAGTCAGAACCATATTTGAACTTCAGGTTATATAGGCCCTTACATCATTGTCTTTGTTTCTGGGAAATACAAGAAGCCCATGTCAACCAGGCTTGGGGCCAGGTGTTTGTAATTATGCTCACAGGAGGATGATTATTGATCCACATAAAAAGCCACAGAAGAGCATCACGCCTAAGCAATAGGAAACTGACCTTGGAGTCTGGAAGACAGAGTTGTAATTTGGGCAGACTGAATTGGTTTTCCCCCCAGGGCACCAAAATTTAGAGGGTACTGATAGCATTTGAAGTCTTTTGGTATAGAGCCCTATTCTTCAGCTTGTTAAACTCCCACTCAGACACCCCAGGGACAAATTATTTAAAGCTTAGCTTTTGGCTCTTGTCTCCCCCAAAGGAAGGAGTAGAACGGTACTCGATGTACAATGGAAATCATTTACAGAACAGATTTTTTATATACAAAATGATTGCTTATAAAAGACTCAGCATCCATTGGCAGAACATATTAAAATGGGATTCAGCAACTTAACTTATAACTATTCTTACAGTCATCCGGAAAGCTGATACTTAGAATATAAAGGAGTTTTTTCAGCTAATTAAATGTTTTATACTGCACTATGATCTTAAATTATCTCCTTGAAAGAGAAGGACTCTTCTGTCCTTTGAGAAGCCAAGTCAGGGACTTGGTCTCCTCCTCTTTTGGTGGTAATTTTATCCAATGAAGAAATTCCCTTTGCCACCAATCAGCTTCATTCAATGGACTAGGAGATCCAAACTCCTTTGACTCCTTAGCTCTCCTCAAAACTTGGGCATGCCCACCTGGAGTCTGATCTCCAATAATCTACTCAGGAAAAGGAAAAGCAACCAGGGGCCCAAATGGAAGTTTGCCTTGTACATTTTCCCTACTCTAGCTGCCATGTGAGAGCAGTTGTCATGATGCAAAGTGGAAGATGGGCCAACTCCATCCCCTATCTCTCACTGGAAGTCTTCGAGTTTCGAAATGGCACTTGAGCAATCAAAGGTAGAGAGATTCAGCCCTAAATCCTATTTTTAACTGACCTAGAACCCTATCCCTTCACTTTTCTCATAGGGCAGCAGGATGTAAGGGACTACTCTGGGATTTTTTTTTTTGCATCACATTAAAGCAACAAATCCTTCTAGCACTGGGATGCCACCTAGCCAGAAGCTGCCAGGAAGTTGTCATCTTCAGAAGGTTCAAGTGTTGAGTTACTATGTCCTCAGAGTTCCTGGAAGTTTCCAGTATATATCTTGGAATAAGTTCTAGGGGATGGCCCCGATAGCCAATTTCACCTGCAATCTGCATTTTTCAGACTGAAACTCTCCACAACTTAGATGCAAATTATCCCACTGCAGTTATGTAGGTGGTTTATTTTACATAAATGCATCCCTGAAGGGCATAGCACATTGCTGATTTGCAGTTTTAACATGCCAGCTTCACTGAAAGGCTCAGCTAGAAGGAATTTAATACAAAAGTTTATTCTTTCTGTTTCATACATTATACTTGCCCCACACCTAATGAAGGAGGATGAAGTGGGCATGAGGGAGGAGAGAAAGAGACGATCAATTTCTGCAGCAGCTGGGAAAGCACATTACCACATCTTCCCTTTGCATAAAATGATTGTGAGGCTTTCTTGGCTCCTCAGACTACATAGGCTCATGGATGCAGAACTGGAAGGAACCCACAGGTCATCTGGTCCAACCCCTTTGTTTTACAGATGAGGGACTGAAGCCCAGAGAGTTGCAATGACTTCCTTAGAGTTTCATAGGTAGCAATGAGCAGAGTCAGGATTTGAGACCAGGTCCTTTGACACTGGACCATTACAATCCTTACAGCACATGTGGAAATAGTGAAAGGGGTGGTCCTAAAGAATGGACAATCATAAGGAGAGTCTTTTTCTCCATACATTTTCCTTATTACTACACCACTTTATGGGGAAAACAAGTTACAATCTCTTGATGTGCAGGCACAGAAAACCAGGTCCTATAGAAACTTCTGAAGGAGACTGCTGCAGGAAATCACTATTTTAAATGTTCCCCCTCTCCCTGCCCCTCATTTAAGTGAGTTCTGAGGTAGAGCTGACTTGGCTGGTCATATGAGTCAGGGACCCAGGACTCTACTAACCCTTACCTTGACTGCCAAGCAGGATAAGTGACTATCTGCTCTGCTACCACATAAACATCATCCATTCTCTCCATTTTCCACCATTTTATCAGTCACTTATAGATAAATCAATAATACTATTGCTATTATGAAGGGCATGTCAAGCCGCTGCTCTGGGGCTCCAATAAAAATCTCTGTGGTTCAGTCCCAAGCTGCTTAGCCTGTAGTTACCTTCCCTGGCCAATGTTTCCTGCTCCCTCATATTCATCCATGTTAGTCCTGTCCCCACCATGTACCTGTTTCATTTTACTCTTCACTTATACCCTATGGAACAACCTTCTTTTGTTGGCAATCTGCCTTTCCTTTCATGCTCCTATCTCCTTGCAGTCATGGAAGCTTCACTTCCCTGGAAGACATTGTATCTTTGCCTTTTCTCTCCAATGCTGGATATTCACTCATGCCCTTGAGATCATGGGGTCGGACTGAGAATAAGCATGCTTCTTTCTGCCTTGTACTACTTCCAGGCTTTCTCCTTATCACCATCACTCAACAATTTTTCTTTAAGGTTCACTGCATTCATGACTATCTATCTATCTGTCTATCTGCCTATCTATCTTTCTTTCTATCTATTATCTATCATCTATCTACCTATCCATCTATCTTTCATCTCAATTTATTGAGATCTTTGTGGCTGTCCCCTTTTGTCCATTGGATTATCTCCCTTGTATATCAAGTAACTCAGTAGTTGGCCCATAGTCTTGTTCTCTTCCTTAACCTCTGCTTTAAACATTTGGGGACTTAAGTTTACAAACTGATGACCCTGTTGCTTTTAAGTTCATTAATCTCTTAAACTCATCATCGATGCTTTTGCTCCACTGAAGCCAACAGTAGCAAGGATATGCCCTTGATCTTGTCATGATCCATAAGTGTTCCATTTCTATGCATAATTCTGATAGTCCTCTATCTGATCATAACCTTCTATTCCTCCATCTCTTCCTGGGCCTCACCCCTTTTAAACTTCTTCATCCTTCCATCACTGCATCTTTTCATTTTTTCCAGGCCACAATCTTGTTCTGGCTTCACTTTCCAACCTTCCAAATCTTGACCCCATAATTAGCTAGTTCAACATTATCTTGACCTTCATCTGAGCCTTTTGTCTCCATTACTCTTAGGCTTCTGTGTTGCTTCCTGAATAGCTCAGCTGTGGAGATATCAGATTACATAACTCAGTCCTAGGCTTTATCAAATTGGGGACATGATTTTGAACTTGGCTCTTGGAATCTGGTAGAAGAAGGAAGATGAAAAGAGGAAAATGTTCATCTTGATTGTTTTTGTCAACAGCATCCTCATTCTTCCAGTTACAATTTGTAATCTGAGTCTTCCTTGACCCTCACTACTCACATCCAGTCATTTCCCAAATCTTGATTTTGACTACCCAAACTATCTTGTTTTTATACCTCTCTCCACTCCCATGGTCCCCATGGTAGTTCAGCACCTCATCATCTCTTGCCTGGAGGATTATAATAGCCCCTAACTAGTCTTTCTCCTTCCAAGTTCTCTCCTTTCCAATCCAGCCTCTACATGGTTGCATAAGTGATATTCCTAAAACACAGGTCTTATCAGGTTAACCTCTGCTCAAGAAGCTACAAAGGTGACTCTGACTTTTAAAGGTTTTCACAATCTTTCTTCAGTCTACCTTTTCAGGCCGTTTGCATATTTCCCTCCTCCATAAACACAGCTCAAGCATATTATCCAGTCAGGCACTGTTAAATCAGCTGCTGCTGATCTGTGCTAACCCCTGTACTTTATCCGTCATCTCAGTTTGTGTAGGGTTCAGTTCTAGAGCAAGTCTGACTTCTCAGTAGAGAGAGTAGATTCCTTTGTTCTACTGTCATTGACTCATCACCCCCCAACCTGTGTTTCCTGAGGAATGCTACTAATTCAAGTAATGTTACTCTTGGCTCTAAGCTAGGGTTTCTCTAAAGAAGGGAGTCAGGTGGAAAAAGATATTCAGTTTATTCAATGAATCAGGTATGGAATGAGTTTATTCCCACACAGAAGTTAAGCACTGCTTAACTTATCATTACTAGCATAATCAATTGGGAGGCTAATATTTAAGATTTATTGGGACATAGTTTCCTCAGTTGGCTAGTTTGCATTTCATCTACACTGAGTACATTCTGATCAAATGCCAAGTAGAATCTTCTTTCTAGTGGCCTTGCTCTAACTGATGCCAACTCATTTCTTTCCATCCATCAGTTTGTACTGCTACTGCAGCCACAATCCCTTTGGCAGGCTCTGTCCTTGGTGCCAGCCTGCTAGTGACGTTGACACTGCTTCTAAAGGTAACAAAAAGGAGGTGAAGAAAGTCAGGGGCTTCAGCTGGACAATGTCTTCCACTCTTAGATGAGGGGCCCTTTTTTCCTTTCCCCATCCCTCACTGGTACCATATCTTGTCAACTGAAAAACTATCGCCAAAGGAGACCACTAGTCTAGAGCCTCTTCTTTTATCGGATGTATCACCACATGCCCTTTCTGCTTTCATGAGTCAGGGAGATCACTGAGAAATTGATCACTCTAGGTCTACCATGTCATTTTAAAGTGCCAAAGCATCCTTTAAACACTGGGCTCCCACATGGTTAGGAGCAGTCAGGACATTTGACATCCTCAAGGTCCAAGTGCCTTGTTCTTAGAGTCTTTGAAAGTTTGAAGGGAAGCCCTGAGTTCATGGTCCATTGGATGGCCTTCATAGGGTCATTCAGTGCTGGTACACCATGTGCCAGACAAATTATCCTGTGCACTGATCTCCTGCTTTTATGCATTTGCTACTTCACCTCTTCCTTGCAGAATTTCCTTCAAAGCTTGAGTGCCACCTCCTAAAGGAAGCCTACCAACTGCTACTGACAGAAATTATTTTACATATATTTAATTTTCTATTCAGGATTGTTTTCTCCAAATAGAATGTAAGACCTTTGAGAATAGGGACTGTTTCATTTTTGCCTTTATGTCCCTTAATCAACAAACAAGTATTTATTAAATATCTAATATCGGCCAGTCATTATGTTATATGAACCAGGCTTTCTGCCAGCCATTGTGTTAGGCCCAGTGATATTTTTTATCATTTTTATTTGTATCGAATGTAAAGAATGAAACAAATTGTTTTCTAAAGAAATTTGCTTTCTATTGGGGGAAGGCAACATTTACAGTATATATGGACTAAATTTAAAAAATAGATAGCAAATAAATATAAGGTAGCTAAATGCCAGAGAGGAAAGCCAGTAGAAGTTGGGGGATTAGGAAATGTAGAAAGTTCTGTGTAGAAAGTGATACTTGTGTCATATATCCTCAGTGTCTAGAATAGGGCCTGGAACTTAGGAGATACTTGAAAAACATTTGTTAATTGAATTTTAATATCCTTTTCTATTATCTATTCCCTTTCCCCATTTGCTTTCCCTTTTTTCATGACTTGATATCTTTTCCCTTATTGGGAGGCAGTTTAAAAAAAAAAAAAGACTATGCACCTGGGAGCCAGGAGCTCTGTGTTCTAATCTCGGTCTTTCATTAATTATTTTTGGGACCTTGGCCAACTCAGCTTAACTTTTGGTGCTTCATTTTCCTCAAGGAAGAAAGGAAGGAAACAAGGATTAATTAAGCAGCTACTATGTATCAGGCATCCAGCTAACTGCTTTCTGAATAGTATCTGATTTGATCCTTACAACAACCCAGAGATGTAGGTGCTAGTATTATCTTCATTTTATAGTTGAGGAAACTCATGCAAACAGAAGTTAAGTGACTAGCCTAGGGTCAGTCAGTTAGTCAACTAGCATTTATTAAGTATGTATTGTGTGCCAGGCACTGTGCAAAGAGAAGCAAAAGACAGTGCGTTCTCTCAAGTGGCTCACACTCTAATGGGGGGATGACATGCAAATAACCATGTACAGATGAGCTATAGATGAAATGGAAATAATCAACAGAGGGAAGACGCTAGAATTGAGAGAGATTAGGAAAGGTTTCTTGTAGAAGATTGGACTTTTGCTGGGATTGGAAGGAATCCAGAGAAACCTGGAGGCAGAGATGAGGAAGGAGAGCATTCCAGGCATGTAGAACAGCCAGAGAAAATGCCTGGAGTGCAGAAATGCAATGTCTTGTTGGAACAGACAGGAGAGCACTGTTACTAGAGCAAAGAGTGCTCCTGAGAATAAGGTGTAAGGAGTAAAATCTGCACAATGCAGATTTCTTGCTGGCCTCCAGTCAGGGTGCTTGTCTCCTAATTGCCTAATTTGATGCCTGATCATAAACATTTATTTAACTGAAAGGGGAATTAGAGCTAGAGTTACAAGCTAGTGAACAGGGGCTAGGAATCCTTATCTCATAGAGGTTAATGAAAAGGAGAATGAGAGGTAGTGCTGTGAAAAGAATCTGAACTCTTTTGAATAACTTAGGACAAATATTTTAAGCTCCCTGCTACTCGATTTCCATCTAGAATTCCCTTCTACCTCCGAATCTATGATCCTATACAAGTCAGAATTTTGGAGATCATCTAATTCAGTTTCTACATTTTACAGTTAGAAAAATTGAGGCTTAGAGAGATGAAATTGCTTGCCCAAAGTCACAAAGCTACAGCGTGGCAGAGCTGGGACTTGAACCCAGGTTTCCTGAGTTTCAAAGCAAATCCAATTTAACATATATTTACCCATTCAGCCCTATTCATTATTTATACATTCACCATCAATTTAGTGAATACTTCTGTGACTCACTCTGTGTGCTCACCCCTGGTACCTCAGGAATAGCAGATTCCACCTAGGTTTGTCACTAACCACATGTTTTCTAGGTGACAGGAACTGAGCAGAAACTTCAGAAACTAGGAAAAAAATCTTACCTGGTGGTGGACTTCCTAAGATAAAAAACAGCAATGGTAGACAAAGCCTCTGACTGGGGGAGCAAAGATAAGATGTGTAGAGTACAGAGCAAGACCCCCCCCCACTTGGATTTCCATCCATTCGCTGAACACTTGTCAAATTTGACTTCTGACAAATGACATCACATTAAGACAAATCAGAGGGACATTAGATATGTATCTTTTCCTCTAAAGATGAAGAAAAAGAGAAACCTAATTTCGAAATAGTGAAGATTTTAGCATAATTTAGTTGAGTTTGGCTAGAGTGGTGGTGATGGTCTATTTTTCCTTGTGTCTTTCCTTGTTATGTGTAGTAATTCCTGTTTGGGGTCATTTTATGAGATTCACTGACCCAGAAGCTTAAACTTTCGCTTTGAGGGACTCTGATAGTCAACTTTTGGTTTGAATTAGAATCTGTTTCATTGACAAAATTAGAGGGATCTTCAATAAGTAAAAGCTTTTCACTTTTGGAAGTAACCATGACCACTAGTAAAAATCAACTACAGCAATTGCTTTTTGGAGCATTAAGTGCATATAAGATTTATTTTTAGGATCTCAAAGCAAAGTAATGTGTCACTGGAGCAAAATATTTACCTTTCATCTAGTTCATTAAAACTGTTATTTAAATATTTTAATTTAATTGTTTCAATAAATAAAAATCTATTTTGATTATAATTTCTATTCTAATATATAACTCATTATCTATTATTGTTTTCTATCACTCTCACTTTGGCCCCCATTGTGGAAAGGAAGAAAAACAAACAAAACCCTTGTAACAGATATGCAAATTAAGCAAAACCAATTCCCCCACCGGTGTTATGCAAAAATATATGTTTCAGCTTGCACTTTGAATCCATCTCTCAGGAGGTGAGCATCATGTTTCTTTGTGGGTTCTCTGAAATTGTGGTTGGTTATGGCATTGATTAAATTCTTAAGTCTTTAAAAAGTCTTGTTTGTCTTTACAAGATTTGTTGTATAAATTATTCTCCTGGTTTTGCTCAATTCGCTCTGCCTCAATTCATACAAGTGTTCCCCAATTTCTCTGAAACTGTCCCCTTCATAATTTCTTAGGCACATTAACACAGCATAAATGTTTAACCATTCCCTAGTTCTTTGCTATTACAAAAAGAGCTGCTATGAATATTTTTGTATATATGGATCCTTTTCTTCTTTCTTTGATCTCTTTGAAGCATAGACCTAGTAGTGGTGTCACTAGGTCAAAGGGTATTCAGTTTAGTAACTGTGGGTAATAGTTCCAAATTGCTTACCAAAATGGCTGCACCAATTCACAGTGCCATCAATAGTGCATCAGTGCACGTATTTTCCCAAGGACCTCCCCGACCCCTGCAATAATTGTAATTTACCGTTTTATTTTCAACTTTGCTAATCTGAAGTATGCAAAGTAGTATCTCAGAGTTGCTCTAATTTGCATTTCTCTATTACTAAGCTGGAATATTTGTTCATTTGTCTATTGATAGCTTAGATTTTTCTTTCTCTGAAAACTACATGTTCATATCATTTGACCATTTACCATATCTAACTTTTCCAAAATTTTATTCTGGTCCTTGATTCATTCTTATTTATTTTTGGGGGTGTGTGAATCTTCATTTTTCAAATGTGTTTCTTGTAAAAATAAGTGGTTAGATTCTGGTTTCTAATCCATTCTGCTATCTTCTTCCATTTTATGGCTGAATCCATCCCATTCACGTTCATAGTTATGACTTTTAATTGTATATTTCCCTTCATCTTATTCTCTTATATGCTCCTCTTTCTTTGTTTCTTGCCCCTTTACAAAGAAAATGAGTGTTGAGCAAGAAGGAATATGCTAGCTGCCAGTGCCCCAGGAGGTTGGTGCAATCTGTTTCTACCTCCTGCCCCTCTTCTTTTTCTCTCACTCAGAGTTAAATCACAGATTTTTTCCCTTTATTTCTTTCCTTTTAAACCCTTCTTTGTGACCCATCCTCTAAGGTTAGAGTTTATTTTGTGATTAGTCCTTCCCTTAATCTACCCTTCTTCCTCTTAGTTCCTTCTCTTCTTTTTCCCCTAGCCCTCCTGTTTCCCTACTGAATGAAATGTATTTGTGCCCCCAACTCACTCTCTCTCTCTCTCTCTCTCTCTCTCTCTCTCTCTCTCGCTCTCTGTGTGTATTTTTCCCTCCTCTGACCAGTTTATATTAAAATGAGGTTCAAGGGTCTCCCACTTCTCTGCCTTTCCTCCTTGTTTGTATAGTCTTCCAGTTCCCCCAACTTTCCTCTCTCTTTTTTCCCTAGTGTATTCCATTTCCCTTCCCTTTCCTTTCTTCTTTTAAGATAATCAAAACATTTTTTTTTTAAAAATGCACACACTCCCAGGCCTTTTGTCTTGTTCTACTCCTTCTATGACCCTGATGATATTAGGATTCTGAGGGTTCACTTTTACAATCCCCCCAATTAGTCTGAATGGAATCAGTGCCTCGGGCCAGTATTGCAGCTGTAGCAGTGATTATTTTTAATATTAGATACACTTTCCCAGTGGCAGAAGATTTTCATTGCTTCTCTGAAATCTCTTTCCTCCTTTAGTTATTCAATTTGATTCAAAGATTTTTTGATTAAGCATTCTAGAGTAATGAATAAACAAGAGCCAATGGTTCCATAATTGGGATATCATTACTACCCTGTAGCACATTTCTTCCTCAGCCTCACTGCACTGCATAACCTTTTCATTTCATCTTCGTACCTAACATCACATCCTCCTCCAAAAAAGCAATGTCATTGCAAGCATCAGAAGTTAGCATTAAAATGAATACTTTTTAATTTCTTTGGATGAGATGGGGCTCTGAGCTCAGGGACAATGCTGATGGATGATGTTTTAATGCAGCTGAAATGTTATTTTTACTGAGCCAGGGAAAACTATAAATTTTGCTTCATTGCCACTGATCGCTCTATGCATAAAACTATGGCGGGCGCTCATGGGCTGTGAATAATCACCCCAGCATGGCAGATGTTACTTTGCGGGAGGAAAGCAATTCTTATGTGGAGGAATTGTGGAAAGATTAATTGTCTACAGCTGTTTCATGGCCCACAGCAATCTTGATACATTTATGATAAGTTTAAGAGCTCACTAGAGGCAGCCCCTATTCCTTGTTGTGAGAAGGGGAGTGGGGTGGGGGAAAGGAGCCAAAGGCTTTATTTTGACACCCAGATTCATAGAATCTGTCAACTCCATTTCAGCCTTCATAGAAAACTGACTGCTGGCCCTTTGGAAATGATTGTGAGTGAGGGAAGATGCAGGAATTATCCAGATCCAGATAAAGAAAAGGAGACTGAGAAGAATTATTCAAATTTGTGCAAATGAATTGCTTCCATTTTTCCTCCCTCTGCCAAGTGAAAATTGAACGTGACCTACTTTGACCTTTCTCTATTAAGTGCAGCAAATTGCAGTAAATGCACAGTTCTGAGTGCCCTAATGAGACAGAGCTCCAGCAATGCCTCATTAATAAGGGGAGTTTGACCTTGCTGGTCAGCCCTTCATGCAATATTGAAAAAGAATAAGAAAAAAGAAGAGGTGACCTGCTGTAAATTTTGAACAATACATTTGATTTAGTTTGCATATACTCTGAACTAGACACTTCTCAGCCCTTTCTCCCCCTCCTTCTTTCTGTCCTGCCACAAAGAGAAAAAGCAATATTTACCTATTAGACTACTGTGGAAAATGGCAGTAAAGATGGAGTGTATCACAGGGATGCTCTGCAGAGACCTTGACAAAGTTGTGGCCAGAATTCACAGCTAGGTTGGAAAGAACATTAATCCCTCTCTCCCTTTCTCTTCTTCAAATTCAATTGAGAGGCACTTTCTTTTCTTTTTAAAGAGTTTTCTTTTTCTTTTTGAGATTGAATGCACTGTGGCTTGACTTGAGATACTTTCCCCCTGCCTTTCATGAGGACCTTAGACTCTTAGGAGGTCAGGACAATAAATAGTTTTGAATAGTAGCTTTGGAGTTTTTGACAGTATGAGAGAGACAGCATGGTGTAGGGCAAAGGTTTCAAGCTTGAGGCCCACATGCCTCAAGCAGCACAGATTAAAATGTAAATGGGAAATGTTTAACAACATGAACAAAAATACAATAAAACATAGATAATGTTAATTTGTGGTTTTCTAAATACATATGCTGGCTATATGTTTCTACTTGAGTTTGACATCACTAGGGTAATGGCTGGCTTTCACAGTCATGACTAGCCAGGTTCAAGTCCTTCCCCTGAAATATACTATCTTGGTGAACCTGGATAGACAGACGATACTAAAAGATAAGCTGCCATAAAGTATTAGTGGAAGGAGTTTCCTCTTTGGAATTTCTCTATACAATGAAATCATAATTCTGGCCCCAAAACTTTAAAATTAGGGCTCCTTAATCTTGGGAATTATCCTTGCATTAGGGAGCAAAGCCAACAGATAAAACCAGAACGTGGAGTCCGAGCTCTCATATATTTTTCCAGGTCTCCTGTTGATGTCTTAGCTCTCTGAGCTTTAGTTTTTAAAAAAGAAAGACTTTGGGAACATCATTAATAAAAAGTGATTGGCTATGAGGACTTACCACCAGGGAATCCAGGTATGAAGGGATATTAGAGATCATCATGTCCAGTATCCTAGTCAATGCAAGAATCCCTTTGACAGTACTCAGAATTCCATATCTGTGTGAAAACCTCTAGTGACATACAACCCAGTGCCCTAAGAAGTAATACTTTCTACTACTGGATAGCTCTAATTGTTCAAAAGTTCTTATGTTGAACCAAAATTTACCTTTCTTTAATATTCATCCTTGGTGCTAGTCCTGCTTTCTGGAGCAACACAGCAGAAATATTTTATTATATAGAGTGCTGGTCCTGGGATCAAGAAGATCTGAGTTCTAATGCAGACACTTACTAGCTATTTAACCCTGTGCAAATCACTTAATCTCTGCCTGCCTCAGTTTCTCAACTGTAAAATGGGCTCCACAATAGTGCCTACTTCACAGGGTTGTTGTAAGAATCAAATGAGATATTTGTAAAGTGCTTAGCACAATGCCCGGCACATAGTAGGTGCTTAATAAATGTTAATTACCTTACACATTTTGAATCCTCTCTTATGTTCTGCTATGCTTTTTTTTCTTGCTTGCTTTGTATTTGTTTCGATATTTAAGTTTATGATATATTTTTGTTTCTTTTCTCTATTCTGTATTTGTGGTCTGGTAAAATAAAAAAATAAAAAAAATGTTAATTCCCTTCCCTTCCTTGGACCCCCATCTTATCATGATAGATACTTTTTTTTCAATTTCAAGTACTCTTTTATTACCTGTAACAACATGTGAAATTAAACTTGATTTCTGTGGCCAAAAGGTTTTTTTTAAAAATAATATTTAATTTCCCAGTTACATGTAAGGACAATTTTTAACATTCATTAAAATTTTTTTTTGTTTCAAATTTTCTCTCTCTCTCCCTCATTTCCCCCTTCCCTGGAGAGTAAGCAATTTGATACATGTTCAATCATGCAAAACATTATCATATATTAGTCATGTTGTGAGAGAAGACACAGATCCCAAAGAAAAAACCCACAAAAATACAGAAAGTGAAAAATAGTATGCTTCTATCTACATTCAGAACTCCATCAGTTCTTTCTCTGAGGGAGATAGCATATGAGTCCTTTGGAATTGTCTTTGATCATTGTATTGCTGAGAATAGCTAAGTCATTCACAATTGATCATTGTACAGTATTGCTGTTACTGTGTACAATAATCTCCTGGTTCTGCTAACTTCACTGAGCATCAGTTCATATAAGTTTTTCCAGGTTTTTCTGAAATCCAGCTGCTCTTCATTTTTCTTGTAGCACAATAATATTGTGTTACAATCATATAGCTGATTATCCCTTTTTAAAAAAAATATGGTATCCATAATGACCTCAATGTAGCTTGTGTTGTTCAGTCATCTCAGATTCTTTGAGACCCCATGTGGGGTTTTCTTGGCAAAGATACTGGAATGGTTTGCCATTTCTCTAGCTCACTTTACTGATGAGGAACTGAGGCAAACAGGATTAAGTGACTTGCCCAGGGTCATACAGCTAGTAAGTGTCTGAGATCAGACTGGAACTCGGAAAGATGAGTATTCCTGATTTCAAGCCCAGCATTTAATGCACTTTGTTGCCACCTAGCTGCCAACACCTTGCCAGTAGCTTGACCAGCACCTAATATAGTTCCTACAATGTGGACACCATCTTTCTATTAATGAAATGTAATGTTATTTTGCTTTTTATAGCAGCTGCTTCACAAAATTCTAGAGTGGTAGGGCCTTTAGTCCCAACTTCATTGTGAAGGTGAAGAAACTTGGGATCAAAGGAGGGAAACTAACTTGTCCAAGGTTGTATAAGTGGCAGCATGGGACTCGGATCTTCTGATTCCCATCACTCCATACTGTTCTATCCTCCCCCGCTGTCACTTCATATCAAACACAGTGGCAACATCATTTAGAGGATTAGGAGATATTTACTCAGAGGTGCCAAACAATATCCCACAGAGGGAAAGGGTATCTCCTTAATTCTCATTTGCAGATGAATTGATTGACCTATACTATTCTTGATTATTTGAGGATCAATTGATTGGGACTATTGTGCCTCTCTTGAAGGGATGAATTGATTGGTTTGGGCTATTGTAGGTTAAAGCCCCTTCCTAACGTTGAGTATATCTAAAAAGGAGGTCATTTTCAGAGTTTATCTTATTTTTTTTTTTTTTGGTAAAGATCCTGAGAGAACTTTTGACCATTATTTTGTTGGGGAATAGCATTTAGTTTTATTAAATTTGAATCAGTTCCATATGTGTCCCAGATATGAGACCTTTATCAGAGAAACTTAAATCAAAGATCCCTCCCACTCAATTTCCTGTTTCCCTTTAAATTATTAGCACATTAGATTTTTTTTGTATAAAATTAAAAAAATTAATGTGCCATAAATTGTCTATTTTATTTTATGTTATCTTCCATCACTTGCTAAGCATGGACTTTTCCCTTATTCATAAATACAAAGGGTAATTTCTTCCTTCCTCCTCTAATTTGTTTATGATGTGACCTTTTATATCCAGATTATGTATCTGTTGGAAGCTTATTTTGGTGTGTGGTGTGTGGTGTGTGGTGTTGATCAAAACCTAATTTCTGTCAGGCTGCTGTCTAACTTTCTTAGCAGTTTTTTGGTCTTTGAATAGTGAGTCCTTCCCATCAGTAATTGCCATCATTGGGTTTATCAAACACTGTATTGCTATGTTTGCTTCTTTATGTTGCATTCCTAATATGTTCCACTGATTGACTTCTCTTTTTTAAAACTAGTACCAAATTAGTTTGATGATTACTACTTATTAGTATAGCTTGAGTTCTGGGTCCAAAGAGCCCCCTCATTCCCTCTTTTTTCATTTTTACCCTTAAGATTCTTGACTTTTTGTTCTTCCATGTGGATTTAATTATTATTTTTCTAAGCCTATAAATCATCTTTTTTGGTATTTGGTAGAATACCAAATGAATAAATTGATTTAGGTAAAATTGTCATTTAAAATATAATGGTGGCAAGCTATTTATGAACAATTGATATTTCTCCAAAGAGTGTTTAAAGTTAAATTCACATAGTCTCGGTGAACAATGGTAGAAACACACTCAAATATTTTATAATTTCTGTAGTTATTTTGAATGACATTTCTTTTTTCTAGTTCTTCCTGATTCATTTAGTTATATATAGGAATCCTTATTTATGTGGATCTATCTTATAACTTATAACTTTGCTTATTCTTTCATCTTTAGTTTTTATTTTAAGTCTTGCTCTCCCTATCTTACCTAGGCTAAAAGCACAGTGGCAACCCACCCCTGCCCTCTTCCCCACCATTGCATATACACTAACTTATTTGCATAGTATTTTTGACTTGCTCTATTTTCAATCTGGATCAGTTTGCCCCTACTGGGCATTCTGGTGGTGTCTTTCCCTGCTGTTCCTGTGGCTTACCATATTGGTACTGGATTTAATATGGACTACCAATCAGCTTAGACCACTGTCACTTAGAACTTCTGAGTTCAAGTGATACATTAACCTTAACTTCCCTGGCAGCAGCAATTGCAGGCATCCTGCCCAGGTGAAATTATCAATTATTTCAATTAACTTTTTAGTTGACTACCTAGGGTCTAAGTACATTATCATATCATCTGCAAAGTGTTACAATTTTATTTTCTGTGTCCTTATTCATATTTCCTCAATTACTTTTTCTTGTCTTTGCTTCAGTGAGCCTTACTAGAACTATATTAAATAATAGTGGTGATGATGGACATCCTTGTTTTGTCCTCATTCTTATTGGTAAAATCTCTAAGTTTTCTTCATTATATATGATATTTGGTTTTGGATATGGAAAAATACTATTTTTGATAGGTTTGTTTATTCCTTTGGTTTTTAAAAAAAGTATGTTGTGAAAGACTTACTATATTTTGCTGCTTCCTATCCTATCCCCCTTTATTCAATTTTCTCCCTTGACCCTGTCCCTTTTTGAAAGTGTTTGTTTTTGATTACTTCCTCCCCCATCTGGTCTCCCTTCTATTGTCCTCCCTTTTTTATCTCCTTCCTCATTCTTTCCTGTGGGGTAGGATACCCAATTGAGTGTGTATGTTATTCCCTCCTCAGGTCAAATCTGATGAGAGCAAGATTCACTCATTCCCTCTCACCTGCCCCCTTTTCCCTTCCTACAGAACTGCTTTTTCTTGCCACTTTTATGTGAGATAATTTACCCCATTCTATCTCTCCCTTTTTCCCCTCTCTCAATATATATTCTTCTCTCATCCCTTAATTTTTTTTTTAGATATCATCCCTTCATATTCAACTCACCCTGTGCCCTCTGTCTATATACATATATATGTGTGTGTGTGTGTGTCTGTGTATTCTCTTCAGCTACCCTAATACCAAGAAAGGTCTCATGAATTATACACATCATCTTTTCATGTAGGAATGTAAACAAAACAGTTCAACTTTAGTAAGTCCCTTGTGATTTTTTTTTCTTATTTACCTTTTCGTGCTTCTCTTGATTCTTGTGTTTGAATGTCAAATTTTCTATTCAGCTATGGTTTTTTCACTGAGAAAGCTTGAAAGTCCTCTATTTTATTGAAAATCCATATTTTGCCCTACAGCATTATAATCAGTTTTGCTGGGTAGGTGATTCCTGGTTTTAATCCTACCTCTGTTGACCTGCAGGATATCATATTCCAAGCCCTTTGATCCCTTAATGTAGAAGCTGCTAGATCTTGTGTTATCATGATCATGTTTCCACAATACTCAAATTGTTTCTTTCTGACTGCTTGCAGCATTTTCTCCTTGATCTGGGAGCTCTGGAATTTCGCAACAATATTCCTAGGAGTTTTCTTTTTGGGATCTTTTTCAGGAGGCGATCAGTGGATTCTTTCAATTTCTATTTTACCCTCTGGCTCTAGAATATCAGGGTAGTTCTCCTTGATAATTTCTTGAAAGATGATATCTAGGCTCTTTTTTTGATCATGGCATTCAGGTAGTCCAATAATTTTAAAATTATCTCTCCTGGATCTATTTTCCAGGTCAGTGGTTTTTCCAATGAGATATTTCACATTGTCTTCCATTTTTTCATTCCTTTGGTTCTGTTTTACAATATCTTGATTTCTCCTAAAGCTTCCATTTGCTCCAGTCTAATTTTTAAGGTAGTATTTTCTTCAGTGGTCTTTTGGACCTCCTTTTCCATTTGGCTAATTTTGCCTTTCAAGGCATTCTTCTCCTCATTGACTTTTTGGAGCTCTTTTGCCAGTTGAGTTAGTCTATTTTTTAAGGTGTTATTTTCTTCAGTATGTTTTTGGGTCTCCTTTAGCCAGTCATTGATTTGTTTTTCATGGTTTTCTCACATCACTTTCATTTCTCTTCCCAATTTTTCCACTACTTCTCTAACTTGCTTTTCCAAATCCTTTTTGAGCTCTTCCATGGTCTGAGACCAGTTCATGTTTTTCTTGGAGGCTTTTGATGTAGGCTCTTTGACTTTGTTGACTTCTTCTGGCTGTATGTTTTGGTCTTCTTTGTCACCAAAGAAAGATTCCAAAGTCTGGGTCTGGATCTGGGTCTGTTTTCGCTACCTGGCCATGTTCCCAGCCAACGTACTTGACGCTTGAGTTTTTCAGCAGGGTATGACTGCTTGTAGAGTGTAGAGTACTTTGTTCCAAGCTTGAGGGGCTGCTATTTCTATACAGCAAGCTCTGCCACACCAGTGCTACTCCTCCCCCAAGAACCGCCAGCCAGGACTGGACTCAGATCTCAGCTGGCTCTGAACTCCTGCTCAGATCCGCCACTTAACTCCTCCCACCAGATAGGCCTGGGGCTGGAAGCAACTGCAGCTGTAGCTCTGTAAGCATCCTCAGAGCTGCATCACCTCTGCTGCCCCTGGGGCGGTGGCTGAACTGGGAACTCCTTTCCTTCTGTCCCAGCAGCTTTTCCCACTAACCCTCTCTGTTGTCTTTGGTGTTTGTGGATTGAGAAGTCTGGTAACTGCCACTGCTCACTGATTCAGGGCACTAGGACCTGTTCCACCTGGCTCCTGGTCTGGTTGGTCCAGGCGTGGCTCACGCTGAGCTCTGCTCTGCTCCCAGTTCTGTGGGATAGACGTTACCCAGCAACCATCCAGGCTGTCCTGGGCTGGAGCTCTGCTTCCCTCTGCTATTTTGTGGGTTCTGCAGTTCTAGAATTTGTTCAGAGCCATTTTTATAGGTGTTTGGAGGTGCCTGGGTGGGGGAGCTCACGCAATTCCCTGCTTTCCACCTGCCATCTTGGCTCCATCCCCCAGTTTTTATAATTTTTAATAAAAATGACTATCAAATTTTGTCAAAAGCTTTTTCAGCATCTTTTACCATAATGATGTAGTTTTTATTATTTATTATTAATATGATTTGTTATATTTATGGTCTTCCTTATTTTGTACCATCCCTGAATTTCAGGTATAAATTTAGCCTGGTCATAACATGATCTTTCTAATACATTTTTGTAACTTACTTGCTAATATTTTATTTTAATTTTTTACATTAGTATTCATTGGGATCATTGGTCTGCATTTTTCTTTCTCTGCTTTGTCTCTCCCTAGTTTAAGCACCAAGATTATATCACAGAAAGAGATTAGAAGTATATTTTTTTTCCTTATTATACTACAGCATTTAGGTAGTATTGGCATTAATTTTTCTTTGAATATTTGATAGAATTCCTTTGTAAATCCATCTGGTGTTAGAGTTATTTCTTTGACAGTTTGTTTATGGTGTTTTCAATTTTTTTCCCCTAGATGTTCAGCTATTTAAATAGTTTCCTTCTTTTTTTGTTCATCTGGATACTTTGTCTTTTTGTAAGTCTTCTTCTATTTCCCTTAAATTATGAGTTTAGTTAGTTTATAATGTTGTTCAGTCATTTCAGTTGTGCTAGACTCTTCATGACCCTATTTGAGGTTTTTTTGGCAGAGATAATGGTGTGGTTTGCCATTTCCTTCTCCAGCTCATTTAACAGATGAGGAAACTGAGGCAAACAGGGTTAGGTGACTTGCCCAGAGTCACATAGCTAGTATATGTCTGAGACTATATTTGAACTCAGATTTTCCTGACTTCAGGCCTAATGCTCTTTCCCTGTGCCATGAAGAGGCCCCTAGCATTTAATAGGGCAAAGTAATTTCTGATAATTTCCTTTATTTCCTTTTAAGTTCTTGTAAGTTCTCTTTCATTTTTGATATGAAAAATTTGGTTTTTCTTTCACTTTTAAAAATTGTGGTAACCTCTGAGAGCAGATTGAAGCATTTTTTCATTTTCTTTTTTTTGCTTTTCTTTTTTTTTTCAACAGGGCTGGAGGGAAGGAGAAAATTTGGAGCTCGAAAGAAATGATTGATCTTAAAAAGCAAAAAAAAACCTGTTCATCTACCTCCTCAGGTTTTTTAAAAAAACTAGTTTTATTTTGTAAATTCAATGGTCTTTTTGCAATTTTATTAATCTCTTCTTTAAGTTTTATAATTTTTACTTGGTTATTTAGTTAGGGATTGATTTGTTGCTATTCAACATGTCACCTTCAGGTCCACAGGGGTTACCTCATCTGTGCTGCCTCCCTGATCAGCCATTCCATCATATGCCCCATGATCTAGACACCCTCACCATCCACCTACTACTACAGTCATTGTTGTCTGTGTCTTTCTTCTTACAGCTTTATAGGGGTTGCTTAGGAAACCCTCAAAGGTTTTCCCATAAACCCTCCCTTCTTCCTAAGCTTCTTACAGCTTCCTACAGCTTTATAGGGGTTGCCTTGCCCTGTTTGCATCTGCAGACCTACACTTTCCAGACACATGACTTTTCTTGAGGTTGAACTTTTATGGACAATGATGACATGCCAGAACTCATTCCTCAATGATTAACATAATTCCATCCCGTCACACTCACCTCCTTCCAATTATTCTGAAGCCCTATTTGTCATTGTTCAAACTCCATTTCCTTCTCCTTAGCCCAACCCTCCAAAACCTCCCTGTCTAAAACTCCCAATCCTTTCATTACTCTTTCTGGATTGATGACTCCATCAGTAACAAAATTTTTCCCCATTCTCACTCCATTAATTTTGTATTTCATGAGACCTGCATCCCTCCTAATGAACCAGCTTCCACAACCATTCTTTCCAGCACTAGTTTTACTATCCCTCATGCCTCCCGACACCCTGCTCACTGGTCATAGTGATGGAATTGGACTGCTCCTTTCATCCCATTGCCACTTTCGGGCTGTCGCTCTCTACCACTATCACTCAGTAACCTTTCCTTTGATATTAATTCAATCTTTTTCTCAGTCTTTTTCTCCTCCTAAAATTCTTCCCTCATACTAGGAGACTTTGGTATACATAATGATAGTCCATCAAATGCTCTTAACCTTCCAATTCCTGAACTTACCCATTGCCTATGAACTACTCAAAAAAGGTGTCCCCCACTTTCTTTCCTCTCACTCTCTTCTTCACTCTCCACTCTTCGATTTCCAACCTTATCAGTCAAATGAAACTTCTCTCTCTGAAGTTACTAATGACCTCTTAAATTGCCAAATCAAATGGCCTTTTATAGCTTCTCCTCCTTTTACCTCTCTGTAGCCTTTGACACTGTTGACTATCCTCTTCTTGATCCTTTCTTATCTCTGGTTTTTTGTGTCATCACTCTTTCATGTTTCCTCATAGTTATCTGACCACGTCTCTGTCTTTTTTGCTGGATATTCATCTGGGTTACTCCTACTAATTTCAGGTATTCCACTGAACTTTGTCCTGGTCCTCTTCTCTTCTCCCTCTATACTACTTCACTTGGTGATCTTATTAACTCCCATGGATTTAATGATCATTTCTATGCTGATGATCCTCAAATCTACTTACCCAATCCTAACCCCTCTGCTGACCTACAACTGCCTATCAAGGATCTTCATCTGGATGTCCTATAGACATCTTAAACTCAACAGGTATAAAATGGATCTTATAACTTTTTTCCACAAACTCTCCCCTCTTCCTAACTTATCTATTACTATTGAATGTATTATCACTGTCCCATTCTTCCAGGCTCACAATCTAAGTGCCATCCTTGATGTCATCCAATCTTGAACATCCCTCATATCCAAGGCTTGTCAATCCCACCTTCAGGAGCATCTCTAATATATGCCCCCTTCTCTCCTCTGACACTGCAACCACCCTAGTATAGGCTCTCATCTCCTTGTACCTGGGCAATTGCAATAATGTGTTTCTCTCCACTCCATTCCACCCTTCACTCAGTTGCCAAACTGATCTTCTTAAAGCACCAGTCTGACCATGACACCCTCCTACGCATTGAACGTTGGTAGTGTTCTTTCACTTTCAGGATCCAATATAAAAACCTCTGTTTGGTTTATAAAGTGCTTCATAATCTTGCCTCCCCCTGCCTTTCCATTCTTTTTACATCTTCCTCCCCTCAGCCTCCAAACTCTATGATCTAGTGATGTTGGCTTTATAGCTATACCACTCTAATAATTTTCACTGGCTGTCCCCCCTGCATTAGAATTCCTCCTGGATTCTCTGACATTTTTCAATACTAACTAACTAAATTGACCAGGTCTGAAAATGTACATTTCAATCTTCCTCTTGAATTCCCCATTTCTCTGTTTGGTAGTGCATTTTCATCATTAGTCCTCTGGAGCAGCAGTCTTACATTGTGGAGCATTTTTTAATCTTTCAAAGTTGTTTTATTTACAAGGTTTTTGAAGAGGCAGAGGAACTAGAGACCAAATTGCCAAAATTTCCTGGATTGGGAAAAAGCAAAAGAGTTCCAGAAAATCATCTACTTCTGCTTCATTGACTCCATTAAAGCCTTTGATTGTGTGGACCACAACAAAATATGGCAAGTACTCAAAGATATGGGAATACCATATCATCTTGCATATCTCCTGAGGAATCTATATGGGGGATAGGAAGTAACAGAACTGAATATGGAATAATTGATTGGTTTAAGATGGGAAAAGGAGTATAAGAAAGCCATGTATTGTCTCCTTATTTATTTGACTTATATGCAAAGTACGTCATGCAAAATGTCAGACTGGATGAATGAAAAGCCAGAATTAAGGTTGCTGGGAGAAATATCAGTAGTCTCAGATACATAGATGATGCTACTAAGATGGTAAAAAGTAAAGAAGTAAGAAGCCTCTTGATGTGGGTGAAAGAGGAAAGTGCTGGTTTGAAGCTTAACATTCAAAAATCCAAGATCTTGACAACTGGTCCCATCATTTCCTGGCAAATAGAGGGAAAAGAAATGGAAGCAGAGTCAGATTTTATATTCTTAGGTTCAAAGACCACCTCAGATGGCATCTGTAGCCATGAAATTAAAAGAAGTTTGACAGCATACTAAAAAGCAGAGATATCTTGCTGACAAAGTTCCATATACTCAAAGCTATGGTTTTTCCAGTAGTAATGGATGGCTGTGAGAATTGGACTATAAGGAAAGTTGAGCCCTGCTAAATCAATGGTTTTGAATTGTGACTCTGGAGAAGACTTTGAGAGTCCCTTGGATAGCAAGAAGATCAAATCAATCAGTACTTAAAGAAATTAATTCAGACTATTCATTGGAAAGACAAATATTGAAGCCAAAGCTTACTTTGACCACATAATGAGAAGATAGGGCTCAATGGAAAAGACCCTGATGTTGGGAAAAATTGAAGGCAAAAGGAGAAGGGGATGGTAAAGGATTAGCTACATAAATAGCGTCATGAAAACAATGAACAAGAACTTGGATGGACTTCAAGGGATAGTGGAGAATAGAAGGGGCTACTGTGCTACGGTCAATGGGGTCAGGAAGAGTTGGATACAACTGGATAAATGAACAACAACAACAAATAAACTATTCTTGTTTTGTTGACTTCACTATTCTGCAATTCATGCAAGAGTTCTGAATCAGTCCCTTTTGTCAGTCCAAAATTTGACTCAGTCCGTAACTCCCCAGACTTTTCTATTCCCTATCCAATTGCCTTCTCACACTGGAAGTGCCTCCCTCCACTCCTATAGTTTCTTATTCTGATTGGTCAGTTCCTTCCCAGAACCTCCATTTAAGAAAATGCCCATCCCAGCCATGAGGGAAGAGATTGTCTTTCTTTTTGTTTGTAGTTGTATTCCCAATGCTTAGCAACATGCCTGTAACTGGGTAAACAATAAGGACTTGTTTATCTATCTATCTATCTATCTATCTACCCATCTCTAAACATCACAATAATATTCCATTGAATTCACAAACCATTATTTGTTCAGTCCTTCTTCAATTAAAAGGCATCCTCTTAGTTTTCAATTTTTTGCTACAGCAGAGTGCTGGTAGAAATATTCTTGTCCATTGGATCACAGGGTCATAAATTCAGAACTGGAAGGGACCTTAGTGGCCATCAACTCTAACCCCTTTATTTTATAAATGAGGAAACTGAGGCATGGAAGGGTTAAATGGCTTGCTCAGGGTCACAGAGCTAGTAACTAAGAATCTGAGGCAGATCTCAAGATTCTATCCACTATACTACCTACCCAACTTTTCCTCTTTCTTTATTCTCTTTGGGGTATAAGTCACTTACTAGTGGCATAACAGGGTCAAAAGGTATGTATGATTTATCTTTCCAGAATATCTGAACCATTTCACAGCACCATCAAAAAATGTATATATATTTCCTGTCCTCCTACAGCTTCTCTGACAATTGGCATTTTCCTTTTTTTGTTCTTTTTGATGATCTGATGGGTGGTAGATAGAAACCACAGGGTAGTTTTCATTTGCATTTTTCTTATTAGTTATTTGGAGTTTTATTTTCCCATATGGCTATTGATAACATGAACTTCTTCCTTTAAGAACAGTCTCTGTTGGATTTTGAGAGTAGGAGAGGACCTTTGCTTAATCCTGATAATCTTTTTGTTTCTTTTGGTATTGCTGTGACTTTGTTCATTTGATATTTTGTTGGTTTAAGTAGTTGATCTTTTCTTTTTAATCTGATTGGCTAAAAGTTTTTCAATTTTATTGGTCTTCAAAAATAAGCTTTGTTTTATTTTGCCATTTCTATGGTTTTTTGGAGGGGAGCTTTCCAGTTTACTGATTTCTCCTCTAATTTTTTTAAAAAATGCATATTCAGTTCATTAATCCTCTCCCTTTCTATTTTGTCAATGTATGTTTTAGGATGTAATTTCCCCCCAGAAGATTGCTTTAGTTGCATCCCACACATTTTTGTATGTTTTTCATCATTGCTATTTTCTTTCATGTAATTGTTTCTACTATTGGTTCTTTGACCCCACTTAGTTTTAGGATTTCATTGTTAAGTCTCAGTTTGGGTCTGTGTCTTTTGCTTGTATTCCCTGAATTGACTTCTGTTATTATTGCATTATGGTCTGTAAAGGATATGTTTACCATTTCTAACTTTTTAATATTTATTTACAATGTCTCTGTGACTTTTTTTTGGAAAAAAGATTATTTTTTATGCTCTCTTCATCATTTTTCTTCCTGTTTTCTCTACTCTAGACTTTTAGTTTTTGATTCATGGCCCTTATAACTTACTTATTCCTTGTTTAGTCTGTATTACTAATGCAATGAAATTTTCTAAGGTACATATTTTAAGTTCATTCATCTAAATACTTTCTATGTTACTGCCTTGTAGGCCTTCTCTCCTGGCCTCCTTTTTCTGTTGTGCCTTACTCTTAGAAATAGCAAATCCTGTATGTGATAGAGATGTTAGATGTGTTTACCTGTCCCTGATTGTATGTTTTTTACTAGCTGTTGCTCTCTTTCCCTATTCACCATGAAATTTCTTCTCTGAGTTATGTCCTCCCACTCTTCTTGGTGCCAGTTGCTGCTGGGAGCTCAGACTTCTCTTCCCTTGAGACAGGTCTCTAATTACCAAATACCTGCAGGCTCTACTGCAGTGCCAATATGATATTCACAGCACCTACAGGAATATGCCAGCCTGGTTCTGAATTGCAAAATGTAACAGACTCTCTACATGGAAGACAGAACCAAAACATTTATTCAAACACCAGAAAGCCAAATCCTAACACCAGAAAGCCAAATCCATCATAGCAACAAAGAAATCTACACACATTAGCAGTGCAGGGGGCACTGCCGTCCCTAAGCCTTCCCTCTGTTAGGGCCTTCCCACAAATGAACACTCTCAAGCAGAATCACTCCCTGGCTCTCACTCACGCTAACTGCAGCTCTCTGCTCCTCTGTCTCCAAGGACTGCTTCCTCTCTCTCCAAGTGGCAACTCCCACCGTCTCTCTCCTAGCTCTGTCCAACTTCCTCTCAGCTCTGCTCCACCCTTCCTGCTCTACTTCTTCCTGTTCCACCCATTCAGCAAGCTCCTCTCATCACAGGCTTCATGTAACTCAAACTCAAGTGATTTTGGCTTCCCTGTGACTTAACCAGAGCCTATTAATGGATGGGAAAGATCTCATTTATGTCACCATTACATATACCTATTGTAAGATCCCCTTTCATTATGGACTATATCTTTTCCTCTGGGGAAATTTGGTCATCCCCTCTTAAGTGATTTCTGGGGGACAGAACTAGCTCCAGCTGTTTATCTTTGCTTCAGGTCCAATGGATCTACACATATGCTGGTATCTTGCCCTAGTATCCTCTGTTCCTCAGTTCTCTGGCTGAGAACTTCTGAAGCACATAGAATTGCCACCTTGAAGTCCCAGCCAAAGCAAGCCTCTGCCTTCTGCTTCTGCTGTGCAAGGAGAAAGTGGGTAAGAGTGGGTTCTCTTGCACACCCATAAATCAGCTTGTGTAGCTTAAACAGACAGTGGTGGCTGGTTGGGGAGGTGGCCCCCTCTAGTGAGTGAGTTCATTCCTTGAGTTGTTACTGCGTTGGAGTGCTTGGTGTCTTAGACCATGGAGACATGAAATTCCTTTATCTTGTGTGAAATTCTTATTTTGGAGAGGTTTGAGAGGTCATAAGGAGAGGTCACATGATGTACAACATTCTATAGTTATTTTTAAAAAGGATTTCTCTATTGCTTTATGATGCATTTTGTTGGTAATATGCAGAAATGCTATTGATTTATATAGTTTTATTTTATATCCTGCAATTTGCTGAGGTTATTATTTCACCTTTCTTAGTTGACTTCCTAGGGTACTCTAAGTAAATAATCTGAAAAAAATTGACATTTTTTCTCTTTGCCTATGCTCAATTTCTTTTCCTCTCTTATTTCTATAACTAGCATTTCTAGAACCACATCAAATAGTAGAATACTCTCAATTATCCCACATGTGGCACCATGAAGCAGTTGGTGCTATCCTGTTCCCATTTCTCTTTAAGCTGACACAATTACTTTGGACATACAGATCAGTAAAAGACCTCAGAGCTGATAAGAAACAGATTTTACTGCCCTACAATGGCTGCATATGTCACCAAGAAGTGTGAAACTTGTACTCATGTGCAATGAGAACTACTACTGACTCTTGCTGTGTTTTTGAGAACATATGTACTAGGAAACCTTTGGAAAAGTCTGCATTGACTTCCTGTCTCTGGAAGGAGATAGTAAGAATGAAAATGGAGACTGAACACTTCTCTTAGTATGCATAGGCATACCCAATCAGGAACCAGGAAGCATTCATGGTTGCTGAAGTATCATGGGAAAAGTATTTCTCAGTGTATGGGCTTCTTGCCAGGATCCATTCAGATCAAGGCAGAGACTTTGAAAGTGTACTGTTGGAGATGTTACCCCTGGCCGGCATCAGATAGTCTAGATTCTAGATTTTAGACTCTAGAACAATATCTTACCACTCTTAAGGAGACCTAAAATCTGAATGATCTGATGACACATTCATCAACATTTGGGATGCTAAGACCAAAACAACAACAACAATAAATCTCAGTGGAACCAACATATAGCTTTTCTAACACATGTAAACAATTCTACCTGGGATGATGCCACTGATTTTTTGCCCTACCAACTGATGTTTGAATGTGAGTCATATGTTTTGGAATCTCTGAGGATGGAGAGACATTTACATATATGAAGAAGATTCTGTGTACTGTATCCCAACAACCAGTTCAAATAATGGGAGAGGGTGGAACCCAAGGTTAACATATTTTCTGTGTAGTATTTCAGCAGTAGAGGTTCCTAGGGAACAGACACACCCCACAGGGCTCCCCAGACTGAGCTCCCTGTAAGTCTGTGTTTAGATACACAAGGCCTAATATTTCTGATGAGAATTATAACCAGCCCATATTAGCAATTAGCTCAGGTATAGGGGCAGACAGGTCAAAAGATTACAAGATAGCTAAGAATATCCAGACAATGACCAGGCAAATTTAGAAGTTACCAGGGGAAAACTGGTGAAATTGTTTATGTGTAGCTAGTTAATAATGCTACTGTTTACTCCCTTAATGTATGCCTTGCATGTAATTGCACATGTTCATTGATCCATGTTAATTGCTGCATTTATTTAGTATGCTTGTTTTATTTTCTTGCTTTTGTGGTAGTGCATGTATTACAGCTCCATTAGTTTGGTAACAATTCATAATTTTGTTGTTAGTTATTTGCATACAAATTTGCCATTTTGCATATTGCGTTATTTCACAGGTCCTATTATTACTTCAATTTTGTTTATTCGCTTGTATTATATGAGTATACATGTATGCAATATATTGAGAACCACTACCGCTAAAGCAGCCTGTCAAACATTACTTGTATTGTATGTCTATTGTATGTCTATTTTTTTTGCTATAGATGGTATCCTAAGGTGATTATTTAAGACACTGAATTAATCATCTTTGTTTTGTTTAATTGTTGGTATTTAATTTGATGCTCTGCTGTATAATTCCAGATGCCAAGTGTTTCATAGCTGATTTTGAAAGGGTATGCACAATGAAAAACCCTGGAAAGGAATGCTTCAGGTTTCAGATTGACTCTCTCAAGGAGTTTTGTGCTCATGTATAGTTCTGCATTTCTCAAGAAAAAGGCCCTGAATATATAGAAAATATTTACAAGAACCCCCTTTAGGTGGCAAAGGATAGGAAACTGAGGGGAAGCCCATGAATTAGGGAATGGCTGAACAAGTTTTGGTGTATGATTGTGATGAAATACTATTGTACCATAGAAATGATTAGCAACATTGTTTCAGAAAAACTTGGGAAGACTTCCATGAACTGATGCAAAGTGAGGTGAGCAGATTGAGGAGAATATTTTACACAGTAACATCAATATTGTAATGATAATCAACTGTGAAAAACTTAGCTACTCTGATCAGGACAGTGATCCAAGACAATTCCAAAGAGCCAACCCATGGTGAAAATGCTATTTACCTACAAGAGAGAACTGATGAACTCTGTGTGCAGATTGAAGCATACTTTCTTTCTTCTTTGTCTTTATCTTGCTTTTTTTGTTGCCCTATATTTTTGTTAGTTCCCTTTATATCTTGGATATTGGACCCTTGTCAGAAATGTTTGATGTAAAGATTTTTCTTGGTAGACCATTTCCCTTTTTTAATTGTTTCATTCATTTTATTTGTCCCCAAACTTCTAAATTCCATGCAATTTAAATGAACTATTTTGTCTTTTATGAATCTTGGGGACAAACAAAATTAATTATATTTCACTTCTTCCCAAAATTATATCTGTGGATGGCATCTGATTCTGAATCATCTTGCAAATCCTTAAGGCAACAGAGAAAGACCAACAACCTCAGTGTGTATTTCACTTGAAAGTACTGAGTTGCTATATTCCAGGTAGTGTAGTAAATAGAGCACTAGACCTGAAGTTAGGAAGACTTGAGTTCAAATTTCATGCCAGGTACTTAACTAGCTTTCTGACTTTGGGCAAGAGTTTGAACTCTTGTCTCAGTTTCTTCCCCAGTAAAATGAGGGTAATAATAGCACCTATCTCCTGGGGTTGTTGTGTGGATCAAATGAGAATGTTTGTAAAACACTTAGCACGGTGCCTGGCACATAGTAGGTGCTATATAAATGCTAGCTAGCTGTTATGTCATCATCGTCATCATTAGTATATTTGCCATTGAAACCATCGATTTCCTAATATATTTTTATTTATTTTATGAAATATTTCCCAATAACAATCATTTTTAAAAATTTTGAGTTCCAAATTCTCTCTCTCCCTTCCTGCCACCCCTCCTTGAGAAGGCAAACAATTTGATATCAATTTTACATATGAAGTCATGCAAAACATATTTCCATTTTAGCCATATTGCAAAAGAAAATAGACAAAAATAAAATGAAAAATGAAGTTAAAAACATGCCTTAATATTTATTCAGAGCTTATCAGTTCTTTCTCTCAAAATAGACAGCATTTATCCTCATGGGTCTTTTGGAATTGTCCTGGGTCATTGCCTTGATCTGAGTAGCTAAGTCTTTCACAGTTGATCATAGTTATAATATTGCTATTATTGTGTACAATGTTTTCCTGGTTCTGCTCACTTCACTTTGTTTGAGTTAATGTAAATCTTCCTGGGTTTTTTCTGAAACCATCCTGCTCATCATTTCTTATAGTACAATAGTATTTCATGACAATCATATACCACGATTTTTCCAGCCATTCCCCAGTTGAGAGTGTGTCGGCAAGCGAAATGGCCTTTGTTTTCTTTGAGTAACTCAGTTTATTTCATTGAGCCTTACTAGATGCTGGGCCCTTGGGGGCCCAGGGAGGACCTGGTTTGCATGTGTGGGACAGCAGAGGCTTTTGGACCATGTGGGTTTGGGTCTGCCTCTTTGTGGCGATTCATGGGGCTGGCCGGGGGGAGGTGTTGACGCCAGAGACATGCCCTGTTGGGTGTTGACCTGGTCTGCGTGGATGTGAACCTCCCAGGATCCTAGGGGGGAAGGGCCAACTCAAGAACCAATCAGCTCTGGTCATTCAGATGATGCTTGATGATGTCAAAAACCCTATAAGAGGAGAGAAGACAGCTTGAAGACCCCTTTTTTCCCTTTTTTTTGGTTGGAGCTCTTTGTGGCAGCAGTGGTGGCATGTGACTCTGGGCCAGCCCTTGTTCTGAGCTCCTGGGCTGAACCTAGATGTTGGTAACTATGAATTGTATTGGATCTGTCTGTTGATATTCATAATTTGTTTGTATTTTGTTCTGAAGTTCAGGGTTCTGGCCTTTTCCCCTGAACTAAATGAATGTTCTGAAGTTCAGGGTGCTGGTTTTTTCCCCTGAAGTAAGTGAATGAATCTGTATTTGGTCTGTCTGTTGATGCTTGTAATTTGTTTGTATTTGTTCTGAAGTTCAGGGTGCTGGCTTTTTCCTCTGAACTAACTGAGTGCTGTCTGTATGCTCCCCTGAACTAAGTGAATGCTGTCTGTATGCTGGTTTAAAGTAAGCTTGTCAACCCCTTCACCTTGCTTTCCTTGGTTAAGCAGATCAAAAGAACCTGTGCTTTCCCCGGCATGCTGGCAGCCTCCTCGGTGCTGGCTGTGGGTGGATCTTACTCCCCCACAGAAGCTGCTAGCCAGTTTGTGGAAACAGATTGGCATCCCTTCAATTTTAAATTCTTTGCCATCACAAAAAAACTGCTATAAATATTCTTATACACATAAGTCCTTTTCCTTTTCTTTGATATCTTTGGGGTACAGAGCTAGTAGAGGTGAGCTAGGTCAAAGGGTATGCCGAGTTTTATAGCCCTTTGGGTACAGTTCCAAATTGCTCTCCTCAATGGTTAGACTAGTTCACAACTCCACCAGTCAGTGCATTGGTGTCACAATTTTTCCACATACCCTGCAGTACAATGGTGGGATTCAAATGAATTAACAACTCCTTCTTCAATGAACCTAGCTGAGGCCCCACCCCCGCTAACAACTGGTTCGTGGAACTAAACCTAAAATTATGTGCTGGTTCTACCAAAATGGTGCAAACTGGCTGAATCCCACCATTGCTCTAGAATTTGTTATTTTTCTTTTTTGTCATGTTAGCCAATCTGATAGATGTGAGGTGGTACCTCAAAGTTTCTTAATTTGTATTTTTCTAATCAGTAATAATTTAGAGCATTTTTTCAAGTGACTATTGATAGCTTTGATTTTCTTCTGAAAAAAAAAGGCTGTTCCTATCTTTTGATTAACTGGGGAATAGCATACACACATATACATATTTTTAAAATATATAGATATATGTATATACATAATATTTATTTATTTATAAATTTGGCTCAGTTCCCTATATATTTGAGCAAAGAGTCCTTTATTAGTGAAACTTGCTACAAATGCTCCCCCACCCAGTTTTCTGTTTTCTTTCTAGTTTTGGCTGCATTATCTTTGTGCAAAAACTTTTTTCATTTCATGCAATCAAAATTATCCATTTTACTTCCTGTGATTCTCTCTATCTTTTGTTGTGTCATAAACTCTTCCTTTATCCACCTATTAATTTTCCCATGCTCCTCTAATTTACTTATGATATCACCTTTATGTTTAAGTTATGAGTCCAGTTTGACCTTATCTTGGTATATGGTGTGAGATATTGGTCTATGCTTTATTTCTGCCAAATTGCTTTCTAGTTTTCCCCAGCAATTTTTGTCAAATATTGAGATCTTACAACAAAAGTCTGAATCTTTGTGCTTATCAAACATTAGATTACTATGGCCATTTACTACAGTGTACTGTATACCCAATCTATTCTACCAATGAACCACTCTCTATTTCTTAGTCAGTACCAGATCACTTTCATGATTTCTGCTTTGCAGCTTAGTTTGAAATCTGCAATTGCTAGACTGTCTTCCTTCACATTTCTTTTTAATTGATTCCCTTGATATTCTTGACCTTTTGTTCTGAAACCATTGATTTTAAAATCATTAAATAGCATCAAGCCTTTTGCTCTATTAAATGAAATGAACACTACTTACCTCATCTTCAGTGTCTAACTTCCTGTTAATATTTCAGTGAGTAGACAAAACAAAACAAAACATTTCTGGGAAGAAAAATAAATTTTAATTCCCCCACCCCAAGTCTCCAATACTGAAACTGATAATCATCCTAAAGAAACTTTTCATAGTTTTGCATTATTTAAAAAGGGGTTTTCCAAAATGCTGTATAACACCAAAGTCAGTCATTGTTTGAGAAGTTTTACTCTGTTGAATCATAGCCATTGGTCATCTTAACTAGTCTAAAGTCCAGAGAACTCTCTTCACTTTTTAAGTGAATAAGAAGTCCTTTAACATTCAGGTCACATTCATTTTGAACTTATTGTTATATATGGCATAAGTCAATAAGTAAGTATGGTCTAAATCTAATTTCTTTCATGCCATTTTCCTTTTTTGACAAGAACTGCTTTGACAAGAACTTTACCAATTAATTATTTCTGCTTTTTCTTTATTTATTCTGGTCCACTGATTGAAATTATCATATTTTTAAAGACCAGTACTGAGTAGTTTTAGTGATTACTGCTTTATAGTATAATCTGAAATCTGAAAAGACAATTTCCTTTTATTCTGATCTTTCCCCCTATTATTTCCTTCAAGATTCTATATATTTTGTCCTCCAAAAGAAATGTTATAATTTATCTAGTTCTATAATGCACTCCCTTAATAATGAATTAATTAGGTTCAATCATGACCACTTATTATTGATATCATCATCATCACCATCATCAGCAGCAGCAGCACCACCACCAGTACCAGCACCACCAGCACCACTACCACCACTATTTCCACCATAATTTCTGGTAATTTGAATTTTGTTACAACAACAAAGAAAATTACCCAGAGATGGATATAAATGTCATTTAAGGAAGAAGCCAAACTCCTACCTAAATATTACCTAAATTTTCCCAGAAGTGCTCTAATGGAGGGGCTCAATTCTTCCAGTTATTTAAGATATACTTTCTTTTTTGCAATAATATCTATATAAAGCTTGAATATTCCTTAGTAGAATGACTTTCAGATGGTTTATTTTGTAGCTATATTAGAAGTGATTTCTCTTTATATTCTAATAGTAATGCTATTTATTTTTTTGGGTTCATTTTGTAGTATGGTCCTTTACTGAAACTATTAATTATCTTAATTAGTTTTTAGTTGATTCTCTAGGCTTTGCCAAGTAATCCATTATGTCTTCAGCAATTAGTGAATGTTGTGTCTCATATTTGCCTACTTTTTATATTTTGATGTGTTACTCTTACCTTATTGTTGTAAGGGTCAAGGTCTCCCACTGTATCCTGGGCCATCTCCAGTTGTCCTGTTTGATATCTGGCCACTGGACCCAGATGGCTCTGGAGGAGAATGTGGGGGTGGTGACTTTGCACAGCCCTCCCTCACTCAAATCAAAGTCAATTGCAAGTCATGTCATCATCTTACCGATGTCATAGTCCTCTTCAAGAACAAAGGACAAACCACAACCACAACCTGTTGTAAGGGTGAAGCTCCTTTAATTAACCCACTCCACTTAAAATGAGTTACTTTTGTTAGAGAAGAACACTTCTTGATTGAATCAATCAGCCAGAACTGAGTTTGAACTGAGTCTAAATAGCTCCTTGAATCAATAAAAACCATGGAATAAAAAAAAAATGGTCAAGCTCAGAGGAACTTGTATAAAGAGGAGAGTTATCCCAAAACCAGATAGAAATATAAAGAGTCTGACAGTGAAGTGGGTCATCTAGAACCTGAAACCCAGGGACAATCACCAAAAGGAGAAAGAGAAGGTAAAGAAGTGGGCTATTAAGGAGTACCATTGGCTATAGAGGTAAATCAGAACCTAAGATTAAGGCTGATAACACATACATACTCAAGGACTAGAGGAAGTTTTGAGAAAAAAATTTGCTCTTTTCCCAATTTTTAATTTTAGTGCCTAGCTATTCATAAACACAATAATATGATCTGTTGCATCATTATTCAAATGTTGAAGAGGCAGCTAAATGGCACAGTATATAAACCTGCTTAACTCTGAGTCAGGAAGACTTGAATTCAAATTGACTTCAGATAGTTACTAGCTATGTGACCCTAGGTAAGTCACTTATTCTCTCTGTGTCTTAGTTTCCTCATCTGTAAAATAGGGAGAATAGTAACCTCTACTTCTCAAGGTTGTTATGAGATTAAAGTGAGATAATATTTGTAAGGCACTTTGCAAATCTTAAAATGCTCTAGAAATACTAGCTATTATTATTTATATCATCATCATTATCTTCACCAGCATTGTTTCTGGTAACTTGAATTTTGCCTCAACAACAAAGAGAAATTATCCAGAAATAAACATAAATGTAATTTAAGGAAGAAACGAAACTTCTGCTAAAATATTAGTAATTTTCCTAACTGGATGCTCACGACAATTGTAATTGTACTCCTAATGTTTTGTCTAAAATAAACTCTTTAAAGTTATAGAAGAAGGAACAACATGAACATTAGGAAAAATTATGTTGCGTTTAGGCTTAAAACAAGCTAATCATTGTCCAAGGGGTTACATTGGCCATTACATGATCAATCAAGAATAGCAATGTAGTCCCTTGAACAATGATGGCTTAGAGAGAATTCAAATAGCAATTCTGTTTTGGCCGGAGACCCTTTCAGATTGATTTTTTTCTTGACTAGGTAAAAGAGGCCATTCTTTGATTCATTTCTCACCTGGCCTTAATCACTGAGTGGCCATAGTCTCAGTCAAACTAAGAGAAGGGGGAAAGGCCAAGGTCTTCCATTGCATTGGGGGCCATCCCCAGTCATCATAATCTATATCTTGCCACTGGACTGAAATGGCTCAGGAGGAGAGTGAGGCTGGCAACTTTGCACCTGAATTTAAATCCTGCCTCAGAAACAGACAAGCTATGTGACCTTGGTCAACTCATTTAACCTTTGTCTGTGTTAGGTTCCTCATCTGTAAAATGTGGCTATTCTACTCATCTACCTTCCAGAATTATTGTGAGGATCAAATGAGATATTTTTGTAAAGTACTTTGTAAAATTCAAAGCACTATATACATGACAGTTATCTATATATCTATAGATACATGTATGTGTGTATGTATGTATGTATGTATGTATCAATCTTTCTACATGGTACAACCATGAGCAATTAATATTCTCCAATCATTTGTCTGTCTTTATTTCTAGAAAGAGTGGTTTTTAGCTGTATTCATGTAATTTTGTTTATGTGTTGTGATAACTAGACTTCTAGATATTTTAAACATTCTCTAGTTATTATGAATATAATTTCTTTCTTGAGCTCTTCCTGCTGAATTTTTCTTGGCAATATAAACAAAGGCTAATTAATACTTTATGTGGACTTATTTTAAATATTTCTACTTTAATGAAGTTATTATTTCAATTAATTTTTTCTTAAATGTCTGTGTTCCCTAAGCAAGCAATCACATTATCTGCAAATAGTGATAATCCTATTTCTTCTTGATGTTTGTTTGCCCACTTTCTTTCTATTCCTTTTTTCCCTTTCATTTCTGATGCTATATCAAATAATAGTTGTGACAATGGACATCCTTGCTGTATTCCTGGTTTTAGTGGAAAGTCTCCAGTATTTCTCCTTAGAGATTATGCTATTCTTTGGTTTTAGATAGTTACCCAAAAAAGAACCACATTAAACCAAGGTTCACTTATTTCTATGATTTTAATTTTTAAAATATACATAGATGTTGCATTTGGTCAAAATCATTTTATGACTCTATTGATATACTAGAAGGAAAAAATACTAGATTAGGAATGAGAACACCTGAGGTAAAAATCTTGCCTCTGTGTTTTTCACTGTATGACCTTGGGTAAGTCACTCCATGGGCTTCAGTTTCTGATCTGTGGCCACTAAGGTATCTGCTTAGTCTAAATCTAGGACACAAAATTGGAATGGATCACTATAAAAATAGACCATTCTCTGCCACTAAAAAAGTTGAAGTGGAGTTTGCACCACCAACTATTAGTACAGAATGTGCTTGGACAAAATGACCTCAGATATCCCACCCAACTCTAATGTTTCATTTTTCTTTGATGTTCCTTTGTTCTGACTTCCATTTTCCTATCTCACATCCACAAAACATTTTCTTAAAATTTGAAGGTGCAGAAGGTTTTTTTTTGTTTCTGTGTGCATCTCTTCTGTGATGCTGTGGTCTATACTAAAGGTGTCAAGAGTGGTCCGTACTCCTGAGTGTGGAACCAGATTAAAATGTAATTGGGAAATATTTAAATATTTAATATTTAAATAAATATTTCAGGACTTTGTTTAAAAAAAAAACGAACTTAATGGAAGATTTGACACACAAGAGCCAAGAGAAACATAAGGTACATACTTATTGGGAAATATTTAACAAATAAATAAAAATTCACTGGAACATAGATCATATTAATAGGTAGTTTTCTGGGTTAATATATGGCCCAAAGGAATCTTTACATATATTTTAGTGCCCTATTTCTATTTGAGTTTGACACTATGGTTTACACTATTCCACATGAATTTCTTCTGGATTTTTGCTTTCTTTTCAAAAATATGTGAACTCCTAGAACTTGTTTTAAAAGTACCTTTCACAGGCTTGTAGCTACTACCATTTCTTCTTTCTAAACTTTTAAAATGGAATTTTAAGAGCTTTTACTAGGAAAAAAAACACGTGGGAGTTTACAGCACCATATAAAAGGGGAAATGTACCAGATTGCATAATATTGAGTTAATTACCAGAAGAACTAATGATAACTAACTTAAAGAATGAGTGATATGTGTGTCTATGTGTATATATAGATATACATGTATGGCATACATATCATAAGGAGTTGTGTTTGAGCAGCATGTTGTCCATTTTGCAAATACAAACTATTATTATACAGAATGCATACATATCATGGTCCTACAAAATTATCAGAAGTGCAAAGCTCAGAATGAGCAGAAGCTGATGAAGGAAATAAAGGAAAATGAGATAAAAAGTTTTTTAAAAAAAGTTATATTGGGGAAGAATTGTTTGCTTTCTCCCCTTTAAACTGTGAACTTCTTGAGTACAGGGACTGTCTTTTACAAATTCTTTTTGTATCCCCAACACTTAGCACAGTGCCTGGCACATGGTGGGTGCTTAATAGACGTTAATTGATGGGTTGATTGATAGAAATATCATTAAAGAAGGGATAGAACCTTTTCTTGAGATGGATGGGAAGATAACAATTAACAGCAGAGAGAAGGCAAGACTTTGTTTCTATATGTTTTTTTTTTTTCTGAAAAGGACAACATTTACTTTGGAAACAAAACCAAAAATGACTAATGGGAAGTTGATATCTCAGTTAAGTAAAAAGACTCCTAGCTGCCTCTGATGAATATAAATTACCTGGCCCAAATAAACTACATGTCCTCAGGTCCTGAAAGGACTGTCAGATGTGATCTTTAATATCTGAAAGATAATAAAGAAATAACACAGCAAAACAAGAGAAGAAAAGTACCATAAGACTGGAGAGTGGAAAATGTCCTGACTTTCAGAAAAGGAAAGGAACAGAATTATAGGCCAATATGAATAGAATACTATTATATTATTAGAACATATTATAGGCCAAATGAGCTTAACTCAATTCCTGGGGAAATTCTTGAAGATACACAAGAGATGGTTGTTGAATATCTAGTTATGGAAATGGTGATCACAAAGGGTCAGAATGTCTTCATCAAGAACAGGTCATTCCAGGAGAATAGCATTTTCCTTTTTAGTGCTTTAGCAAGCTATTATGTGTGGGAATGTTGTGGATATGGTTTACCTGGCAAAGGTTTTGATAAGACATCTCATGCTTTTCTCATAGAGATGATGGAGAGATATGGATTAGGTGACAATGTGATCAGATGGATTCAAATCTGCTTGGATGACTGGACTAAAATAGTGGTTATGAATTGTTTAATGTCAGTGTGATAAGAGATTTCCAACTAATTATTTGAAGGCATATATGCTTGGTCCTGGCTGTTTTTTATGATCAATGATTTGGATAAAGGCATGAATAGTATGCTAATCAATTTCTAGATGATAGAAGTCTGAGAGGGGTAGTTTAATAGAGTTGATGACAGAAAGAATCCAGAAGGATCTTGACATACGTGAACTTTGGGCTGAATTTAATAAGATGGAATTCAATAGGGATAAATGTAAACATTTGCACTTAGGTTAAAAAAAATCAACTTTGCAAACATAGAAAATTAGCATTTGTTTAGAAAAAAAGATCTAGGGGTTTTAGGGAACTGCGAGCTCCAGGTTAATGTGGCAGCTAAAAATAATGAGTTATCTTGGGCAACACTAAGAGGGGATGTTGATTTCAGGAACAGGGAAGAGATATTCTACTGTATTCTGCCTTCTTTCAACCTCATTTGGAACTCTGCATTCATTTCTGGGCACCAGAGGTTTGCCAGTAAGTGTTCAGAAGACGGTAACTGGGATGATGAAGGGCCTTGAGTAAAATCATATAAGGATTTGTGGAAGGAACTGGAAATGCCTTCTCTTTTAAAATTATTTCTTATTTATCTTCTACATAGTGATGTCATTTTGGTCCTCTTTCAAGAACATCAGATTGTAAAGCTCCTTGAAGGCAAGGACTGCCTTTTGTCTCTTTTTAGTGCCTGGCACATAGTAGGCACTTAAAAAATGTCTCCTGACTGATTTGTATCCTGAAGGGAAGACTGGGAGCCTCCTCCTCCCCCAATAGATAGGGATCATTAAATAATTAAAGAGTTCTCTTTGAAGGAGGAATTAGATTTGTTTTGTTTGGCCCCAGAGGGTGTAATCAGCACTGGTGAAAGTGGCAGAAAACAATTTAGGATCAAAGTCAGGAAATGCTTCCTACAATTAGAATCATATAAAAGTGGAGTGAATTGTCTCTGGAGGAATGAGCTGTCTGTGGAGGAGTGGGCTACCTCTGGAGGTGCCGTGTTCAACCTTCTGGAGGGGGAAGGACACAGAGGCAAGCTGACTATTTGTCCTGTATGTTATAGTGAGGATCCCTTTAATTTATGGTTTGGACTAGATCCCCTTTCCAACTCTCAAATCCCATGACTCTGGGATTATTACAAACACAATTTTTCATCCCAGGTATATTTGCTGGCTTAGATACTTCTCTCTCTTGAGATAGAAATAGTTGCAAGACAGTCAGTTGGCAATTTTCTCCTTATGTTAAAATTGTAAATCTATTGTTTATGATGTCACTTTTGATGCTATTAAAATAAAGATAATGTAGACCAGGGAACAGACTAGCCTTTCAAAGTAATTTATTGGTTGGGTTGGTGCTTTCAGTTTGCAAGATTCACAGAAAACTTAGATTTGCATGAAGTGGCATTTAGTTGCAGGGTCAGGTATGTAGGGACTTGATTGGATGGATACATGTAAAACTCAGATTTGGAGAACTTTAAAAAAATCCTTACTTTGGGGTGATTTGTCATTTCCTTCTCCAACTCATTTCACAGATGAGGAAACTAAGGCAAACAGGGTTAAATGACTTGCTTAGGGTCACACAGCTAGTGTCTGAGTCTGGATTTGAACTTGGGTCTTGCTGACTCCAGGCCTGGTACTCTATCCACTGTGCCACCTAGCTGCCCCTTCTTAAACATTCACAATATAAACATGAATTTAAACATAAGTTGACTTGAAAGTTAGGACCTTAAAATCAATGTAGGATCTAATTTGTCTAAAACATGTATTTCTTGTTGAAGATTAATTAGCAAAGGACTTGAGAAATTATGAAGGAGATGTTATTTCCTCTTATCTGATTTATCTGTTCATACTTATACATGGTAATAAACAGAAACAAGAATGATTTTCCTTCCATTTAACCCTTCTGTATTCAATCTTGCTACTTCTACTTTTTCACTTTCTTTCTTCATTAACACCCTTACTCCTTAAACAGATTTTTTTTGAGAGTTATCAATCAGTACTCCATTTAACACAGGAAACAAACTTCCAGGGTAAAGTTCTTCTGGGGACAAAGAAACCTACCTTATTGTTGATGAGAGGATCATTGAGTACCTACTAAAAACTTTTAGTACCTTTGAAGTCTTTTCATTGCTGCCCTTTTTTGGTTCTTTTCTACCTGTCTGATTATTTTTTTCTCAGTCTTATTTGTTGGGTCATCATCCAAGTCATGCCTGTTAATTTTGGGTCCTCCTCCAGGTCCTCTTCCTCTACTAACTTGGTGACCTCATTAGCTCCCGTGGTTCAATCATCATTTCTTTTCAGATAACTCTTAAATTTATACATACAGCTCTAGTCTCTTTCTTGAGCTTAAGTTCCACATCATAAACTGCCTATTAGAAATTTCAAACCGGATGGGTCCCATAGGCATCCCAAATTCAACATGTCCCAAAAACCTAATTATCTTTCCCTTCAAATCTATTTCTTTTCAGAACTTCTCTTTTACTATTATCGATAATGATGGTCACTCATATTTGCAAGTTTGGGTTCATCTTTGATTTCTCACTCTTAGTCACCTCACATAGCCAATCACTTGCCAAACCTTGTTGTTTCTACTTGCACAGTATCTCTTGGATGCTCCTTCTCTCTACTGTTACAGCCCTAGGTCAGACTATCTTCACTTCTCACCCAAACTATTGTGATAACCTCTTAAGTTGTCTCTATGACCCAAGTCTCTCCCCACTCCAAAATTCTCTGCATAGCTGCCAAAGTAATTTTCCTAAATTACAATTCTGATCATGTCATTCCCCTACTCAATAAATTCCAGTGGTTCCCCATTACCTTAAGGATCATATATAAACCCCTCCTTTTTGGGCATCTAAATCCCTTTTTCAATATTGTTCTTATGCATTAAACCCCAGCTACACTGGCTGCCCAGCTACAGGGAAGCTAGTTGGTGCAGTGGATAGATTTCCTGGGCCCAAACTAAGGAAGGCTCATCTTCCTGAGTTCAAATGTGGCCTCAAACATTTACTAGTTGTTTGACCATGGGCAAATCACTTAACTCTGTTTGCCTCAGTTTCCTCATCTGTAAAATGAGCTGGAGATGGCCAACCACTTTAGTATTTTTGCCAAGAAAAGCCCAAACGGAGTCCCAAAGAACTGGAAATGACTGAACACCACCACCACCACATTGGCTTACTTTGCTGCTTCTAAAAGACAACATTCTATTTTCCATCTCTGAGCTTTTGTAATAAACATCCTCCATGCCGAAAATCTTCCACTTCCTAACTCCTGCCTTCTGAAATCCTGGTTTCCTTTAAATCTTAGTTTAAGTGCTACCTACTGGAAGAGGTCTTTTCTGATCTTCTCAACTGCTAGAACTTTTCCCTTGAAGGTTTGATTTATGTATGTCTGGTACAAGTTTATGTATGCACGTACTGTCTCCCCTATCAAAATGTAGGGTAGAGATTGATTTGCCTTTTTCCATTTCCATCAGTTATAATTATGGTTTTTTCTTTGGGTAGGGCAATTGGGGTTAAGTGACTTACCCAAGGTCACACAGCTAGTACATGTGTCAAGTGTCTGAGGCCAGATTTGAACTCAGGTCTTCCTGACTCTAGGGCCAGTGCTCTACTCACTGCACCACCTAGCTGCCCTACTTATTGTTATGTTGTGAGCTCCTTGAGGGCAGGGATTGTCTTTTGCCTCTTTTTGTAGTCCCAATGCTTAGCACTATCTAGCATACAGTAGGTGTTCAGTTAGAATCACTTGGCAATTATATGCTAGATTCCCATCATGCTACAATAGTTTTGCTGATTTAGACTTAATATAAGGGGAAACTTCTTAAGAGTTAGAACTATTGGAGGAAGGACTGACTATTTGATAGAAAACTACATTATCAGCCTGACAAAAATCATATTTAGAAAAAGACCTCATGTTATACACCAATGTAAGTTCCAAATGGATATATGATCTAGATATTAAAGGTCATAAGCAAATTAGAGGAGTAAGGAAGAAATTACCTTTTGGACCTATAGATAGGGGATGTTTTTAAGATTAAAGAAATGATGGAGAATAAACAAAGTAAACAAAGTGAAATGGACACTTTTATGGGGAAAAAATCATTCCAGCAAGTTTCTCTGGTAAAGGTCTCTCATCCAAGATATATAAAGAACTGATTTAAATTTATAAAAATAAGAGCCTATGTAGAATCATATGAAAAATGTTTTAACTCACCAATAATTAGAAAACTTCAAATTAAAGCAGCCCTGGGGTTCTACCTCATACCTATCAGATTGTCAAAGATAACAAAAGAAAATGACATGTTGGAGGGGCTGTGGGAAAATAGGTACTCTAGTGTACTTTTGGTGGAGCTATGAATTGGTCCAGCTGTTCAGGAGGGCTACTTGGAACTATGCCCCAAAAGTTACTAAAATGTGCATAATACAAACTGACCAGCTAAACTAAGCCCATACCGCAAATAAACCAAAGGATGAGGAAAAGGATCCATGCGTACAAAAATATTTACAGTAGTTCTTTTTGTGGCGGCACAGAATTGGAATCTAAGGGGGATGGTTACCTGTTGGGAAATAGCTAAGCACATTTTGGTACATGAATATCATAGAATATTGGTGTTCCTTAAGACATGACAAAATGGACAATTTCAGAGAAAATTGGGAACACTTCTAGGAAATGGCGCTGAACAAAATGAGCAGAAGTAAAAGAAGAATTTCTATAATGATGATATTTCAAAAAAAACTTTCAAAGAATTTAGAACTCTGATCATTGCAATGATAAGCCATGATTGCAGAAGAATGAATATGAAGTACCTCACTCACCTCCTGACAAATAGATGATGAACTTAAAATGCAGAAAAATGTATTTTTAGATATGGCCATTCTAGGAATTTGTTTTGCCAGATCATGTGGCTCTGTGTTGAGGGCTTTGTTTTATTTTATTTTTTGCTTAAATTAAAAAAAATTGCTCAATAGTGTAGGGGGGTAGTGTGAGGGGCAGATCAATAATAACCACAAAGGATGTTGATGCTATGATATGCCATATTTGTTTCAATATAATTCATTGCTGCACTGTGGTGTTGCTGTGAATTAAAAATCAGGCACTGAGACACACTTTGAAAGATGAATGTTGAAGATACACAGCATCATTTTGCTACCAAAAGTATTTTAATTTATATTTTAATTGAGTAGGACTGCTATCGATAGTAAAATGAGGAATATTTATTAAAAATAATAATGTTAAGTGTAGAGGATTTAAAGTGGATACCATCTGGATTTTTGAACTATGGTATTGCTAAGACATACTTAAAAATACCAAGAAGAATTAGAGCTATCTATAAAGCTGCATTGGGATGTTGTAGATTCCTCTTCAAGGTCTTTAGGCAGTAACTGGCCATTTGTTGGGCATGTTGTAAGGGCATCATCGTTCAGGGACAGATTAGTATAGGTGGCCTCTGATATCTCTTCCTACTTCAGGGTTCTAATTCTGTTTTCAAAATGAGAAGAAAATGGTGTGGAGATTGCAGAAAGGTGTGGAGTGGAAAGAGATGTATGAGAGTAGCTCATCAAAGTTTGATCTTAGCTCCTACCTGTTGATAGTAAGAAAAGATGAATCACCAGTTTAGGTTCATGGCAGCTTGTCTGAAATGAGAAAAAAGGGACCCAGTAAATGCATGCAGCCTGTTCCCATCATCCCTCTAATAACCTGTAATATTGTAGCAGGATATTTTTGTCACCCTGAACTTGATTGATGGTCTTGGCTATAAGACATTACAAGTGTAGTGTAAATTGACCGAACATCTAAACATACAAATTATTAAAAGGAGGGGGAGCAACTATTGGACTCCTGGGGAAAGCAGGTAGGATTTAGTTAAGATGATCCCATTTCCAAATGCAATTTATAGTCTATTGACTTGTGGCAGTGTCTTTTTAGATGTGAGGAAATTGTCATACATTGCAAATGAGAAGCCGTTTTGACATCAGAATCTCAGTGAGTGCCAGGAAGAAATCATATCAGTGTCTGGCCTGTCGAGGTTAAATGAAGTTGCCTCGCTGCAGGCAGATAGGCCTTCATTTCCTTTTCTTCCCTGGCTGTCCTTGTGAACAATTACTGTGATTAGGATGAGTAACAATGTGCTCCTGATGCCTATTGTATTGACATTATGCCCAGTTATTGCACTCAAGTAGAGCTAATCATTACCGAGTCTCCCAGATATTTTGACCGGGAAGATCCATGCCTGTCAGTCAAGTTTATCAGGGACAAAAAGGACTTAACCCTGGTTCCATACCTCCAAATTAAAGGAGCCAAAGTCATCATCACAGGAATATTATGAACCTCTTCGTAGATGGAGCTGTGACAGCCCATCAGGAAAATCGTTACAAGGGAGCTATTCTTATGCCTCCACCTTCCTCCCCACTCCCAATTTGGGTCACCTCCATTTAAAATTATAGTTTAGAATTCTTACCCATAATATGTCCCACAATGGCTAGTGCATTCTCTGTTTTTACCTCACACTCACTTGCCCCTCTTTCTCCTTTTACCCAATTAATTTTGTTTTTATGTGGCAATGCCCTATGTGTAGGGAGATCCATATGTGGTGAGGAGCTATGTCCCACATGCAGCATAATGGTGTCCTTATGTGGTTCAAAAGCAGGCAGAATAGACATCTCTAGCCTTTTATCCTGCCCCCCTCACCTTTCTCCAAAGGAGACTTTAATTACTGCCTGCAGAAGAGCGAAGTTCCCTGAAGTCTCTAGAGTAGCAAACTGGGGATGGGGACACTACAGAGATTGCCAGCTCCTCTCATATCTTCCCAGAGTATTTTCCTTTAGCAAACTGAAGTGGATTTGGTCACTTCCATCTTTCCTCTCCAAGGTGGAAGCCAGAAGTGCCCAAAGCAACTTAATGCTGAAGAGAGCTTGAAACAACTAGGTGAGAACTGAAGAAGTCTCCTCTCTTTCTCTTTGGCCAGCTCTATCCCACCCCTCACACAGGGCAGGGCACTGCTCTCCACTGGTGAAGAGAGAATCCCATCCACACCAGTTGACCTTGGGACTGGGGTTACATCAAAATATAACTTAATTTTGTTTTTATCTTTCACTTTTACTTCATTTTCATTTCTGTTTCTGCTCCTGTGCTCAGCAAGCCTTCCCTAATAACAAATTTTTTTTAAACAAAGAAAAAGCAGTTCAGTCAACTTAGAAGCAGTTATGTAGATAGCCCAAAGTCAGGAAGACATCAGTTCAAATCTGGCCTCAGACATTAGCTCTGTGGCCCTGGGCAGGTCACTTAATCTTGTTTGCCTTAATCCACTGGAGAAGGAAATGGCATACCACTCTAGCATCTTTACCATGAAAACCCCATGGACAGTATTGGCATGCTGTGGTCCACATGACTGAATAACTGAACAACAACATTACCAATATACCAACAGTGTCTGACAATGTAGGTGATAATCCATGCCCAGTGTCCTTCACCTATTCAAAAAAGAAAGGGAGATGCATTTCCCTAATTCTTCTCAGAGGTCGGATTTGGTTATTATAATTATATAATATTCAACTTAGGTTTTAATTTTTTTCACTTACATTGTTTTAGTCATTCTAGTCAAGCATATTGATTCTGCTTACTTCACCCTTTATCAGCTCGTGAATCCATACTTTTCTGAATACTTCATATTCATCATTAGTAGAACTAAATTAAGTTCCTTAGTGAAATTAAACTAAATTAAAACACAGTTGCCACTTTAGGAGATTTTCTATTAACAATTAAAAGGCAACTAGTCATTGGCTGGCTAGGAATTGGTTATACCCATGTTCATTTTCTTTTTAAATTTTATTCTAAACAAGAAGTTTATTTAAACAACAAGATGTTTGACTTGAAGGGAAAAATATCTAGGAACCATTTCTTTAGAGTCATTTATCCCTACTGAGAGACATAGGTTGCCCTACATGTAATAGCTGTGTACAAAAAGTTATAAAATCATCCTCAGTTTTACAATGATAAAAGAAAAACATTGAAATTATCCAATCAAACAAGGTATGCAAGGATTTTTTTTTTTTGTTAAACAGTGAGAGCAAAATAACTTAATGGAATATAAAGATAAAAGTTGAATGAACCTGCCACTAATGGAGAAAAGGGATATTTTCACAGAACCAGTTTGTTTTTCCCCCACCCTCCATCTCTACTTGATGTTGATCAAAATATACCATGGGCCATTTAGTTTAGGTCTCTCTTCTAGGATCCCTGGGCCTGATCTCTGTATCTCAGCTTTCTGGGTTTACTCTCTTTTGGCCATAGTGATTCACATTGGGAGAGCTGCTTCACTACAAGACTGAAAGATGCCATTACTAATGGTGGATTAGGAGGGGAAAATTCAATTCACTCTGGACAAATCACACATCTAATAATTAGCTGCTCAAAAAGTTGATCAAGGTGGAGTGATTAAGGAGCAAAGAATTGTATTTACATAAAGTACACAAAGTGCACTAAATAAATACATAAAGCACATTTATTTACAGAAAGTCTCCTTTGCAATTTACGTAAAGAATTTTTAATAAGCGGTTCAGCAAAGCACACCAACACTGTATCTTACATCATATGGAAGGTTCCACAGTCATTGTCCTATACCTCTTGCAAACAAGGATTGGAATGAATAAACATAGCCTTCTAGGAACACACAGTAATAAAAAATACATGAGTACAGATGTACAGTGTATGTTATAAAAGACACTTGTACATATATTGCAATACTATGAAAGTACTGTAACCAAGATATTGGCTCTTAAAAACATCTCTATGACAATTATTTGTTTTCTACTTCTTTGTTATTTATAAATGCTGTCATGCTTCACAAGAAATGAAACCACAGAGCAGAGTCCCCTTAGGAAATATTTTTTTGGGGTGTGTAAAACCAAGTGAGAAATTCTTTGTTTAATCTGCTTCAGATAGAATGCTGTCCTCCCCTACATTGACACCATAATTTCCTACCTAATTACTCTGGTTGAGCCTTGTATATCTTATGATTTATATTGATCTTAGTTAGCAGTGTGATACAGTTTTATGATAAGATAAAATTAGTTTAATGGTGCTGTTCTCCCCTGTGATTCTCTACGGGTCCCTAATCTGACCATTTGTAACAATATTTAAGCATACAAAGAGTCAAGCAGGTCTTTTTCCCTATCAGAAAAGCATTCCTAGCCAGCTTACAATAAAGGACACTTCTTCTCATAGCCTCATCAATACTTTTATGGCTCTGGGTTAACGAAACCCTGCGATTTTGAGTTCTCATTGATAAACCACTGATATAGACTCTGATGAGTAGAAATTCTACATATTTATTGGGTTATCATAAATTCTCTCAATGGAAGTGCCATGTCATGTGACTATAAGATAGAAGACTAGATATATTTTTTGACCCTCATGACCTCTTAGATCTCTCAATAAAAAGAGAATTATTTAAAAGAAGTAAAGCAATCATAGCTGTCTCCACATTCTAGGTTATCAGAGAAGCAGAATCCCCAGCCCTTAAAATTCTCATTCATCACCTCTATCACCACCAGCTCCTACTTTCCAGCAGGGGTACACAGTGGGATCCACTCAGCAATTTCCTGGCTGCTGAAGTCTTTGTCAGCAACCCCCATCCCCACCCCCTCCTCCAGCTCTTGACCTTAATGCTCAATTCTGGTGCAATAAGCAGCAGTACTCAATTTTGTACTTCCCATCTTCCTACAGAGGAAGTAGAAGTATACAAAAGTGGAAGCTTGCTATGTCTGGGAAAGCAGCACATGAGTTGGGCTTTAAAAGGGCACCACCAGAAAGCTTTAGAATATGATATTCCAGAAGGTCAAAAGATGGTAACTCCTGATCTGGAAGGTACCTCAAGAGCAATCTAGCCTGACTCCCTCATTTTACAGATGAGGAAATTGAGGCCCGTGGAGCTTAAGTGACTTTCTTGAAGCCACATAGGTTTTCTGATATCAGAAGAGGGATTTGAACTCTAATCTTCTGAATTAAGAGCCAGTGCTCTTTTTAGTGGACTATTTCAAACTTGCAAACATATTCTAAAAGACTGAAAGAAGTTTAATCAGCTTTGTAGAAAATGGATATCACTGGTTTCCTGAAACCTGTTCCAGATGTGTTTCTTTAAAAGATGCCAAGTGGGATGGATACATAATTCAACGCGTGGGAGAGACTTGGGACACTGAGACATATTTGCTTCTGAGACAGATGCCGATGGGGAGGAAGTAAAGAGGGGAAGCGCCAGCCCTGTGGGGGAAGAATACCACCTGTCAGTATCCTATTTGTTATTCTTTTTTAACATCATAAGAGGCAGCATGATAACATAGATAGATGGCCTTGGCATTAGATGATCCAGATTCAGGTCTTGCCTCTGACACACACTGGTCATGTGAACTTGACCAAATAATTTAGCCTCTAAATGTTTCAGTCAACTTTCTAAGATTTGAAGTTGCAGAGCAGATACCAATCAATATTAATAGAGGGAGTTTCCTCACTGGGATTTCCCTACGGAAGATTTTGGCTAAAAACTAAAAAAAAATGCTAATTAGGCTCTACTTGGAGTTGACTCTATCTGTTGACAGGGTGCAAAATTAGCAGGACTATCAAGATTATGAAACCTTAAAAAGGAAATACCAAGTTCTGTCTTTGTTATGGCTCTCCCTGGGTCACACGTTCCATTTGACTGGCCAATCTCTTGGAGAACTTTTCTGCAATTTGACTCCCTTGCTATATTCAACCATCAATGTTTCTCCACACAGAGTTCTATTCTATTTATGCTGAACACTCTAATCTGAAGGAATAAACTTTATTTTTGATTCATAATTGGTTAGGGGAAGTGGTGATATATGTATACATATTTCATGTGTATATATGTAAAACATATGTATATATGCATATATATGTGTGTCTTTTTATATGTATCTATCTACTCAAGGGATCTGATAAGATTTGATGGTCATTGTTTATAGTATAATCTTTTTATCGCTTGGGTTTATAATTGCATCCATTGTTTATAGTTCTTAGAATTCTTCCAAGTAATAACAATGAAAATACAGAGGAATCTTTAAAAGCTGAGGATTAAGCAATGTATTATTGCTGAGCTTTCAGCCTCTTCCTCAGAGTAGAACCTTTATATTTTCATTTGATAGATTCCTCCTCACACAGATGCATCACCCATACTGCCTTATATCTGACATTTATATAATATTATGCAATATCTGTGTGGTGGTAGGGAGGTGTGGGAGAGTTGATTAGTATAATTCTGACTGATTGATTTTTCCTAGTCCCTATGGTGATATCAGAGAACCCAAGGCACAGGTACTAAAGGTGTTAAGTTCTTGAAATAAGTAGAAAGAAATGCTGTATGAATTGTAAAGTTCTTCAGTCAAGATTGACCAAATTAGAGGATGGTTAGACAGTTGGCTGGCAAGTGTAGGCTATGCCCCTGGTTGCCTCTAAAGAGGCAACTGAGTCCAGTGATGGATCTTGAAAGGGTCACATTTTAAAATCTTTAATTAATTTTTAAATCTTTCATATTAAATATTTATTAACAAAATTAAGGAATTTATAAATATAGTTATGCATTTGATACTCATCAGAGTCATCCCTGTATCTCTACTTTTATATTTCTGTGTACTGCCACTGTGTTTTTCCTAATGTGCGTATCTCTACATGTCACACATCAGGGCCACTCCCTTAGCTTCCACTACACTCAACAAACTCCAGCAACTGTAGGAATAAATATAAAACTCTTCTGCTTTGCCTTTAATGCTCTTTGCAGCCATGTTATGTATTATTCCTCTTGCTGCTATGTACACCACAGCCATACTGGCACAATACTCCATCTCCTGACATCTGCATCAACTTTTGCACTGGCTAGAATGCACTTCCTTATCATTGACACCTATTGGATTCTCTGGCTTCCTTTAGATTTACTTCAGCACAGCCTTCTTCATTAAGTCTTTCCTGGTTCCTCTCACCCCAATATCTAAGCCATATACACTCTATCTATTTGATATATTGGTGTTTACACATTATCTTCCTCACTGGAATATATATTTTATTTTTTAATTTTTTGCCTTGATTTGTTTGTTTCTTAACATTCATTGAAAATTTTTTTTTGAGTTGCAAATTCTCTCTCTCCCTCCTGCTCCTCCCTAGCTATTGAGAAGACAAGCACTATGATACTGATTATACATGTGGACTCATGCAAACACATTTCTCTATTAATTGTATTGCATGATAAAAAAGAAAAATAAACTGGAAAAACTATGTGTCAATCTGCACTCAGAGTTCATCAATTCTCTTTTTGAAGGTGGATAGCATATTTCACCATGGGCCATTTGGAATTGCCTTGGATTCTTGTCTTTGTCAGAGTAGCTAAGTCATTCATAGTTGATCATTGTTACAATACTGATGTTACTATGTACAATATTCCTCTGGTATCAGTTCATATAAGTCTTCTCAAGTTTTTCTGAAGTCACTCCATTTGTCATTTCTTCTAGTACAATAATATTCCATCACAATCACATATCACAACTTGTTCAGCCATTCCCTAATTGATGAGCATCCTCTCAATTTCCAATTCTTTGTCACTACAAAAAGAGTTGTTATAAATATTTTTATACAAATAAGTTCTTTTCCCTTTTCTTTAATCTTTTTAGGATATATACCTAGTAGGGTCAAATAGTATGCACACAATTTTATAGTCCTTTGGGCACAGTTCCAAATTGTTCTCCAGAAGAGTGGGACCAGTTCACATTTATCATTTTGCTTTTCTTTCATGTTGGCCAGTTTGATAGGCATGAGGTGGTATCTTAGAGTTGTTTTAATTTGCATTTCTCTAATCAATTGTGATTTAGAGCACTTTTTCATGTGACTATTTATAGCTCTGATTTCTTTTTCTTAAAACAGCTTATTTCCTTTGACCATTTATCAACAGGCAAATGAATCTTATTACCTCAGTTCTTTATATATATACATACATAATATATATATACTCATACAAGTATTTGAGAAATCAGGCCTTTGTCAGAGGAACTTGCTGTAGATTTTTTTCTCCCAGTTTCCAGCTTTTCTTCTAATTTTGGCTGTATTGGTTTTGTTGGTCCAAAACCTTTTTCATTTCATGTAATCAAAATTATCCATTTTACTTCCCATGATCCTTTCTATCTTTTATTTGTTCATAAAGTCTTCTCTTCTCTTTAGATTTGACAACTAAATTTTTCCATGCTCCCCTAATTCATTCATGATATCAACCTTTATGTCTAAGTCATTGACTCATTTTGACCCCATTTTGGTATGTAGAGTGAGATATTAATCTATGCCTCATTCCTGTGAATCTATGCCTCATTTCTGCTTTCCAGTTTTCCCTATATTTTTGTCAAATTGCTCCCACAGCTTGGATCTTTGAGTTTATAAAATATTAAATTACTGTGGTCATTTACTATGGTGTATGATATAACTAATCTGATCCACTGATTCACCACTATATTTCTTAGCCAGTAACACATTGTTTGAATGATTACCGTTTTGTAATATAGTTTAAATTTGATACTGCTAGGATGCCTTGCTTAACATTTTTTCATTGATTCTTTAATATTCTTGACCTTTTGTTCTTCCAGATCAATTTTATTATTTTTTCTAACTCTATAAAATAATTCTTTGGTAGTTTGATCGGCAAATGTTTTATTTTTGCTTTTGTGTCCATAACCTATAACATAATGCCTCACAGATGTCTAATAAATGCTTATTAATTGATTCATTGATATATCCATCTGGGATGCATCACTGGTACTAAAAATCAACATATCCAAAATTGAGCTCCTCATCTCTTTTAATTAACCCTCCCCATTCCACAAATAATTTTCATTCCTCCCTTACTCACCATCATCTTCCCAAGTATCTGGGCTTTTTGACTCTCCCACATCACATAATCAATCTAATTATCAATAAAAAATCTGTGGTTGGTCTCTTGGGATTCCTGGGAGCAGCAGCAATAAGTGCTACATGGCAGTGTAGACACACCACTTTTATTGTGCTTCACTTTATTATGCTTTATAGATATTACATTTTATTTTTAACAAATTGAAGGCCTGTGGCAACCAAGCGAGTTTGTTGGTGCCATTTTTCTAATAGCATGTGATTGCATTGTATCTCTGTGTCAAATTTTAGTAATTCTTGCAACATTTCAAACTTTTTTCACTATTATTATATCTATTAAGGTAATCTGTAATCAGTGATCTTTGATGTTATTATTGTAATTGTTTTAGGCTGCCATAAGCTGTGCCCATATAAGATGGCAAACTAAATCAATAAATGTTTCATGTTCTATTTCACTGACCTGTTGTTCCCCCATTTCTTTCCCTTTCCTAGGCCCTCTCTATTCTGAGTCACAACAATATTGAAATTAGGCCAAGGAATAATCCTTAGGATGGCCTCTAAGTGTTCAAGTGAAAGTAGAGTCAATTGATGTGAAAAATTTCATTTTTGTCTTATTTTAAGAAATTGCCACTGCCACCTCAGTCTTTAGCAACCACCACCCTGATCAGTCAGGAGCCACCAACATCAAGGCAAGACCCTCCACCAGCAAAAAGATTATGACTCTCTGAAGGCTCGGATGATGACTAGCACCTTTTATTTTATCAATGAAGTATTTTTAAATTAGGGTATGTACATTGTTTTTTTTAGACATAATACCATTGCACACTTAATAGATTACTATATAGTGTAAACATAACTTTTACATGCACTTGGAAACAAAACAGTTCATGTGACTCACTTATTGTGATATTCACTTTATTGTGGTAGACTGGGACTAAACCTATAATATCTTTGAAGTATGCCTGTACTAAGACCCATAGAGCACTGGTGCCTTGGGACTCTGTCCTTAGATGCCGTAAGTCGCCTTGAAGACTGAGTACTCTGAACCTCAAAGATTCAAGGAGTCTTAACCTTGGAGGTTGAGGTTGGTACAGGGACCCTGTGACCAGCCAATCATTTCAATAATGCAAGAAAGGCAAAGGCTGGGCCTGGCACAAAATCTTAATTTAGGTACAAAAGCAAGAGAGATGAATAAACTAAAGAAGGTACAAATTAGTATTAAAAACTATTGCGTTGAAAATATGTTTAATATGGATGTATATGTAGAGCCTATATCAGATTATATGCCATCTTGGGGAGTGGGGAAGGCAAGGAGGGGGAGAAAATTTAGAACTCAAAAGCTTGTGGAACTGAATGTTGCAAACTAAAAATAAATGTAAAAAACCTAAAAAAAGCTCTTGTGGATACTGAAAGGCCCCTAACTCCTGCCTAGAGGTTGACAGTCCCTTTTTAATCAAAAGAATCAAATAAAAAAAGATATTTTTCCCCAAGGACCACATGAATACCTAAAAGAAATGAAACCAGAGAAAAAATGAAATAAAAGCTCTGGAGGAAAGAACTAACAGGAAAATAAAAAGTTTAGAAAATAAAGTTACCCAAGTAATAGACTTGATGAAAATGAAAAGAGATCAAATTAATTAAAGAGTTCATGAGATAGTAAGAAAAATAAAACAAAATAAAAGGTTGAAAAATGAAAAAAAAATGTAAGATATCTGGTCTTAAAAAAAGCAAAATGACCTGTAAAACCAGTCAAGGAGTGATAATTTAAGAATCACTGGACCCCATGAAAACTTTGATAAATATTTCAAGAAATCACAAGTGAGAACTGCCAGGATCTATTTGAACCAGAGGGCAAAGGAAAGACACAAAGAATCTCCAGAAAGGAACTGTAGCAGGAAAAGTCCAAGGAGTATCATAGCCAAAATCCAGAGCTTTCCATGTCAAAGAAAAAAAATGCTTTATTCAAGAAGTTGTTTAAGTACTAAGGAGTCACAGTCATGTTCACACATATTTATTTATTGATTGATTGGTATATCCACTTGGAATGCACCACTGGCACCAAAACCGAGCTCCTCATGTCTCCTAACCAATCCTCCCTGTCTCCCAAATAATTTTCCCTTCCCCTAACTTTTCTATTTCTATTGAAGTCACTATTATCTTTATGGATATCTATGCTCTCCCTTCTATCTCAATGCCAGTTCGAATAACCAATCTAATTATCAATAAGAAATTTGAATATACAAAGAACCTATGAAGGAAGATGTTATCTGCATCCAGAGAAAGAATTGATAAATAGAAGTATGCATGCAATGGTATACACACACATATGTACATATGTGGGTGTGCGTGTATGTGTGTGTATGTGTGTGTATGTGTGTATTTTTTTGTGCTGAATGGTAGTCATTTCTAGGGCTAGGGGAGGAGAAGAGAAAAAAGAAAGTTACATCATAACTTCAAATATTTAAAAGGAATAGCAAGTTGTACATGATAGATTTAAAGTTTCATGTACAATTATCTTGTTTTCTATTCTACTTTGTAATGGAAATACTTGTTTTATGTCTTAAGGTCAGAATAAAGTAAAAAAATTAAAAATGCAATTAAAAATAAGAAACCTGTGGTTAGACCCTTGGAGTTCCTGGGGAGCAGAAAAATATAGCAGCCAAAATATGGGCTTACTATATAAAAAAACGCAAACCAAACCCGGAAAACTGTCAAAAACCAAATGGGACCAATCTAATTCTACAGGGAATATCATTGACCATTAATAGAATAGAGGATTTTTAAGCATTTCTAATGAAAAGACAATCATTGGCGAGACTACATAAATGAGTCATTTATCTATTGACTCATTTGATCCTAACCTTGTAAGGTTGTCACTATAGGCATTATTATCTCCTTTTACCATCAGAAAACAGATTCAGAGAGGCTAAGTGATTTACCCATGGCTAGTGAGCTTTGGAGGAAATTTGGGCCCATCTCTCTCTTGACTCCAAATTAGTTTTTTTTAACTTCATCATGCTACTTCTCCATTGATATAATTGAGACTCCACAAGAAAGTATAGTAAATAGACATGACAGCCTATATTCTATTTAATAGCTTCATTGGAGTCATGCACCCAAAGTACTTGCAAGCTCCTTACCAATGGCTCAGCTGTTCTTAAATATGCTGGAGTTTATGGAAATACAATATTCTATTTTCTTCCTCTTTGGATATTGAATCATATGTTGCTAAGAGCCCTTATATGACCAATTGATGGTTTAGTGTATTAGGCTACAAGTATTTACCCCCCCCCTCCCCTTTTCATTCCCCAAGTGACAAGATAATTTTCTAGTCTCCCTTTAATGTTGTGACACATTGGACATGACTTAAATCCCCTGATATCCCATTATTGGTTTCCCCATGAGCTCCTTAAGTAATTCTCACAGTACATATTTGATATCTCAATTTTAGATGACATTTAGTAATTTCTTATTTGAGTTCAGTTTAATAATGTCAAATGAATAGATAGGATTTAATCTATAATGCCATTCCAACTCTAAAATTGGCTCATTCATTCATTCACTCTAAGCATGTGAATGGGCATGGCCCTATATGCTGAGAATACAAAGATGCACAAGGTCTTATTTGAAAGAACCTTATATCCTAAAAGCAAGAAACAATATATATACTATTTTGTGCTGTCCTAAACCTTAAACAACCAGTGATTTTGTGCTAGTAGACGTGTGTCCTTAACATAGGAATGTAGTCTTGCCCTAAGTTTATTTGTAAGCCAAACTAGGACCTGTATAGGAGCTGTTAACGAGCCTCACCCCAACCTCACATACCTACTATAGATTTTAGTTGTCTGAAGTCCTCAAAATGAGTTTTGGGGAATGCATACTGATGATCAATGGCTTAACAAGTGTTAGAAGGAAGTTTCTAATCTCAAGTCAGATAGTTTGCTTGGGCCAGGGACTTCAAGTTTGAACCAGGAGGAAAGAGGTGTTGAAAAGTATAGACATTACCTGAGCCTAGAGGTTCTTGTGAGTTTCCTGCTAGCTGTTGTGACCTTAATTCTCTGGCCTTCTAGTACAAGGAAATGATCCCTATTTTGCCAAAGAGAAGTTTATTAGCCATGAAACTCTAGAAGACAGTAGCAGAAAGCAACAGATGGCTCTGAAGAGGCTCTGTAATCAAATACAAAAAGTATTTGATTATTTATAAGCCCAGCAAATGGTAGTAGAGAGTCACTCAGTGATCTCATGATCAGTGGAGACACTCAGGGGAGGGAGGAGGAAATAATAATAATAATAAAATAATAATAACTGTAGCTAGCATTTACCTAGTACTTTAAGGTTTTCAAAGTGCTCTGCATATACTATCCTATTTGATCCTCAAAAGCACAACATGATACAGAGATTTCATGGTAGAGCTGTGGCATCCAGTCAAGAGTAGTGACATGATGTTCCTGGAAGACACACAGCTTTGCTCTATAAATTTCCACACCATACATATTACCTGGCTATATGTGGTCCTCTTCATTTAATTTTATTTTTAATTTATTGGATAAAATAAACATTTCCATAACATAGTACAATAAAAGAGATCACTGTACATGAAACTGCATATCAACTACATACAACTGCTATTCTTTTCCAATATACAACAAAATTATCAGGTAAATTTCTTTTTTAAATTTTTGACTCCCCTCCCCCCTCCTAAGAGATGTTAGATACAAATAAGTATACACACACACACACACACACACATGATTTTAGAATCATTAGCATATAGAGAATAATTAAAATCATGGGAGCAAATGAGATCCCTACATGACATAGTATAGACAGAGAAGAGAAAAGGACCAGGACAGAGGCTTGAGGGACACGTATGTTTAGTGGGCATGACTTGGATGAAGACAAAACAAAGGAAACTGAGAAAGAGTAGTCCAATGGGTAGGAAGAGAATGAGGGTACAGTTGTGTCACAAAAATCTAGGGAGAAGGGGATATCAAGGAGAAGAAGGTGATTGACAGTGTCAAAGACTGTAGAGAGGACAGGAAGGATCACGACTGAGAAAAGGCCATTAGATTTGTCAATTAAAATATCAATGGTAACTTTGGAGGGAGTTTTAGTTGAATAATAAGTCAGAAGCCAGAGATTTAAAAAAAGAAAGGGAGGGGAAAGGAAATGGAGGAACCAGTTAGGGATGGCATTCTCGAGGTTAGCCACCTAGGGAAAAGAGATATGGAACATTAGCTAGTGAGCATGGATAGATCAAAGGAATATTTTTTTGAGGATTGGGAAGTAGCCAATAAATAAGAGATTAAAAATTAATGAGAGGGTAGTATGCGAGCAGCTTTTTCATGTCACCTAATTTACTATCTTGTTTGACTAAATATTTTTTTAAACTAATGTGTTCTATGGCCTTGTAAAAAGTAAGTATATGGTTATATGATCAGTGCTATGGTTGAATTGTTTTCCAAAAAATTCCCTAACTTAAGCTCAAAAGAAGGAAATATATACTTTAGTAATTAAAACTGAATTGATAAGCTAAGAAAAGAGAAACATTGTATTTATTTCTTTTTAAAAATAATTTCTTTTATTTTTAATTTATGAAATAAAACAAGCATTTTCATAACAGTACAATAAAAAGACGATTGCACATGAAACTGCGAATCTGCTATGTGCAACTTGCTATTTGTTTCAAATATATAACAAAATTACCATGTAAATTTCTTTTTTTTTAATTTCTTCATTGGAAAACTGCCTGTTCATATCCTTTGACCTTTTACCAATTGGGGAATGACTCCTAAAGGACATCTACTTTCAATGTTTTCTTATTTTGAGTAAATTAATATTAATGATATTAATAAATAATAATAATGATAATGATAGGTATTGCTTACTATAGGACAGGATATGTTAAGTGCTTTACTGTGCTAATTGCTTTACAGTTATTGTCTCATTTGATCCTCACAACAACCCACGGAAATAGGTGCTGTTATTGTCCACATTTTACGGATGAAGAAACCGAGGCAAGCAGAGGTTGGATAACTTGCCCAGGGTAACACAGCTAGTAAGTGTCTGAGGGTGGATTTGAACTCAGGTCTTCCTGATTTTAGGTCCAATGCTCTATCCTCTGCACCACCTTGTTGCCCTTAATAGGTGCCCAATGGCACCTTAATAAGACAACTAGACATTTCCAGAGTTGATTGCCACATGGCAAATGAGACTTTCCTTTTCATTACATCACATGATCTTGTGTTCAAAGAGGAGAAAACAGAACAGAGTGTTTCCAGTGAAACAGTACTACATAAGGTGCTTCACTATATTCGATATATGCATGTGAATCATGTAGCTCTGAAGGTTTGTGTCCATGACATCTACTAAAGTGTCTCTATAGAGGGGTGTGTGTGTGTGTGTGTGTGTGTGTGTGTGTGTGTGTGTGTGTGCCTCCACTAAGCATCCCATCTGCTGTGGTATGGATGTATACTCTACATGAAATGATGTTCAGTTCTTTATTTCTGTATGAATGAATGAAAAAGTTTTTAAACATTTACTATGTGTAAAACACTAGGTATGCAAATAGAGAAGCTGAGACTGTCCCTGCTCTCAAGGAGCTCAGCTCTAATATGAGAAACCACACATGTTTTGACTGTAAGTCAGATAGAAAAGTCCTATAGTCCTTAGGGTACAGTTTAAATGTCATTTCCAGTGATAAAATTGTATCTGTCTCTGATGCTGAGCTTTTTGACTGAGTTAAAGACTTTGGTGTTAAGAACTTTCTTTTCTGTATTTTCACTAGCTGTGGCAGCCAGGGAGGCAGGGACTGTAGCGCCAGTCACATCACCACCTGGGTTGCTTTCTCAATGGTTGCTATGGGGGCCTGAGCTGGAATTAGAACTGGGGGAGAGTGGGAACTGCCAGTCCCAGTGCTCTTGGGCTTCCTTGCCCATTAGAGCTAGGCAGATGGTCAGTGGTTGGTTTTGATGATGGTCAGGAAGGTGGATCCCTTTTCCATAGGGATTGCTCCTTGGAATGATCCTAGGGGCAAGACTGGAAGCAGGGCTGGGTCTGAGTGGAGGTTTGACTCTCCTGGTACACGCTTGTCTCCTGCTTGTCTCTCTGAGTGTCTCTGTGTGGCTACAAAAGAATCCTCTAAATGAAGACCCACGAAGGGAAACAGTGTGATTCCATTTTGCACACACATTTTGCACCACTCTTATTTGGCTGGCAAGGGGGACTGTAGAAATGTGCTACTGTTAACATATTATTTTAACTTGAGTAGAATGATGCTGAATGAAAGTCCCCCCTCTTGTAGTGCCAGAAAAGGGGAAAGTAGAGGGAGCAGTTGCAGAGAAGGCTTGGGGGTTAGCTGCTGCTATTTTTCTCTAGGTGTTTGATCTGACTGACGGCCCCTGTCTGAACTTACTAGTCATTTGCTGTTTCATTAGCTGCCAGATTTTCAATTTCTGCCTCTTGGAAGTTACACCACTTTGAACAAGTCCCCACAGTAATTGAATTTGCCACAGAAATAGAACACTGGAAAATTTCATTTTCTTCTTCCCTGCATGAAAGTAGGCAAGCAGGCAGGCAGGGCAGACACATTCCTGCTGGACTGCTTCTGTCTCTCTCCCCCTTCCCCCTCCATTGTCTATCTCCATCCCCTCCCCCCAGTTTGCTATCTCCTCCCCAGACGCATATACACAGTCACCAAAAAGGCCTCCTTTCGAATCATCTCCAAGTGCATCAGCCTGTCACTTTGTAATTTTCTTCTAAATGCCTTCCGCAAATAATGGTTTTCAAAATGAGCATTAACAGGCTTGATTACATGAAATTGTCCTTTTAATTTACACCAGGATTCTATTGATCACACAAGTGCAGATTAAAGTGTTCAATGAAGCCCGTGATGAGGTATTAACCAGCTAAGGATCCTCCAGGGGCCGCCAGGGAGGCCAGGAATATGCTAGAAGTGTACAGTTATTTCCCCATAATGAAGTGGCACTATGCGAAGGCATGAATCGCTGGCAGGAAGAATAGATCGGAGATGATGAGCTCTTCAAAGTCATTTCTCGCTCACTCATTCAGCCTCATGCCCAGATCCTCTTGCGATTCTTCTGCATTACTTGTCATGAAATGCCAGGATTTACTTAGCCAGCTGATGCAATTTTTATGACCTTATTGCTTTTTTCACCATGGTAATAGTTTTGAATCAATTTATCAATCCGGCAATACCATCAGACATATTGCCCTGAAGATCAAGTCCAGGTCATTCCATCAATTCACTGTGGTTTACGAAGATATAGAAAAAGCCCTGCCGTGTGGGCTATCAACTTCAAATGGCTTAGTAAACATGCCTCTGCTGTTTTAACTGCTTCACTTCTGACTCCAAACATCATAGTGCATGAAGAGCAAGACCCAACTTCCTTCCACCTCAACACTTTATTCTAGGAGGTATGGCCTCAGAGATAAGTGGAGGCAGAGGCATGCCTTATAAAGGTCCCAAAGAATAGCTCAGCTGCTCCTACAAGGCTGTTCCCGAGTCTCTTTCCTATCATCTAGTTACTGAAAGTTTTGGCAAAAGGGAAAATTATTGTAGGGTGCAGCTCCCTTGTTATAGATATGGGTTATGGAAGCATTATCTCACAGTTTAATCTGATTTCTCTTTTGAGGAACTAATAATGTTTCTTTGAGGGTCCACTGGAAATCTTAAGTCAACTGAAGGTAATAACTTACTTCCATTTCTTGCCCCAAAAGAATTCATCTCCCAAAGACTCCTGAGCTCAGGTGTAGGGATATAAACCTTCATTGTAATAACTCAATGGCTCAGTGATCTTCCTGGTGCAGGAACTTCCTTTACCAAAATCAGTCATTTCTTCTCATTCAGGAAAATCCTTTCTTATATCTTACCTGGATGAGCTGGCCTTGAAGCCAGGAAGACATGTTTGTGTAAGTCCCATCTGTGACACATACTTGTTCTGTGAACCTAGGCATATTTCTTAACTTCTCAGTATTTGAGGCAACTTTCTAAAACTCTAGGTTGCAGAGGAAGTGCTGACCTACACTGGTGGAAGGGGCCCAGAGAGGCCAGTTTTAATTGTGTAGCATCTGCTCTAAAGTATTTCTCCCTACTTGTTATTGCAGGTTGGGTCTCCAGGGGCCTGCTTCCTCTGGTTGTGGGGGAACCCTGCAGATTCTTCTATTATTCAAGAACTCTCACCAATGTTCTTCCCATTAAGAATCATCCAGTAGAGATGATTAGCTCTCAATTAGCATAACCATTTACCTAAGACAGCACAGTAAGAAGAGTAGCTATAATTTCCTCATCCCCATATAGGTCAAATAAGCCCAGGGCACACTCTCCTTCTAATAACACAGTGTTCATGTGAAGAGTAGGCACAAATGTAGAGTACAAGGGTAACAAGGCACATACATATGGAATATGACTGAAGTTACTCACTACTCTGGTACTGGAAGCCTTCTTTTGCCTAATGGAGTCCTCATAAAGCTGTACCCTGGATGTAGCATCTCTACTGGGCAGATTGCTCAGCTAGGTTGTCAGGGTGTGCTCCTCATCACAAACTGACCCTCCTGCCAAGGCCACTTCTCTCTCGATTTCAAAGCTGGTTTTCTTTTCTACTGTCACTAGTCCCTTTTCTGGAAGCTATTTTCTGCACTGAATGATTGCCTGTCTGTGGCTGTGTTAGTCATACAGAGGTTCCCAAACTTATTTGGTCTTCTGCCCCCCTTTAAAAAGAATTGCTCAGTTTCCCCTGGAAAATCTCCTTTCTTTAATCCTTTAATTTTTTTTTTGAAATTTGCATCATTTCAAGCTACTACCACCCTCCCCCCCAACCTGGATCATTCCAGCTCCCCTGGGGGGGCAGTATTGCCCATTTTGGGAATCTATGGCTCTTCTAGAGTGTGTTCTCAGCTCCTTTAATTGTGTCTAGAACATTCTCACACTAGCTCTCCAACTTCTAGATGGAATTCTCCTCTGGTCAAATAGCTTTAATGCTAGATATTATAGCTGATGGGGGAGAATATAGAGGGGACTTCCCTTCAGTAGCTCCTGGCCTGCACGTACCCAAAATGCTGAATTTGCTCTGAAGCTTAACTATTATTTAAAGCTCCCAGAAGTGTATCCCATTTTTCAGGCCAGCTAATCACTAACATTCTGATTCACTAGGATCAAGATGTTCCCCATTGGTAAAGGGCCAGCAGGTGTTAATACTTTGTTAACACATCAATACTTCATTATTTCTATTATTTACTTTTCCCTTTCTATGATTACATCAACTACGGGAAGAGGGTAGGGGAAAAATATGCTCCTTATACTTATAAATAGACCTCTCTGCACCTTTTAAACTTTACTTAGTTCTAACTTCTAAAGCCTAATAAAACAAATCTAATCCCTTTTCTAAAAAACAACCTTTCAAATATTTGAGGACAGCTATCATGTTTCCCTTAAGTCTTCTTTTCTCTAGGCTACCCACCCCCCATTCCTTCATATTATCACACAACATCATTTTTGATCCCCTCACTCTCCTGGTTCTTCTCCTCTGGAAGGTTGTTGATCTCTTTCCTAATGTGGCACCCAGAAATGAACATAGTGCTCCAGGTGTCATACAGCAGGACTAGAAGTACATGTCTGGCCCCCAGAACTATCCATGGTTCTTAAATCTCACTGTAGTGTTCACATACAAAATGTTGACTCACAGAACCACCATGAAGCAAATATACAAATTCTCATACATTTCAAATAATCCTAAATATTTCAAACATATTAATCTGGTGTATTTTACTATTTTGTGAAATTAACTTGTTGATGTGCTGACATATATAATTTTATATAATGCGCCTGATAGCAATTCTAGTGTTAGCCTCATAAATTTAATATGTACATTATATAGACATTCTTTCATTTATTTGGGAATTTAAAAACATGTGACTGGTGTTCCTTTTCATGTGGTAATGCTTCACATTTACCTGAGAGGACATTTATTGGTCTTTACAATTTCTTCCAAATTCTTTTTATTGGTACATGTAGTTGCAGCTTTGAAGACATTGGCAAAATTGCAAAATACCTGTATATTACCTTCCGCATTTTCCTGCCTTTCTCCATTCATCTTCTTACTCTCTCTCCATTTTTAAAAAAGCCCCCAAAACAAACAATGTAACATGGAACTGCAAACAGTCAATGTGGACATTGACAATAGCTGGGTACACCTATCTGTGGTCCTTACATACTTACAATTAAAAATTTAAATCCACATAACTAATTTCATAGCAAAACTTAGCTGATTTAAATTTTCTGCATAACAAGAACACCAAAAGATCCCAGAAAGCCCTCTAGGCAACATTTGACTTAATTGATGGCAGAGAGAGATGGTGGCCAAAGACAACACAGGTATAAAATATAAGCTCACTAGTACAATCTTACAAAGAAGACTGATAGCTAGTTATGAACCATGTGTTCTCACAACAAGGGGAGTAGTTCATCACAGGCTAGTATTCATTTCACTGGTATCAGTGCTTTTTTAGATCAGGCCCTCACTCTGCATCTGCTGTTCTCCAGGGTTTCAACTCCACCAACAAGATGCACCTCCCAGGTTAAACTCATCAACTCTAATCTCCACGTGGTTAACTCAGTCCTTGACTGAGCCTCCCTTTCTCTCTTATTGGAGAGCTGGAGGTAGGACTACTTAACTCCTTCCAATGTCTTGCTTTATAGAGCACATAAACTGGCCTTTTGTTCCTCCCCTCTGCATCTGCTGTTCTCCTTGGTTTCAACTCCATCAAACGCGATGTCCTCCTACCTGCTCCTGACTTTACTTTTAATATATACTTTTCTAAAGCCCCCTCAATTCTATTACCCTGATAGCCATGAAGTTTATACTCCTCATGAAACACAGGTTCTATTATGTGTATCGTTCATCCTATGTCAATGTAACCTTTACAAATTGATATATTTCAAATACTGTTCTCATATCCTCACAACAGTCATCCAGACTAATATAGCTTTTAGAAAGAGGTATTTAATAAGGTTGTAGTATAAGAACAGTTGGTATAAAACACCCCCTCCACCACATTCTGTGAGGAAGAGGGTTTAGATAGGCTGAGGAAATGTTGTCATACCCTATGGATCATCTATAATAAGGGAGTTGAGAACAGTAATCACTCCAGAGATTGGAGCAAGTGAGATGTCCTTATAAAACAAAACAAAAATTACACAAATGAAAACCATGAAGAACATAGAGTCTGGGGAAATGGGCTCAGAGTTCCTGTTGCTGGAACCCTTCATGGGAGATCTCCCTAGACTTTGCAGTTTCTTTGATGGGACCTTTGTGGAGCCTTGAATCCATGTCCAGTCTACCCTTGTCTCCCAAAGGAGACACTGCTATCAGCTGATCTGGAGACACTGTGAGGTTGTGACGAGAAGTCCACAATCTTCTACACCTTTTAAGCATCCAAGGTCTTTCTGGTCAAAGGGAAGGAAGGAAGAGACTAAGGCTAAGGCAGAACTGCTCACCTCCCCCTCCCCAAGCCAGTACTAATGGTTTTATTTGCTTATTTTGTTTTGTTTATTAGCACATTTCATTTGCTTCAATACCTGGAGTGATTATTGTTCTCAACTCCCTTATTATAGATGACCCTAGGGTGTGACAAGGTTTCCTCAGCCTATCTGAACCATCTTCCTATATCTGTCATTGATAGAGATTTATGAAAAGTCACATTTGCAAATGATTTGTGGTAAAGTAACTCTCCCTCTGGAGTCTGGACTATTGTGTGTTTGCCTGTGAAACATGAAGCTCCATGAAGAATCTATGCCACAGAGAGAAGGAGGTGATGGATTTCTTATGGGAATACACTGAAGTATTATTTTATGAGGAAAGCCTAAGAGAAGAAGAAAATTCTATAAAGCTTCTATGCAGTGTATTCTGTGAAAGATTACTTCCTACATTTATTGAAGAGAGAAGGAAGAGAAAGAATTAAGCCTGTGGAGAAATATGAAGAAGATGCTTTAGAGCCATTATCTGAAGCGAATTGCATAATTTGAGACTATTTCTGGAAAAGAGTGGTCAGCTATTGATATTTTAAGAGTTTAAAGTGATTTTAGCAATGATGTTGGTGATAGCCAGGATATTGTAAATAGGTATACACACATATAATATATATATATATATATACACACATCATATATGTATATATACACATGCGTATATATACACATTATATATATGCACATACATATTACATGTGTATATATAAATATAAAACATTAACACACATATACATAAAATTCTGAGGCTACTCAACTCAAGATGGTATAGTGTGGATAGAGTGCCGGACCTGGATTCAGGAAGACTTAAGTTCAAATCTAGCCTTGACACTTCCTAGTTGTGTGACTCTGGGTGTCACTGAACTGCTGCCTGACTCAGTTTCTCGATTTGTAAAATGGGGATAATAATAGCATCCATCTCCCAGGGATGTTATGAGGATTAAATAAGATAATATTAGTAAAGCACTTTGCAAATCTTAAAGCATTATACAAGTGCTAGCTCTCAGCATTATTATCAATTTGTTGACAAATTATATACGATAATTTTAATATTATTTAAATATAGATAAATTATTGCCATTGGGAAAAGAAGTTTCTCTTACTCATTGAATAAAATTTAATAAATTAGAGTGGAGGGAATTAACTAGCAAAATTAGGTAATTAATAAAAATAGATTATAAATTTATTAATAAGAATATTCCAGTATAGGGATAGAGATTGATAACAATAAATAATGTATATTGTAATGAGTCAAACAGCACGCTGAAGTTTGGTAAGCTGCAAGTGAATGTGGTCAGACCCCAGAATCTGTTTTTAGCTGCTACACATGGGACAATCCCATTCACACCTGTTAAATAGCTCTTATCATTTGACTTTAGCTATTGTTTTTCCTTAAAATGATGAAGTTGTATTGATTTTTCTCCTTGTTTTGTTCAATTACATCTGCATTAGTTCCTACAAGATTTTCCAGGTTTCTCTGAATGCGATCTTCATAATTTGTTATGGCAAAATAACATTCTAATTAATGAACACGATTTTCTTTGTTACAATCAAATGTATTTGTATGAACAGGAATGTACATCTGAGTCTTTTCCTTCTCTCTTTGACTTGTTTGGGGTATTTGTTTAGTAGTGGTCATAGCGTTAAAAAGTAGCACAGTTTAGTAGCTGTGTTTATTTTCAAGTTGCTCCCCAGAATAACTGGAAAAATTAAAAGCTCTACCAATAACGTATTATACCATGCTGGTTCTTCCACAGCCCTTCCACCATGGGTAATTTTCCATATTTGCCATCTTTGACATTTTGATGCGAGTGAGATAGAACCTCATAGTTGTTTTAAATCATGTCATTAGTTTGGAAAGGTTTGGGGTAGAACAACCAAATGCCCCACTCCATTTAGCATAACTGACAAACATCACTACAGTAATGTTTCGCATTTCTCTAATCTTCTTTCTAATCTCCTGTGTTCTGAACTGGTTTATTATTTTATAGGTAATCCACAGGGCATGACCAAGTTTCCTCAACTAATCTGAACACATGTTCCGTGCAATATAACTCCAGTTCTTCCAGTGGCTTTCAAGGGCATCCGAATTGACCTAGGACTTTTTCAGACTAGGTCTAAAGCCTATGATTAATTGATTCCATAGAGATGTGTTCTCACCTGACAAAGGTGTAGCATCTTGTCAATTACTTTAAGTGGGGTGGTGTAATTGATTGATTGGCTCAATCTACCCCATCCTTCAAAGTAATTAGGAGAATTTTTTAGGTTGCTGATAGCTTTATTTTCTTCGTTTGAGAATGACTGTTCATGTCTTTTGCCTGTTTATCTATTGGCGACCACTTCTTGTTATGTGAATCAATTTCCTATATATTTTGCATATCAGAACTTAATTAAACTTATGCCAAAGGTCATTTCCAGTATTATTGTTTGTACAAAGACTTCCTTCAATAAAACTATTCACTTTATCTCTTATGGTCATCTCTATCCCTCATTTGGTCAAGAACGCTTCCTTTATTCATAGTTACGAAAATCATCTCCTTTCTTTTCCCTCTTAATTTGTTTATAATGTGCCTTTTTATGTTGCTGCCCAATAACCAGCAGTGTGCTGGTAAATGTTTAACAACCAGCTTTCCAAAAAAGGATGCACAATATACCTTTAAGGTCAATCTGTTTTATTAATATTTTCCCTATCACTTTGTCTAGAAAATCAACAAAAGAGTAAGTCAAATTGTGATTTGTTGCTTTTGCAACAATAAATGTTTACTTTGAAAATTGAATAATTGGACATCTAGAGTATGAACTGGCATCTATATACCCCTAAATATCTGTGAGGGGCTTATTGTGATATATGGTTTGAGAAGTTGGTTTATATAAAAAATCAATGGCTACAAGGAACCAACATGGCTTCATCAAGAACAGGTCAGTCAGTAAACATTTATTAAGTTCCTACTATGTGCCATGCATTTTACTAAGCACTCTCTATGTTGATTGTGGGGGTCATGCTTGATATAGTCCCAATGATATGAGGATCACTGAAATTCCTGAGACACTTGGACTCTGGCTCCTGGGCAGGATTCATCTGGGTCTAAGAGAAGTTGTAGCAATGGTGCTTCTTCTTGTCTCTCTTGGAACATCTTGTGACTTTAATTCAGCTAGCTTGCCTGGCCTGTTGGTAGCAGTTGGTTGGAAATCATTATTTGTTATGAGGAGGCCCCTTGTCTATTGGGTGACTGTAGCAGAGGCTAGGCTGGGAGCAGAGCTGGTGATCTATTGGGAATTGGAATTCCTAGGGCTTTTGGATTCTGGGTCCTAGGCTGTCTTAACTGGGGTGGAAGAAGGTGGTGGTTGAGATCATGGTAGTGGTTGGACCTACTTGGTACAGGGGTCTCCTGTATCTCCCTCAGGACATTTTTCTGCTTCAAGAATATATATTTTTTCATAGAAAGAATATTGTAAATTTCTTATTTTTGGAAATGATGTATGTAGTATTGGAATTAATTGTTCTTTTAACATTTGCTAGAATTCATTTGTAAATCTGGGTCTTGTATTACTGGAAAAAAACCTTTGGAAATTCATTTATGATGTTTTTTGTTTTCTTTTTCTGAGATAGGGTTATTTAAATGCTTCATTTGTTCTATGAATCTAGATACTTTGTATTTCTGTAAATCTTCATCCATTGCCCTGAAATGATCAGCTTTGTTGGTATAAAATTAGGAAAACAGTTTCTAATAATTTCCTTATTTGCTCTTTGTTTATTGTAAATTATTTTTCACTTTTAATATGGACAATTTGGTTTTATCTATTTTATTAGTTTAAAAAGTTCATTGTTTTATGTATCAATTCAATTTTTTTTCTTTCAGTTTTGTTAACATATTTGATTTTTTTTTTCAAAATTTAGGCTTTTAAATTTTGTTGAGATTTCTTGATTTGTTACTGCTCTTTTCTCTTTGAGTTTTTGACAATTCATATTCTTCAGTCTATCAAGATCTTTTTCAATCTTTATTCTGTCATTTAGTTATCACTCTCCTGTTTGTGTCATCTGCAATTTTGATGAGTATGCTTTTATCCAAGTCATTGGAAAAAATGTCAAGTAGTGTAAGACTAAGCATACCTCTCTAGCATACTCCACTGTATATATCCAAGTAAGGTGACATTGAATATTTGATTAATTACTCTTTGAATCTGATCATCTAATCAGTTCTGAATATGTCAAGTTTTATTATCATGTAGTATGCATCTTAATTTTTCCACAAGAATATCACGAGATGAAATCAAAAGACTTTCTAAAATCTAGCTTAGCTAACTACAATAGTACCCTCATCTGTTAGTTTAGTAACCTTATCAAAAATAAGTTTATTCTGTAACAAAAATCAACAACCATTGAATGTATCCATATAAAAATGAAAAGAGAAAAAAAGGATTGTTTGTGAAAACATGTATGTTACATTGATTAACAACAGCCATTGAACTCCCTTTCATTACTCCTGCACCCAAATAGAAACCTTCTCTTGCAACAAATAAATATATTCAAGTAAAACAAATTCACACTGGCTATGTCTGAAGATGCGCATTTTAGTATATCACTTCTATGCTTCATACAGTACTCTGAATTATAATGGGTCATTTCGTTGATCAGAGTTAAGTCTTTCAAAATTTTCCTTTGTTTTACTATAACAATTACACCAATTTGTCTTCTGGTTCTGCTTATTTGGAAACTGCATCAATTCCTATAACACTTCCCAAATTTCCCTGAACTCCTCTTTTATTTTTGACCATTTCTTACAGTTTAGCAATATTCTATTATATTCAGAATTTGTTCAGTAGTTTTCTAATTCATAGGTACCCACTTTGTTTCCCATTCTTTGCTTCTACGACAATACATAGCCAGAACAATTTACTCTTCCCAGGGGGTCAGGGGTACTTTTTCTTTCCCTTTCCAATAAGGGGCCCATCTTGGCTCTGCACCCATTCATGAAGACCAGGTTAATTTCTGGGGGATTTTGACCTCTAGAAAGATTAGTCAGTTTCTTTTCTCAAACTTCCTGGTTCTTTTCACTCCTTCCCTAGAGCCTTGAGGAAGAAAATCACGCAAGGCTTAGGTTTGGATAGTGTCTATGATCTGCCTAAAAGGGAGAAATACAAAGATACTCAAGGTTTAATATAAATCAGGTATAGGGCAGCTATTTATTTCATCCTCACTTAAGAAATGCTTAACACAAAAGATTCACAAGTGCACATTAACAAAGACAAGCAGCCAGTAATCACTTACAACTATGTTATACACTTTTAGAAGGTTGATACTTAAAATGTCAAAAGCATAAAACGTTTTGTAGGACTGCTGAGTTAGCATTTCATCTTTGCCTTTGCCCTGCACTGTCTCTCTTAAAGACTATATCTTCTTCTGGCAAGGTAGGCCAGACTGGTGGTGGTTTTCTCCAACTCATAACAAAACAAAATTGTAGGGGCTGTAGGGAGCACCTCCCACAGCATCGCCAGCACCACCTGAGGACTCAGGTGTTTCTGACCTTAACGTTGCCTTCAAGCCCAGGAACATCCAAACTCAGGATCACTGCTAAATATCTATTTTTAGGAAAGAAAGACAAAGAAGAAAAGGCAGCTTGGGAGTTGAGATCTAGTCTCAGTTTCTCCAAAGGTAACGCATATACTTTAGTTGCTATATATTCACAAGCACCATGCTAGAGTGGAGGAAGAATGTCTCCCCATTGGAGAATACCTTACCACATATTTCCAGAAGTGAAATGAAGAAGGAGGGGAAGCAGAGTTTGTTTTTCCTTTTTCAGTGATGCAATACTTTGGTGTCCTGTTGCCGTGATGTCATTGCTGATCAGAGTAGCATCAATGAACAGTGAAAGCTTATCCCAAAGTTCCAATCCATTGACATTGAACTACCTATGTCCCTAGTAGTTGTTAAGGGACATTCGAACACTTTTTTTAGGGTAACCCTTGCAGTCTTATCTCTATTCATGTTCCACAGGGTTACTCCAATCTAACCACTCCTAGACTACATCAAAAATAACTGCTTGGGGCAGCTAGGTAGTGCAGTGAGTAAAGCACTGGCCCCAGAGTCAGGAGGACCTGAGTTCAAATCTGGCCTCAGACACTTGACACATGTACTAGCTGTGTGACCCTGGGGAAGTCACTTAACCCCAATTGCCCTGCCCAAAAACAAAAACGAAAGAAAAATTGTAAAAAAAGAGCTGCTATAATTATATTTTTACATATAAGTCATCAAATCATTGAAGATCCCATTTTATATGGTTAATTGTAGCTTTTTTCTGGTAAGAGTCTTTATATTCTTTGACTATCAGTTCGAGAATGACTTGTGTGTTTGTATCAATTCTCTATATATCTTCAACATGAAACCTTTGTCAGAGAAGTTCCTCATTTAACTGTTTACTTGATATCCTTTCTGCAAAATTATCATGGATTTTTCAAGAATGTCATGCCAGACTAAAGTTTCACCTCACCTCTTGTCACCTCACTACTTGTCTTTTCTTTTTATTAATAATTTTTTAGTTTTCAACTAGATCCATAAGATTTTGAGTCCCAAATTTTCTCCCTATCTCTCCCCTTCCCCCACTCCAAGATGGTGTGCCTCACCTTGCTATTTCATGAAGTCTCTCTCAATATCTTTGTGAGCAGGATGGAGAGTTGTAATGTCTGAATGATATCATAGCTAGGTGGATTCAAATCTGGTGGAATGGCTGCACCCAAAGAGGAATCATTAATTGGTCAATATCAACCTGTAAGGAGGTCTTAAATGGAGCCCTCCAAACAATTCCATTCAATAGTTGTTTTATTGATGAGGTTGGATGCATAGAAAATATGCTTGTAAAATCTGTAAATGTCATGTATCTGGGAGAGATAGCTAACACATTGGATGCCACATTCAAGATCCAAAAGCATTAATCCAACTGGTTAAAATAATAGGCTGACTCTAATGAGGCAAAATTTAATGCTGATAAATATAAAGTTGTACAGTTGGGGTCAGAACAACTCCTATATTTCACGTAGGAGAGCTGGCTAGTTAAAAACTTCTGTGAAAGGAAAACAGGGATTTAAATGGACTAGATGTCTAATATGAGTTGACAGTGTGACCTCCCTTTGAAGCAATAGACATGTGGTATCCAGAGTGAGGCAGTTGTATTCTGCTTAGTTATAATACATGCAGCATATTTGAGGAAAGGCTACCTTTGCGTAGAAGTACATTCAGAAAATGTTCCAGTCCTAACCTCCAGGGGAGGAATTAGCAGATCTTGAGATAAAAAAGTTGATCTTCTGGAAAATGCTATCCACATCTAGAGAAAGAACTATGGAGTCTGAATGCATATTGAAGCATACTATTTTCTCTCTTTTTTTTCTTTCTCATGGTTTTCCCCCTTTGTTCTGATTCTTCTTTCACAACAGGACTGTGGTGTTAATGTGATTAAAGATCCCATTAATAGGTCTTAGGTGGAGCTAGTTAAGGGAAGCTTGATTAGGGGAGGCCCATTTGTAAGAAGGCCCACACCATTTTGCTATTTAAGTCACAAGGGTACATATACTCTGAGGGTAGCTGTTAAGCTCTCTCTCAGAATTGAAGGAGGAGAGGATAAAAGCAAGCAGATAGCTAGGATTTGTGAATCAGTGTTTATGGGAAGGACCCAGCAGAGGGGAAGGTTACAAGATGGTTTGGCTCCCTGCTGTGATATTGTGTTTTAAGTTCTTTGCTGCTATAGTGAAGTAGACTCGCTGGTTTGGGGATATAATTTCTGCTATGCTGAATTGGAGTTATTGGTTTTGGGATTTGATCTTCTGGTGTCTGAAGGAATGTTTTACTTCTTCTGCCTTCTTTATGGAGAGTCTCATATTCTGTGATACAGAACTATACAGGCATATTCATAGTCACCATCGATATTGTGACTCTTGCCTTACTGATACAATGACTAATGTGGAAATATGTTTAATATGATTGTACATGTATAGCTTATATCTGACTGCTTGCCATCTTGGGGAGTGAGGAGGGAGAAAAATTTGGAACTCAAAATCTTATAAAAATGAAGGTTGAAAACTATCTTTATATGTAACTGGAAAAAAATAAAATACTGTTAAATAGAAAAAAACCCTTTATCTTCAACCTCACCTAAGACTGGGATATAAAATAGTGAGAAATAAATTCCAAAAGAGACTAATCCATTAATAATCAATAAGCATTTAATAAGTTCTCAGTATTAAATTCCTACTATATGCTGGGCGCTGAGTTAGAGGTGCTGAGAATGTAAAGGAAAAAATGACAATCCATGTTCTTAAGGGACTTGCATGATATCTCTAGGGAAACAACATAACACATAAATATATTCAAAATAGATGCAAACAAGACTTCTATGGGTCTTCAGGAGAAGGAGGATGCATGGAGAAATAAAATAGATGAGATTTCAGATATGATTGCATTGGGATAAGTGAGGAGCAGGGACAGATTGATGTTACTGCAGCCTTTGGCTGCTTTGATTCTTTTGAGAAAAGTGGTGTTGGGTCAGTCAACAGCATGGAACCAGTCACTCTAGGCAAGAGAAAGCCGTACTATACTCTGCCCTAAACATTCTTAGCAAAAATTCAAATGGATGTTCTCTGCTCTGTGACTGCAGATAATACAATAGGCAGGAAGAAAACATTTTCAGCCCTAGCTCCAGTAGGCAGAGCAGACTTTCAGAAAATTGTTTTGCTCCTTGTGAACTGAAGAAGTGTGATATAGAAGTTAACAAGGAAGAATGAATATGGAAGGGCACAATGTTTGTGTAGTAATTTTTGAGAATGTAACTGCATTTTATGAAAAAAAGATGCTTACACATAAGGGGTGAAAGGGACAATTAGAGGCACAGTGGACAGAATTCTGGGCCTGGAGTTGGGAAGACTTGAGTTTGAATTTGGTCTCAGGTGCTAGCTATGTGACTCTGGGCAAGTCACTTAACCCCACTTGCCTCAGTAAAATGAGGTGGAGAAGGAAATGATAAGCCACTCCAGTATCTTTGCCAAGAAAACCCCAAATGGTGTCACAAAGAGTTGGGCATGACTGAACAATAACAAAAGCCATAATAAGGGACGAAACGGAATTTCTAAAAAATAGATTATTTATTTATTTATTTTTAAATTTAAATTTATTTATTTAACATATTTGGTTTTCAGCATTGATTTTCACAAGAGTTTGAATTACACATTTTCTCCCCATTTCTACCCTCCCCCCCACTCCAAGATGGCATATATTCTGGTTGCCCTGTTCCCCAGTCAGCCCTCCCCTCTATCACCTACCTCCCCTCTCATCCCCTTTTCCCTTCCTTTCTTGTAGGGCAAGATAAATTTCTATGCCCCATTGCCTGTGTATCTTATTTTTTATTTGCATGCCAAAAACTTTTTTTTTTGAACATCTGATTTTAAAACTTTGAGTTCCAAATTCTCTCCCCTCTTCCCTTCCCACCCACCCTCTCTAAGAAGTCAAGCAATTCAACCTAGGCCACACATGTATCATTATGTATAACCCTTCCACAATACTCATGTTGTGAAAGGCTAACTACATTTTGCTCCTTCCCAACCCATCCCACTTGATTGAATTTTCTCCCTTGACCTTGTCCCCTTTCCAAAGTGTTTGTTTTGATTACCTCCACCCCCATCTGCCCTCCCCTCCATCATCCCCCCCCTTTTATTTTTTTTTATCTTCCTCCCTCTTCTTTCCTGTGGGGTAAGATACCCAACTGAGTATGTATGGTATTCCCTCCTCAGGCCGAATCTGATGAGAGCAAGGTTCACTCATTCCCCCCTCACCTGCCCTCTCCCCTCCTCCCACAGAACTGCTTCCTCTTGCCACCTTTATGCGAGATAATCCACCCCATTCTATCTCTCCCTATCTCCCTCTCTCAGTATGTTGCTCTCTCATCCCTTAATTTCATTTTATTTCTTTTAGATATCTTCCCTTCATCTTCAACTCACCCTGTGTCTGCTCTCTCTCTTTTACATATATATATATACATATAAACACACTCACACATATATATATACACATACATACATATACACATAGATATATACACACATACGCATTCACTTATATATATATACATAAACACACACACACACACACACACACATATATATATATACATATATATATATATGTGCATATTCCCTTCAACTACCCTAATACTGAGGTCTCATGAATCATACACATCATCTTTCCATGTAGGAATGTAAATAAAACAGTTCAACTTTAGTAAGTCCCTTGCAATTTCCATTTCTTGATTACCTTTTCATGCTTCTCTCGATTCTTGTGTTGGAAAGTCAAATTTTCTATTCAGTTCTGGTCTTTTCACTGAGAAAGCTTGAAAGTCCTCTATTTTATTGAAAATCCATATTTTGCCTTGGAACATGATACTCAGTTTTGCTGGGTAGGTGATTCTAGGTTTTAATCCTAGCTCCATTGACCTCTAGAATATCGCATTCCAAGCCCTTCGATCTCTTAATGTAGAAGCTGCCAGATCTTGGGTTATTCTGATTGGGTTTCGACAATATTCAAATTGTTTCTTTCTGACTGCTTGCAGTATTTTCTCCTTGATCTGGGAGCTCTGGAATTTCGCAACAATATTCCTAGGAGATTTCTTTTTGGGATCCATTTGAGGAGGTGATCGATGGATTCTTTCAATTTCTATTTTGCCCTGTGGCTCTAGAATATCAGGGCAGTTCTCCTTGATAATTTCTTGAAAGATGATATCTAGGCTCTTTTTTTGATCATGGCTTTCAGGTAGTCCAATAATTTTTAAATTCTCTCTCCTGGATCTATTTTCCAGGTCAGTGGTTTTTCCAAGGAGATATTTCACATTGTCTTCCATTTTTTCATTCCTTTGGTTCTGTTTTATAATATCCTGATTTCTCATAAAGTCACTAGCTTCCACTTGCTCCAATCTAATTTTTAAAGTAGTATTTTCTTCAGTGGTCTTTTGGACCTCCTTTTCCATTTGGCTAATTCTGCCTTTCAAGGCATTCTTCTCATCATTGGCTTTTTGGAGCTCTTTTGCCATTTGAGTTAGTCTGTTTTTTAAGGTGTTGTTTTCTTCAGTGTATTTTTCAGTATTTTTTGGGTCTCCTTTAGCAAGTCATTGACTTGTTTTTCATGGTTTTCTCGCATCCTTCTCATTTCTCTTCCCAATTTTTCCTCTACTTCTCTAACTTGCTTTTCCAAATCCTTTTTGAGTTCTTCTATGGCCTGGGGCCAGTTCATGTTTTTCTTGGAGGCTTTTGTTGTAGGCTCTATGACTTTGTTGTCTTCTTTAGGCTGTATGTTTTGGTCTTCTTTGTCACCAAAGAAAGAATCCAAAGTCTGAGACTGAATCTGGGTGTGTTTTCGCTGCCTGGCCATATTTCCAACCAACTAACTTGACCCTTGAGTTTTTCAGTGGGGTATGACTGCTTGTAGACTAACGAGTTCTATGTTCCATGTTTGGGGGGGAGGTGCCAGCTCTGTCAGACCCGCACTACTCCTTCCCCAAGAACCCCCAGCCCGGGCTGGGCTTAGACCTTCAGCAGGCTGTTGCACTCCTGCTCTGATCCGCCACTTAATTCCTCCCACCAGGTGGGCCTGGGGCCAGAAGCAGCAGCAACTGTAGCTGCCCAACCTCCGCTGCCCCTGGGGCTGGAAGCCGAACCGCGAACTCCTTCCACTCCCGCAGCTTTTCCCACTAACCTTCTCCGCAGTCTTTGGTGTTTGTGGGTCGAGGGGTCTGGTAACTGCCCGCAGCTCACATATTCAGGGCGCTAGGGGCCCCATCCGCCTGACTCCAAGTTTGGTTGTTCCACGCAGCTCAGGCTGGGCTCTGCTCCACTCCGTTCCCAGCTCCCAGCTCCCAGCTCTGTGTGGAATAGACCTCACCCAGAGACCATCCAGGCTGTCCTGGGCTGGAGCCCTGCTTCCCTCTGCTGTTCTGTGGGTTCTGCTGTTCTAGAATTGGTTCAGAGCCATTTTTTATAGGTTTTTGGAGGGACTCGGTACGGAGCTCACTCTAGTCCCTGCTTACCAGCTGCCATCTTGGCTCCGCCCCCAAAATAGATTATTTAAATTGAGATTTATTTCACAAACCAAATGTTGATGGGCTTTTCACTTCTTTTGGATTTTTTTGCTTCATTTTGGTGTGAGGTTTTCCTTCTGACTTTTGAGTACAATCCAGCCTAATTTAATAACTAGTATGAATTTCTGAGGAATGATACACAACTTTTTTTTTTACTAAATGTTGGATATTTTTAAATTACTCAGTTACTAGGATGTTTTGAATTTTCAATGGTCTTTTATCCCGATCTCTTCTTTAAGTTTCATCTTTTCTTAGACTTTGCCTAGCTCTGTCTCTTTCCTATTCTAGTTCTGATTCTGCAAATCTCTACTCCCTACACATCTCCCTTCCCCCCACTTTTGCCTTCTCTGCTCCTTCCCTGTAGAATCACAAATATTAGGATAGTTTCTTAACAGCTGCTTTTTCACAGCTTCACAATCTTTCCACAATATGTAGCATAAAAGCAACCTCAAAAGTTTTTTTTTGTTTTTAATATCAAATACAAAATCATAAGGTCCCAAATTTATGTTTTAATCCAGACAACTTTGTGTGCATGAATGAATGAAAAAGGATTTATTAAGAACTTATGATATGCAAAGTGTTGTGCATATAAATAGAAAAGCAGAAACTGTTTCTGTTCATAACACATATGGAAGGTTTTAGTTGTAAGTCAAATAGAAAGGTCCCATGACCCTTAATGTCCAGTGGTAAACAGATGGTAATCTTACCTCTTTAATATCGTTCCAACTGATAAAATCAGAACAGTTTCTGATGTTGAACCATAGCACAGTGCTGACAACTTACTTTTCTGTCTTCAGTAGTTGTAGCAGTAGCCTTTGCAGGCACAGTGGCCAGGCTGCATCTCCACAGGGGTGACTTCCCAGGATGATGACTGTGGGCATGTTTCAACAATCCGGCTAGCAGCTGTTGTGGAGGTATAAGACTAACCCAAGTCCAACAACAAGAACGCTACCAGCACACTGCAAAAGCACAGGTTCTTTTGATCTGCTTAACTAAGGAAAGCTATATTAAGGGGCTGACAAGCTTACTTTAATTCAGCATACAAATATTATTCACTTAGGTCAGGGGAAAAGACCAGCACACTGAACTTCAGAGCAAATTACAAACAAATTACAAACATCAACAGACAGGCCAAATACAGATTCATAGTTACCAAAATCTAGGTTCAGCCCGGGAGCTCATGAAAGGGGCTGGCCCAGAGTCACACGCACCACCACTGCTGTGGGTAAGAGCTCCAAAGAAGAGGAAACCAACCCCTGGTTTTATATGTTTTTCAGGGTCAGGGGTGAGTCACACGTGTGACTTACCCACGTGACCTAAAATCATCATGACGAGGTAACTTAAACCCATGTGGTCTAAGAGCCTCTGATGTCCCAAACCTATCACTCAAACTCATGTGTAAACTAGGCCCTCCCTTAGTTAGCCTCACCTGGGACCCCACCTTGGTTACCAATTCATACCCACATAGGTTTTACACCTAATAGGGGTTTGGGCCTGGGGCTTAGCACCTAGTAAGGCTCAATGAAATACACCAAATTACTTAAAGGAAACAAAAGCCAACTAAGTGCTAAGAGCCCATTTTGCTTACCGACACAGGGCACTGGGCTAGAACCATTTATATTCTTAAAGTTCTGAAATTCCAGGTTCTACACTGTCTCCATCAGGGTCTAAGGAGAAATAATTATCAAGTGGCATAGTGGTGGCTTGATTTACCTGGCATATCTAACTATCTCTCCCCAGGGTGCCTTGCTTCTTCAGGTAGGCTGGCTTGCTTGCCCTGTAGGTAGCAATTGGTAGAGATATCTGACAGCCTCTTCACAGGGTTTGCTCACCTAGATGGCTGAGGACCAGTGGTCAGGGGTGGAGGGGAGATATTGCCGTTCCTATGGCCCTTGTCCATTTCTGTGGACTGGTTGGTGTTGATTAGTAGTTCTTGCTGGTGCTGGGAGCTCTTTTTGTATCCCCAGTGCTTAGCAAAGTACCTGGCACACAGTAGACACTTAGTAAATGCTTATTTATTCATTGATCAATTGATTGGTCCACTTCTCCATGAAATTTTTCTCCCCTCAATGATGAATGTGGGAGCTGGGCTGGAAGCAGGTCTGTTGATTTTTTTGGTGGGGGAAATGACACTATTAATCTCAAGGCTCTTGGATTCAGGGTCCTGGGCTGTCTGTACCAGGTCTGAAGGGAGATAGTAGTCAATGTGCTGTGGTGGTTGGATTTGCCCAGCATATATTGCTTCCTGTCTCTTCCTCAGGGTGCCTTGAGGCTTCAGCTATGTTGGCTTGCCTGCCCTGTGGAACATTAGAATAGGATTGAAAATTCTAGACTGAGTACACAATGCTTTAAGAAAGCTTATCTTAATCAGTTGTGAGAATTTCTCATGGATGTTCTAGAACTGAACCAAAGCAAACCTCCCTCCACTGCCATGAAACATAACCACTTACCTGTTTTTCTTCTAATTTTACCTGCATTGATTTTATTTGTGCAAAGACTTTAAAATTTTATATAATTGAAGTTGTCTGTTTTATCTTCTGTAATCCTTTAAATCCTTTATTTGGTCAAAAACTCTTCTCCTTTCCATAGATAGACCATAGATGAAAAGATGATTTTTTTCCTTGCTCCTATGATGTTTATGATGTTACCCTTTAAGTCGCGTATCCTTTTAGAACTTATCTTGGAACATGGGATGAGGTGTTGATCTAGTTTCTGACAGATCACTTTCCAGTTTTCCCTTCCTCTAGTAGTTGAGATCTTTGTGTTTATCAAACACTGTGACTATATTAATTTACTTCTGTGTGTTGAATACTTAATCTGTTCCATTAATCCACCTTAACCAGTACTAAATTGCTTCGATTGTCACCATTCTGAAGTATATCAGATGAAATCTACTGCTATAAGGCCTCCTTCTTTTCCATTTTACTTTTAATTTCCCTTGATCTTTATGACCTTTTCCACACTGCAGATGAATTTTGACTTTTTTTTTTCTAGCTCTATAAAGCAATCTTTGGGTCATTAAGTAACTCAAACAATTTAGTGTTTTTATTATATTGGCCTGACCTAGCCTTTAGCAATTACTATTTCTCCACTTGTTCTGGCCTTTATTTCCGTAAAAAATGACAAACTATTTTATAGATATATTCACCTAGTTTCTTGTGTATCTCTTAGTAAGTAGACTCCCAAGTATTTTACACCTATATTGGTAAACCAGTACAATTTTCTTCTCCTTGATGCTCTCTTCTCTCTAGGTTTTCAGGACACCATTCTCTCTTGGTTTTTCTCCTACTGATCAGACCACTTCTTAGTCTCCTTTGTTGAGTTCTCATCCAGGTCATAGCCTTTCACCATATGTGTCCCACAATTCTCTGTCCTAGGCTCTTCTAAACTTTTTCACTTGGTCATCTCATCAGCTCCCATGGATTTAGTTATCAACTTTATGCAGACAATTTTCAAATCTGTCTCTCTTGTCTTAACCTCTCTGCTTACCTCCAGTCTAACATTTCCAACCCCCTTTTACACATCTCAAACTGGATGTCTAGTAGACATCTTAGATTTAACATGACCAAAAGTAAACTTGATATCTTTTTCCCTGAATGTTTTCCTCCTCTAAACTTCCCTATTATTGTATTCCTTAGAGTTTTAATTTTGGGATTTCTTTCAGGAGATCTGTGAATTATTTCTATTTTCATTTTGCCCTTTGGTTCTAATAAGTCTAGACAATTTTCTTTTATAATTTCTTGATATACAATCTTCTGCCTCCTTTTTTGGCCATACCTTTCAGGTGGTCCAGTGATTCTAACATTGTCTCCGTGATAACCTTTTCCAGATCAGTTTTTCATATAAAATACTTTTTCTTCTATTTATTTTCAGTCTTTTGACTTTGAGTGTTTTCTTGTATGAAGTTGTTAGCATCTTTTTAGTCTATTGTAATTTTTTAAAGAATTTGTTATTTGGGTAAGATTTTGTATCTGTTGTACATGGCTGTTTATTCTTTTAAGTTTTTTCTTATTACTTTTCCAATTCTTTCTTCTAGCCCTCTCATTTTATTTTTACAGTCATTTTAAACTCTTCTTTTAAAGCCCTTGTGTACAAGCTGTGTTTTCTTTGAGTATCTGCTTGTAGATGCTTTGGAATAATTGTCTTCTTACAGGTTTTTGTTTGGGGTGTCCTTGGCACCGATACCTCTTTATGATTATGAGAGTCTTTTGTTATTATTGTTGCCATTTACTCATTCTTACACCACTACTTCTCAATTTTTGGACTTTGTGTTAGAGTTAGGCATTGCACAAAAGGGAATATCTGGGTCTTGCTTCATAATGATTTCTATTACCTGAGTTTTTTTCAGAAATAAACTTGCTTTACACCAATACAATCTCTGTGGCTTTGGTGGAAGAGAGAGGGAAAAAGCATCTATACAATTTGAATCTAGAGGCAGGGATGAAGAATGATCCCTCCAGTTCACTTTGGTTTTGGGGGATGGGGTTTAAAGCTGTGCATGGGAACTGGAACCTAGCAGTCTGGGCAAGTAGAAAATGTACCTTTGATTGATTCAACCCTGAGAGTAAGGGTGAGAGTTTTTAAGCTGTGTTTAGATGGCAGGAGTCATGACTGGAATGGAGGGAATGCCCGCCATAGTGATTCAACCCTGAGAAAAAGGGTTTGGAGGGGTCAAGGTGAGTGATTATCAGTCTTTAAGACCTAAAACTATGGAAAGGTCCAGGAAATATCAGATCAAGGGGAAGAAGAGTAGTCCTTCCCAAATGGAGTGTGTTGAGGGAAACTTTGGAGTTGGGTAGGGGTCACTGATTGTGTTTCTGGTAAAGGAATCAAAGGTGATCCCAGAAGAAGAGTGAGAGGATTGTATGGGGGCCAAGTCAGAAGTAGGAAGCACCCATGCTCTTGTACATGCCTTGGAGGCCTTCAGTCCGAATTGTTTGCATCACTGCATCTGATAGTCCCTGGTACATCAGACCCTTGCCATGGGCATCTGTGGGTTGGTGGTAGAGCCTGGTACTGACAACATTGAAGGGTGTCATGGTGAGGACAAGATTCATGCTACTCACCATTGCTGTGATCAGAGCCAGCTTCCAACTTTGTGGTGGAAACACCTCCCACTGGGTCACAAGATCTTTGATGGATGAGAAGGTACAGAGCTGAGTAGAGGAGCTGACCATAACTCTAGGGAGTCCTACCAATCTATTATCTGAGTTTTTGCTGCTGCTTTCTTCTAGTATTGAATGATATATTTTTCAAGGATCTCAGGGAAATCTTAGGCCAGGGATGTGAAACTTTCAATGCAAGTAAAGCTGTCTGACCTATGGTAAAGTGTGACTCCTTCCCTCCTGCTCTAAGCTCGGCAAACTCCCAGCCCTGGAGGTCTTAGGTCTTGTTGACACAACTCTATCCAATCTTGCCCCTGCTTGGACCTCTAGCTCTTATCAGCTAGATGGAAAGTTCTGCAGGTTCCAAGTGGCAGAAGAGCTAGTCTTCTTTTGGTCTGAAATCCTTGATCTGTTTACTAAGCTATTGAACTTAGGCTGAGCTGGACCTAAACTACTGACCTGGCTTTGGAATCATATTTATACCAGTATTATGTGTTTCTGTTCTTATTCCTTGCCAAGTATACAACCTCAGGATTGTAAAGGTTGCTTGCTTTCACATGCAGTAAGTTGGCCATGCCCAGCTGTTGGTCCTCTTCTCAGTCCATGCTGGTTTCGTGAACCAGTGCCTCTGGCATTAGAGTTTCTGTTCCCTGTAGGTGTCAGACTTCTGCTCTGCCAAATCTATGCCAACTTTTTGCCTGAATACATGGCCTCAGGCTTCAGTTCAGTCCCAGGATTGGGAATTTCTACATGGAATCTTCATGGCTAGACTTCATCTGCTGGCCTGTGAGCCTCTATTTGCAAAGCTAACTTGTGTTGGAAAGAAGATTTGCTATGATTTTTCTTGGATTTTCCGATCATGACTCAGAATGGTGTTCCTTTTATGTCTTTGTTGGAATGCTTGTTGGGGGAGAACTAGGCTATATTGTTTTGCCGCACTCTGCTACCTTTGCTTCTCTTTTTTGTTTTCTATCTTGTGACTTGGTTGAAGTTATTGTAACTGGCTATGGCTGCTGCACATGCTATAGCTTTTTGGAGCAACAGATTAGAATTAAGTGAAAGGCTCACAATTACTGGGGGAGACAACATGCAAACACCTATGTGCAAATACGATATTTACGGGATAAATAGGGGGTATTTTAAGAGGAAAAAAAGATTAAGAGTAAGGAGTACTGGGAAAGGCTTTTTGCATTTAGCTGAGAATTGAAGGAAGACAGAGAAGCTAAGAGAAGAAGAGAAGGGAGAACATATCGGGCATGGGGAATGTTGATGGATATGGGGCAGCCAGTAAAAATGCTTGGGTTCAGAGATGGAGTGTTGTGCGTAAGGAACAGCAGGAAGGCAAGTATCGCTGGATAACAGAGTCTGTGGAGGGGAATAAAGTGTAAGAAGACTGGAAAGGTAAGAAGGGGTCAGGTTATGAAGGGCTTTAAAAACCAAATGAAAGATTTTACTCTGATCCTGGAGGTATTGAGGGGCTACTGGAATTTCTTGAACAGAATGGGGAATGACATGATCAGACCAGTGCTTCAGGAAGATCAGTTTGACAGCTTACTGGAGGATAGATTGGAGTGAAGAGAGACTCACTTTGGGTAGACCAACCAGAGAGCTATAGCAATAGTCCTAGCATGAAGTGGTGAGAGCATCCATCAGTGTGATTGTAGTGTCAAAGGAAAGAAGAAGGCATGTATAAGAGATGTTATGAAGGTAGAAATGATGTAACAACAACTGATTGGCTGAGGGGTGAGAGAGGGAGGAGTCAAGGATGAAGCCAAAATTGTGACACTGGGTGACTAGGAAGGTGGTGGTGCCCAGACAGTAATGGGGGAATTAGGAAGAAAATATAGTTCGGAGAGAAAGATGAAGAGTTCTGTTTTGGATGTGTTGAGTTTTACTATGTCTATGGGGCATCCATTTCAAGAGACAGTTGGAGATGTGAGTCTGGAGGTCAGGAGTAAAGTAAGGTTGCATAGGTAGATCTAAAAGTCATCTGCATATAGATGACAACTGAAACCCTGGGTACTAATGAGATAATCAGATGAAATGTTATAAAAAGAGAAAAGAAGAAAGGCCAGGACAGAGCTTTGGGGAACTCTCCTGATTAGGAGGCCTGACATTGATGAAGATCCAGCAAAAAGACTGAGAGGGAGCAGCCAGACAGGTAGCATGGTAGGAGACAGAAGTGTCCCAAAAATATTGGGAGAAAGCATGGTGAACAGTGTCAAAAGATGCAGACATCAAGAAGGATAAAGACAAAAAGGCCTTTATATCTTGCAATTCAGAAATCACTAGTGACTTTGGAGAGAGCAGTTTCAGTAGAAAGAGGAAGTCAGAATCCAGAAGCTGAGCAAGGTGACGAAAGGAAGTGGGGGTACCTATTGTAGACAATCTTATCAAGGAATTTAGCAAAAAAGAGGAAAGATGTAGGATAATTATTGTTGTTTGCCTTTCATTCTTGAAGAGGACCATGGCGTCAGGAAGGCGATGCCATGAATTGCAAGTGAATTGGAGTTAAGTTAGGGAGGGATGTGCAAAGTCACCAGCCTCTCTTTCTCCTCCAGAGCCATTTGGGTCCAGTGACAAGATATAAATCAGGATGACTGGAGATGACCCTCTATTGGATGATAGCTAGAGGGGGATGGGTGGACTAAGAGATTGTTTTTGAGGATGGGGAAGACATGAGCATGTTTGTAGTCCTCAGGGAAGCAGCAGGCAGTAGATACGGTGCAAGTGAAGTGCTTATGTCGGCACTTATATCATCAAGCACTTATTATGGGGAAGAATGGTGTGTGTGTGTGTGTGTGTGTGTGTGTGTGTGTGTGTGTGTGTAATAGCCACCTAACTGCTCTATCTACATAGCTGTATATATTTATACCTATACCAGTACCTATTATCTATATATCTATATGGCAGCTAGGTGGCTTTTACATACATACATATGCATACACACAAATCTCTCTCTCTCTCTCTCTCTCTCTCTCTCTCTTTTTCTCTCTCTCTCTCTCTCTTTCTTGTCTTAACTGTGTATACACATCTCCCCTCTCCCCCATCTATCTCTCTATTAGGTGGTTCTGTGGATAGAGGCACCAGGTCTGGAGTCAGGAAGTATCATTTCCTGAGTTCAAATCTGACCTCTTACTAACTGTGACTTTGGGCAAGTCATTTAACCCAGTTTGTTTCAGTTTTTTCATCTGTAAAAAATGAACTAGAGAAGGAAATGACAAACTGCTCCAGTATCTCTGCCAAGAACACCCCAAATGGGGTCATGAAGAGTTGGACAGGACTAAAAACAACTATACACATACACATATGTGTGTATAGTGATATCTATATCTATAGATAGATATACATGTATGTATATATGTATGTGTATGTCTACACACACACACACATATCACTCTCCCTTTGGCTTAAATAATGAGTAGAATTTTCACTTTTCTTTTACTCTAAGACTAGCCTAAAATCTCATGAAAAGACATTACATTCATAGCTTATTCAAATTCCTAAATAAAAGTTTATTTCACCTGGAGCCACAGAAGAAAATATATTGTTATTGATTAATACCATTAAACAAAATGTTAGGCTAACTTAATAAGTCTCTCCATGAATTACATTTATTTCCCTGTTGTTATAGTTTCTAAGCCAAGTGGGATACTGATATTTTAATATCAGTGGTCTCAGAGTAATCTATGATTTGCAATCCTCCACGTTGCCACCTAGATTTTCCAGTAGACTTCTTCTCTTTGAAGTGGTATCATGATGGAGTAAGCAATCATTAGTCTTGAAATGACCCTTTCCACAATATCCTCTTTTTATCTCCTTAATCAGGAGAGTTGTGCTCTAAGGACTGGCAGGTTCACTGGCTAAGCTACATTTATTACAGAGTCACACACTGGAGAACTGTGTATTTACCAACATCAATTTACCCTTACAACTTGACTACCACATTCTACAAAAAGAGAAATAAGATAAAGTCCCCCTCCCCTTCCTCCAGAGCTCATTAATATCCACTCTCTTTTCTCATCCAGAACTAATGTTTTTATCACTGACATGGCACGAGCTGCTTTGTTTTAGGATCAGAGAATACAGCTTCTGGGTTTTTTGGGGGGGGGGAGGGGATGAGAGGATCTTCAGTGTTGACTGAAACTAGTGGGGGAGAAATTGATTTTTCCTCCCTTGAACTTAATAGAAACACCCTTTGGTATAATGTATTCTTAATGTGCAAGGACCAAAGAAAGAAGGTTTTTGAGGGCATGGTTCTCAGTGAATCCTGTGATAGGAAGAGGGCAATATTTTGATATGACCTTTGGTTTTTAAATGCTTTTAGATGGATTATAAGTGAGCCAATATAAATAGTGAAAATTTCATAGAGTGTGCTTACTCTTTAAGATTTAGGAAAAAATCCCGAGTCAATTTCTCTACACTATTTTTTCTACAGTAATTCAGACAGGTGGCGGTAGAGACCATGGATTTCTTGCAGCATTTTAATTCATATCAAATACTCAAAATGGAAATCAATCTTGGATCTCCTTGATTTGGGGTGCTTCCTCCAGCAATGCAGATCTCAACACATGCATGCTTGCCCAATCAATGCAACTCTGGTTTATTTCTTTCCATAAAGCTCACAAAGTTCTATCCAATGTAACTGAAGCCTTCTTTGCTTTCTGTTGATGTTGGGAGGATGGCAGGGGAGCATTCTGACTACCCACCTGTTATCTTTCACCCTAGAAACACGACCACCCCATCTTCTTTTCATATCATATGACTTTTTTTAGTCTTTTTCTTCTTTGAAGTCCCTCATTTGTTATATATTGCCGCATGTTCACATCCACCATGGTTCTTTTCATAGCTCTCTCTCTACGATATCAATTTTCTTTTTTTAAATAGTATTTTCCCCAATTATATGTCAAGACAATTTTAGCATTCATTTTTGCAAGATTTTGAGTTCTAAATTTTTCTGCCTTTCTCCCTTCCCTTTCCTCTGCCTAAAATGGTAGGCAATTTGATATAGATTATACATGTGCAATCATATAAAACATTTACATATTAGTCACAGTTGTGAAAGAAGAAACAGATCAAAAGAAAAAAAACCTGTGAAAAAGACAAAGCAAGTGACAGAAGTATGCTTTGATTAGCATTCTGAGTCCATCAGTTCTTTATCTGAATGTGGATAGCATTTTCCATCATCAATCTTTTGTACTTGTCTTGTATCATTGTGTTGCTGAGAAGAGTTGAGTCATTCACAGTTGATCATATGATATCAATTTTCACTTCTTCAGATTCTGTTGTGTTTCATGTCTCATGGATGGCTTATAGCAAATTATATGTCATTAGAAAATTAATATCATTAGATTAGAGAATGGAAGAAGAGAGAGGTGGGACTCAAACCATGTGGTAGAATGATAAAGGGTTACTGTAGGGCATTGCTAATTATACCCTACAAATTTGTAATGCCCTCCTCTCACTCCTCAAATTGTGGGGAAGTTTTTCAGTTAGCTAATGGTCAGGGAGTGTGCCTTGGTTTAAATCTCAGTCAAAATTGAAAAGAGCTTGCCAGAAATAAAGAGGAATAATTTTTAGGTTACTTTAAATTATTGCTTCATTGCATTAACTACAAAGCATGGAGAGCTGTATACCCAACAAAACATTCAGTTAAAAATAACCACAACCATAAAACTGTAATGAAACTTATTGCATTGCCTTTTCAGTAGATTTTTATTTAAATTTCACGGGGTTTGGTGTCAAATTTGGCGAATGATAATCTAGAATTCAATGAATTCTGAATTATATAAGCCAAACTGGCATTTTCTCACTAACAGCCACTGAGTGATTGTGGTGATTTCCTTTGCTGTGACAATGTGCACTCAGGGAAGCTTGGTAGGAGGTGAATGACAGATTCCTGGGGGTAACAAATCATAATAGGGAGGAAAGTTCTATGTCTGGATAGGACTTATATACTGATTATTATTCTCAAATAAAAGTCCTACTCATTGTGGACACCCTAGGTTCTTGAGGCCTATGCTAGCAGAAAGCGAACTCTATGAGGTCCTTTGACACTAAGGGGTTCCAATAAAGTCTTGCTAATGGCTTCTCTCCAAATCAGCCTAGCTTAATATGGAAAGGCTCATTACTATTAGGCTGGCTACTTAGTGATAAATGCTTTGGTCATAAAAGAAAGAAATAGCCTTGAGTTCTATGTTGCTCCATTTTGCTTTTGCAGTGACACTGACAAAGAATTAGATAAAGGAGTAGAAGGTCCTAAGAATTACAAGTTTTTAGACCATCTATAAATGTTAACACTACTGACAGTATTATAAATACTGTCATTATAAATGAGTTCTTTGTCCAATACCTACTCGAGGAAATGAATATGAACATACCTTCAGAGGAAATGAATAACATCAATCTTAACATTGTTTCTGTAAAAAACCCAAATACAAAGCCGAGTTGCAGCTAAAGGGAAGATGACACACATTTGGAGAAGCAAATAGAAGAGTTGTCAAAGGTTGTTTTATGCCATGTTCAAAGTCACCCAAAATGACCATTCATGGGACATTTAGTCATCTCTTTTTTTTTAGTGCTCACTGTATAAATATTTATATGAATGGTACAATTGTGCAATTGTAGCTTCTGAATCAATATCTTTTTCAGAGGATATAGAAATAGAGCAGTTTTACAAAATCCCCCTTAAGACCTTAGAAGTGAAAGTAGCACATGTTTTATAGTTGGTGACTTCAGTGCAAGGATGAGCATCTCCAAAGACAGTGAAAGTTGGGGTAAAATATGGTTGAGAGTAAGGCTTGAAGCCCTTCACAACCTGGCCTCAACTTACCTTTCTCATCTTACTATATATTATTCCCTTTCATGCTCTCTTTAATCCAATTCAACTGGCCTCTTATGGTTCCTTACATGTGATATTTCATCTCCTACTTTCAGGCCTTTGCATTGTACCTCCCATGCATGGAATGCAGGCCTTCTCTGTCTCTTAGAATCTCTGATTTCTTTTAAGGCTTAGTTCAAATACTGCCTCCTACATGAGACCTTTCTGAATCCCTCTAACTGCTTTTTCTCCCTCCATTTGCTTTGTATTTATTTTGTATGTAATTTGTATATATATGTATGTCTATATATTTGTATATATGTCTCATACATACAAATATATGTGTGCATGTTGTCTCTTCCTATAAAATATGAGCTCCTCGATTGCAGGTACTGTATTATTTGGTCTTTGTTTCTCCAAATGCCAGATTACCTGAAGCAAAAAAATGCATAGTAAATTCTTATGGAGGGCCAGCTAGGTGGTACAGTGGAAGGAGTGCTGGACCTGCAGTCAGGAAGACCTGGGTTCAAATCTGGCCTTACTACCTGTATGACCTTGGGCAAGTCAGTTAACCCTGTTTGCCTCAGTTTCCTTATCTTTAAAATGAGCTGGAGAAGGAAATGTCAAACCACTCCAGTATCTTTTTCAAGAAAACCCTGAGTGGGGTCACGAAGATTGGATACAATTGAACAACACAATAACAATAACAAATTCTTATGGCTTGCTTGTAAATTATGTAAAAGCCTTATGCCTAAAAAGCATGGATAATTTTTTAATAAAATAACTGTGAAGTATTGAACATGATGGGTACCAAATAACAGCACAAAAATTTAAATAGATTATATCTTAGTAAATAGGAAATGACTCAGTGCTGCTGCTGGGAATCCATTACTAGTTACATCAAAGATCAAAAGTAATTCAAGTGTGTGAGAGAATAAAAGTGAGAAAAAAGTTAGTATGCAACGAAAACAATTCTAACTTGATCTATTTGCTAATTACATAATTATTGACACAGAAAAGTGGAAAATAGAAATAGGAAAGAATGTCTACTGATTATAACCCTTTCGTATAGAATTTTTAAAAAAATGTAAATCAATTACTATAAAAGGGACACCAAAAAGCTTAAAAAACCTTATTCATCAAACACTGGACATATTTGCTAAGCAAAGAAATGTGGTAGCAACTTCTTAAGAAAGTATAAACTTATTTCTAAAATCTCGTGGAGAAGGACAGTGGGGAAATAAGAGCAGATTTTACCCAAAACATGGAGAAGCTACAGAAAGACAAAGAATTTTAGAATTTATCAACAGACCCAACTAATCAAAATGGTCCTAGAACATTTAAATATGAAGCTGAAAGGATTACAGCAAATAGACAAAAGATGCAAAATATCAGCAAGGATTTACTTTTAGTTTTTTTTAAAAATAAACTCTCTTCACCATCAAGGACAGTAGAGCTATTCTCATTTAGACTCTAACAGCATAGTTCCAGAGATGTGGAAAAACCCTAAAAAAACTCCCAAAGATCCTAGAAGTAAGTGGAATAGCCCAAGTATACACCCAGGAGGTCTGTGACAGAGGTAACACCATTTTTAGAGCATTGAAGCATGGAGTCTCACTATTTCAATGTGGGTGATATACCAAAAGCATGGGAAAATCTTGGGTCTTATTATTAACCAAAAAAGTGAAAATAAACAACAACCTACCCATATATCTGTTTCCCATATGTAATTTACATGTATTTTGAGGGCATCTTTGAATGGAGTAATTTAAGGGAACAGGGCAGTCTTTTGCAAACAGCATTTCACAGCAGACCAAAGATTTTGCATCACATACCTTGCCATTTAACAATGTACTCCAGTAATCTTCTTGCCATCCACCCTGCCTGTGCTCCCTCTGGACCTCCTAAGGCCATGGCCTGGGGGCTGAAACCAATTGCCATTGTAGTCACTTCCCTGGCACTATGGTGTCTTGACAGGTGAGTTAGTAAGCACCAACACAGAAAGCCCATTATATCTAACCAGTTCCAGACTCCAAATCTTGTTTCTCTTCTCATCTGGTTATCCACCCTTGTCATTGCCTTGTACTTTGTCTCCTTTCCTCTCTGTTTCCCATACCTTTATTTATTTTTTTTTGGAGGGGGGAAGGCAGGTCAATTGGGGTTAAGTGGTTTACCCAAGGTCACACAGCTAGTAAGTGTGTCAAGTGTCTGAGGCCAGATTTGAACTCAGGTCCTCCTGACTCCAGGGCCAGTGCTGTACTCACTGAACCACCTGGCTGACCCTTCCCATACCTTAATAATGGGAATAGTAATAAAATTAATATTATCATTATTTCTGGAAAAATTTGTCAATTAATTCCATTAAACCTATTCTTGCTATCCTTGAGATATTATAAAGTAAAACACACTTCCTTGACCACCACTTTACATGTTTTAGCTCTTACTAATAAAATATGTTCATTGAGAAAAGGGCTATTTGTATCTCCAGGGTCGATCAAACTGGCAAATGGTAAACTCTTTTTTTAAAATTGTTTTTGAGGGGGGAAGGCAGGGCAATTGGGGTTAAGTGACTTGCCCAAGGTCACATAGCTAATAAGTGTGTTAAGTGTCTGAGGCCAGATTTGAACTCAGGTCCTCCTGCCTCCAGGGACAGTACTCTACTCACTGGACCATCTAGCTACCCCAAATGGTAAACTCTTAGTAAATGCTATATAGTCTTTCATTCATTCATTCATTCAATCATTCATTCATTCACCCACTGCCTGAGACACACTAGCACATCTCTGCTAATTGTTTGGTGACTATTTTAAAACTGTCAGATTTAGTAAATATAAGGACAATTAAGGTTCTCTTCCAACAAGGTATCTTATTTACCTATGTCAAAATTATACAAGATTCCATGAAAGATAGAATAGAGATAATCTCATTTGATGTATTAATATCATTATTACCATTCAAGCATTAAAAAAAGATACATGCTAGCTGAAGATAATGTGTGCTTTGCTGCTATTGCGAAGCAGGTTTCAGTACAGTATCCAGGTCAGAGAGGGATTCCTGATGGATGCTTCTGCTTGAATATAATATTATGCTCATTAAGTCCTAGAACACTGCAGAAACTCCTAAATGGTATTCGCAATCACTCAAAAGAGTTTGGTCCAACTATCCTCACAGGAAAAACCAAATGGATGAAGAGTGGCTATTGTGTACATGTGCAAATAAATGGACAATATATAAAACTTGTGTATCAGCATCTGACACATACTACAAATGGATAATGAATTGGGCTGGAATAAAATGGGGGAAAAGGAGACTGAATTGTCTTTGAGAAATTGCAAAGGCCTTTAAACACCCCAAATTTCTCCTAGAAACGTGGGCCCATCTTTTAATACTAATACTCTTCTAATGATGTCTAATGTTTATATTAGTGAAAAAGAAGGAGACTGGTTATGTGGTGAGAACACAAGATAAAAAATGGACCACTATTCACTTCCAGAATCTGCCTTTATATTCCAATATTATCTTCATGAGGTCAGCAAAACACGAAGAAGGCCCCCAGGCTTTTGGGTCATCTCATGATGGATTTATGGGAAGACATGAACAAGAATCTCACAGGATAAATAAGTAATTCAACTAAACAAATATGTATGTATTACAATAATCTAGGAAGGAAGTGAAAAGGGTGGTTATGGTATGAATAGAGGGTGATGGAAGATATGTCATAGAGATAATTGAAGAATTCACACATAAAAATAGTGTTGCAAGAGAAGAGAAGAGGTCCTATGATAGAATCCTGGGGTATACCCTTACATTGAGGAAGGAGAACATAGACAATGGTCCAACAAAGAAGACTGAGGAGGGGTCAGACCGACAGAGGGAGAACCAGGAGAGATCAGTGTGACCTAAAATAGGGAGGAGAGAATATTCCAAAGGAGGGGCTAGTCGACAATGCCAAATGCTGTGGAGAAGTAAAGAAGTATAAGAACTGAAACAAATCAATATAGCGATAAAGAAATTAGTGCTGACGTAAAAAGAGTAGCTACAGCAAGAAATAAATGAAAAAGCAAAAAACAAATTCAAGTACTTTAATAATAAACTCTCTCCCCTCATTAAGAGCAGTTGATCCATTCTGTATGGGATACATTCGGAATGGGATCCATTCCAGTCTTGGATATAAATTCTCACCCTAACCCCGCCCTTCCTATTTTTTTGGTCAAGCATTCCTTTGGCAGACTGGTGAAAACCCTGAACCAATCCTAACAAGGATACTTTAAAATGCATAAAATAAAATACACTGGAATACAAAGGGAACCAAATATATTGACTCATTTTCAAAATATAAAGGAAATTGTGATATAGTAATATGTCTTGTATTAATATGCTAAATGACAGAACAATATATTTAAAATACATACATATTAAATTTCAGTTTTTGAACATGAATTTAAAGGCTGTTGTTGCTTAGCTGGAATAAGAACAATTAAAATGAGGTGGTCTTCGAAAAGGCAACTCATCAAATTGGATATCCAATCAATTTTTATTTTTTGTTTTAATGTTTCTGGATGTTGAAAAATCTCAATTTGCAAAGATTGCTGCCAAAAGAATGAAAACTTCAAAGCTTGTTTTACAAGGTGAGGATAGTTTTCTCTCAAAGAAAGAATTTTCTAAGACTTTTAAACTCCAATTATTTATTTATCCTAAGATTGATGAATTCATCTTTGGCTAGGTCAATGTCTTAAATGCATTTTATAACAGAATGAAAAGAGTTTGTGAATATATGGTTCATTCTAAAGTCATCATGATAGAAATGACTTATTGAGAGTTTGGAAGTGTTTCCATGTGTTTACAGATGTTTCTTTTCCATGAAAGTAGCAGAGTTTTGTAGCTTAAATCTGTTTTTGTAGAGCAATTCCTCTAACATTGAAAGTCTGCAAGTATTGGTCAGAAAAAGGGGTAATTTTCAAATCTCTAGTAAAGCATTTACACCCATCTGCTCTCTAATTTTTGCTTCATTGGTTTTCTTTGTGTAAAAACTTTTAAATTTTATATAATCAAAATTGCCCATTTTAACTTCTGTGATAATCTTTACCCCTTGTTAGGTACCATGAGCTCTTTCTCTATCTATAGACCTGAAAGCTGATTTTTTTTTGCGGGTGGAAGGCAAGGCAATTGGGGTTAAGTGACTTGTCCAGGGTCACACAGTTAGTGTGTCAAGTCTCTGAGGCTAGATTTGAACTCAGGTCCTCCTGACTCCAGGACCGGTGCTCTACACACTGGGCCACCTAGCTTCCCCCAAAGCTGATTTCTTTCTTGCTACTGGGATGTTTATCAAACACTAGGCTACTGTGTTTGTTTGCTTTCCTATGCTATGTAGCTAATCTGTTCCACTGATTGATCTCTCTATTTCTTAACCAGAATCAAATTCCTTTGGTTTGGTACTGCTAACTCCTCATTTCTCTGCTTCCCCCACCATCATTTCCCTAGATACACAACACTTTGTTTTATAGGTGAATTTTATTGTTTTTTCTAGTTGTGAAAAGTAATATCTCTGTGTGTGTGTGTGTGTGTGTGTGTGTGTGTGTGTGTGTTGGCAGATAGAGTCCCAAGTATTATATGCCCTCTATATTCATCTTGGGTGGAATTTCTTTCTCTATCTCTCCCTGTTTTTTTTAATACACAGAAATGCTAGTGTGGATTTTTTTTGCTGAAATTTTTAGTTTTTAGTTGATTCACTAGGGTCTTCTAAATATGCCATCATATCATCTTCAAAAAGTCATAATTTTGTTTCTTCTTTGCTTATATATATAGTCTTCCAACTTCCTTTTCTTGTCTTACTGCTATAGCTAACATTTCAATCACCATATCAGATAATAGTAGTGATTATGGACATTTGTGCTTTGCCCCTGATCTTACTTGAAAGGCTTCTGTTTTAGTCCCATTAGATCGCTGGTTCTTGGTTTTATATAGAAACTACTTATCATATTAAGGAAAAGTTAATTTCTCTCTATATTTTGTTGTATTTCTTTTAAAGGACAGGAATAGATGTTATATCTTGTCAAAATCTTTTTCTGCACCTATTGATATGATCATATTACTTTTGTTGTTCTTGTTCTTAATATCATCCATCATATCAATAGTTTTCCTAATATTGAATGCTACCATCCATTAAACGACCTACCTGGCTTCCAGGCCTGGAGCTGCTTCTTGACTCTACTCCTCTAGAGCCCTTCTCCTCTTGGAGAGTTCTTCCTGCAACTTGCATTTAGGTCAAAGGTCCCATACCAGCAATTCCTGATTCTCCAGAATGTACTAAAATTCTCCAGCTATCTCCTGACTAATCCTATGGGCCCATCTGCCCATGTGAATTCTTCGTATTTGGGGGAAAGGCTGTAAGCCAGTCATCCGTAAATCTTTTACTTTGTCACTATTCCTCAGTTGCTTCCTGACCCCACTCTTCCTCTTTTTCTGTGGTTGGGCTATTTAATTCCTCTATTCTTCTGTTAATCTGGGCATTGTAGATTTTTTATAAATATTTAATTTATGATTGTCAGTTTTATTGGAATATAATTGGGCAAAATAATTTCTAATAATTCTATTTATTTCTTTTTTGTTGTATAAGCTTACCTTTTTACTTCTGATATTCATAATTTGTTTTTTAATGAAAACAGCCAATATTTTATCTATTTAAATCTTTTAAAAACATTTCTTAGTGTCATTTATTAATTCTAATTCTTTTTGGAGTGTGTGTGTGTGTGTGTGTGTGTGTGTGTGTGTGTGTGTATGTGTCCATGTGTCCATGTGTCCATGTGTTTGGGGGTGGTGTTGATCTGTGCTGTACTGCTTCTTCCTATAAAAGTATCTTACTGACCTTTTTTAGAAGGAATTCCTTTCCCTGAGGTAATTTAAACAAGACTTTTCCTTTCTTTCCCGCTTTGGAATATAAAAAATTAAGAGGACAGTAAAATATGCAGAATAGCATTCCTAAGCAGATAAGGCTTAGCTACAGCTAAAACTCCAAACTGCAAAGTTATGTTTTTTTTTCTTCTTTTGCTTTTGTAGTCACTGGAGTGAAAGCAAAAAGAAAAAAAAACAAAAATAAAAACTTGACCTGGCTTCAGTTTCATTAAAGATTCATTCATTAAGTTTTTACTGAACAGACGTCAACAGAGACTCAGAAAACACAAGCAAACATTTCTGTTTCTGGCAACATATTTATTCGCATAACCAAAAATCCATTCAATGCACTATGAATTTAGATTAAAGATTAATGGAACCTTTTGAAAGACTTTAGTGAAATTATTTTGATCACGAATTTGCATGTTCCATTTCTCTAGTGGGCAAGACACAAATGCTGGTGTTTCCTGGAACAGAGGCATTTAATATGTTTTGCTCCTCATTCTTAGTCAAATGATGACTATTTATTAGGTACCCACTATGTTCCTTACTCTGTGCTAAGTGCAAAGGATGTAAAAAATGCAAAGGAAAGTCCCTGTTCTAAAGGAGCTTTGAGTCAAATAGGGGAGACAAAATATGAACAAGTATAAACTATCTGTCTATCTGTCTGTTTATCTATCTATCATAAATTTGAAGTATATAATCAAAGGAAGGCACTAGAATTAAGGGATATTGGAAAAAGACATCTTGAGGAAGGTAGGATTATATCTGAAACCTGAAGGAAGTCAAGGAGGCCAGGAAGTATTGATGAGAGAGAGAATTCCAGCCATGAAGAAGAGGCTGGAGTTGGGAGATGGAGGGTCTTGTTCAAGGAATAGCAAGGAGGCCCATGTCCCACACACAACTGCAGAATGTGTGTATATGGAGTGGAGGTGGGATTAGTATGAGGTCTAAAAATACTGGAAAGGTGTGTAGATTAGGGGACAGGTTTTGAATGCCAAACAGAGGGTATTTGATCCTAGAGGTGGTGGGGAGCCACTAGAATTTGTTGAATAGGGGAGTAAAGTAGTCAGACTTGTACTTTAGGAAGATTACTTTGACAGTTAAGTGGATGATGAGTGGAGAGGGCTTTGTGGCAAGGAGAACAATTAACAGTATTGCAATAATTTAGGCAAGAAGTCATGAGCACCTGCACCAGGGTGGGGGGGCAAGGTGTCAGAGGAAAGAAGGAAGAGTGTGAGAGAAATGTTATAAAGGTGAAATGGATAGGCCTTGGCAAGGAGAATGAGGATTTGAAGATGGCATGTAGGGTGAGAGCCTGGGTGACTGAGAGGATGGTGGTAGGGGGTGGGGAGAGGGTTTCTTTTTCCGGGATAGACACAGTACTCACCTCACCTGAGCAGTGGCAGATATGTTCTCACAGCTCACTGACCAACAACAATCTGACACCAACTCTACCTCCATGACAAGGAATATGTTCCTTTTTTCTTCTGCATACAGAAGCGTTAGCCCTCTTTCTCATTTCTGAGTGAGCACTGATCTTGAGAATGTCTTTTGGTGAGCTTTCCAAAATGGCCACAAGAGTCTCTTGATTAAGAAGTCAGAACTTTAGGGGGCAGGGATTCTTGTGATTTTGTGATCACAAACCCCTTTACTTTGGAGCATCTATTGATTTCAAGAAATGTTAACCTTCTTATCTCTAAACCAAGAACAGACTCATACGGGAAAGAAGCTACCAACACAGTAGAAAAAAACAAACCTTATTACTCTTATGCAGTCGGCAGTCTCTGGACAGAGACCTACTGGTTTGTGGAATTCCCAGTGGAGCTGGGAGCAATCTGTTGGTCTCGGCTGCCCAGTGCTATAAAGAGGGTAAAGAAAACTTCTCTGGGAAGGAATTTCAAGAGGTCCAGTGTGACTAAAATTGGCTTCATTCCAGACCTGGTAGGTGACTTATAGCTATTAAAGAAAGGGCTTACACTATAGATGTTTAAGGCTTACCATATATATACAACATACAAGATGGCTAAATGCACAGATATGAGAAGAGATATTAACAAGTACCTACCTCTTATTGTGTCTGACAGACTTGGCCTTCAGTCAGATTCCATGAGCTTGGCAGCTGTACTCCAAAATAAAACTTCCTATAAGGGCCTAAAAGATCCTTCACATCTATTTAGTTGACCGTGGGGGTCATTCAAAGAGAAGCAATCCTGGGCCCATGCTGACTTTCTAATAAGCTTTGGAATTTGAGTCTAAATAGAACCATTTAATTGTAGAAGAAAAAAATATTAATACTATCTTCCACTTTTTACCATAAGTCTGCCAGAAAAAATTTATTTAGTTTAACATTAATCTAATATCCAAGTAATTCTAGTAATGAGAGAGAGAAACTGAAATATTACTCCATATCCTCTGATATGTCTCTATCCTAATTTGATCTCAGTTAATGTTTATTGGAATCTTGAACAGAAAAAATGCCATCATATGTTAAAATATAACTTTGGCTTAACATTCTGGAAAAATGGTCACAATCTACTAAATTATTCAGGCTACTGGATTTCTTTCTTGATTTCTCCTCTCAAGGAGGATTTACTTTCTCTGATCAATATTTTAACTCCGAATTCAAAGAGAACACTGACCTAAGGTGGGTCATGACAAGACTTCAGGAGAGTGTGGAGGCAATGATCTTATTACCTGATGAGAGTTAAGTTTACTTTCTATCTTTGATATGTTTTCTGGGATAATAGGTTTGGTACTTTACCTACTTTCCTGAAAAATCTAAAAAAGATGTTTGGCTACAGAAAATAATGAAGTTTTTAATATGCTTCCACACTAGAAATGACCTGATATTGTTCACAGTTTTCTTTCGAAGTTCTTTTTAAAACATGCGCTATTTCCATGCAATAATAACACAGGGACCTCACTCATATAATGATGTTAATGCCTTTATATCATCACAGACAGTGTACAAAAGGAAGCTCAAAGACAGAAATAAAGTACCTCTGGTGGAACTTCCAACACCATGCATGACTTCTGTCAACATGCAATCAGAACAATTAAGATAGTCAGAAATTACCCTGAACAACCCATTTCAATAATTATCTCAGCCTTCAGACGTATTTGAACTTGCCTGGTCTATCCTCATAGCCTTATCACCTATGTTTGCTAGAGGAATCTATGGAGCTTTAGGGAGACTGGGCAGGAGTGAGTGGGGGTGGCACAGATATCTAGTAAATGCCTACTCTGTGCCAGGCACCATCCTCAGGGTCTTTACAAAAATATATCATATGATTTTATTGGGGAGAATTAAAATTTTTCATTTGAATGTCTTAATTTTGTAAAATTTTAGCAATGCAAGCAACTCCTCTTTACTCTCCCTCATTCATCTATCTATCTATCTATCTATCTATCTATCTATCTATCTATTCTCAACATTCACTTCCATAAGCTTTAAATTCCCCCTTTCCTCCCTCCCTCCCTCCCCAAGACAGTATACAATCTGATATAGGCTCTATACATACATTCCTGTTAGACACATTTTCACATTAGTCATGTTGCATAAAATAATTATAACAGATGGGAGAAACCATGAGAAAGAAAAACAAAACAAAATGAAAAGAAAAATAGTCTGCTTTGCTCTGCATTCCAACTCCTTAGTTCTTTCTCTGGATGTGGATGGCATTTTCTATCAGGAGTCCTTTGGAATTGTTTTAGGTCCTTGCATTGCTGAGAAGGGCTAAGTCTGTCAAAATCGGTCCTCACAAACTGTTAGCATGTACAGTGTTCCCTTGGTCCTGCTCACTTCACTCAGCATCATTTCATATAAGTCTTTCCAGATTTTTCTGAAATCCACTGAAATCATTTCTTATGTCACAATAGTATTCCATTACATTTATATACCACAACTTGTTTAGCCATTCCCCAATTGGTGGGCATCCCCTCAATTTCCAGTTCTTGATGACCACAAAGACAGCTGCTATAAATATTTTCGTACATGTGGGTCCTTTTCCCATTTTTATGATGTCTTTGGGATATAGCCCTAGAAATGGTATTGCTGGGTTAAAAGGTATGTACATTTTTTATAGCCCTTTGGGAAGTTCTAAATTGCTCTCCAGAATGGCTGGATCCATTCACAACTCTACCAACAATGTAACAGAGCTCCTATTTTCCCACATCCTCTCCAGCATTTATCGTTTTCCTGTTTTGTCATGTTAGCCAGTCTGACAGGAGAGATGTGGTACCTCAGAGTTGTTTTGATTTGCATTTCTCTAATCGATAGTGATTTAGAGAATTTTTCATATGACTATAGATAGCTTTAATTTCTTCCTCTAAAAATTGCCTGTTCATATCCTTTGACTATTTATCAACTGGGGTCATCTTCACTCTTTTGACCAACAAACAATTACAGATAAACAATATTGAAAAGCAATGTAAGTGTTTGCGTTATCAACATGAGAACACTGGTGGCTGAATGTCTACACGGCAAAGAATTGCCTGAGAGTTTATAAGCTAGGTGGTATGACCATCTGTAGATAGCAAGACTGCAACATTGTACAGCAGTTCTAGTAATTACAGTGATTTCAAAGGAATGGTGAGTATAAATGGCATTTCAAGAAACCTGAAACAACTATAATATGGCATGAAAATATCTGATTTCTATTGATGACAGTCACAGGTAATGAAAATACTACTCTGCTTTGTTGCCTATGATCATATTTGGAGGAAGTGCAAAATTTTGATTAGAGGTTAGTGAAAATAAAGATGGAATTTTTTTTGCTTGTCTAAGTTTATAGACCCCTTAGGGGTCTATGCACTCCAGGTTAAGAATCCCTGTTCTAAAGAAAGTGGAGAGAGCAGAGGAGAAAAGAAAGCTTTGAATGGTAACTGCATTATAGCAGGTATGCACAAAAATTGTGTTTGTTCCTGATGGAGGAAGCTTCCCCTTAAACGAGGTGACAGGTAGAGTAGTGGAATATTAATAAATCCTTTATTTAGTTGGCACAAATTATTACACACCAAATGATGCAGTGGATAAAGCACTGGGCCTGGTGGCAGAAAGAGCCAAGTTCATATCTGGCCTCTGACACTTACCAGCTATGTAACCCTGGGCAACACCAATGTCTGCCTCAGTTTCCTCAACTGTAAAATGGAGATAATAATAATAGCACCTACCTCCCAAGGTTATTGTGAGGATTAAATGAGGTAATATCATGAAAGTGCTTACTACAGTACCTGGCACATAGTAGATACTATATAAACATTGTTATTAATATTATCTATTGGAACCGTGGCAAGCAAATTCCTTGTTAACATTGGTCTTGTCACAATGCCAATAGGCATTGGCATTGGTTAAGTTGTTTTGGGGAATGTTCTCTGAAGAGTAGCTACTCTGTTAGCATTAGCTTGCTGGCCAACTGCACAGGGCAAATGGATTTAGATGAACTTAACCTTGTTAATCTCTCCCCAAGGTACTGGGCAGATTTCTTCAATTTATTGATCCTATAGCATAGCTTGTGAAACTCCTGTCCAGAGCTCTGGCACTATCCCGGTCACTGCCACATTAAGTGCCTTGAAGTTCTCTAGGCCAATGAAATGGAAAATACACTGGATCTGGTGCAGGTATCTAGAACAATCTAAGGAAAAAGTCACTTGAGAATTGCTCAAGCAGATAAATACAGGGTATTGGAGGCTAGATCTAACTTCACTGTCCCAGTCCCTTGGTAGCTTAGATATGATATTAGAATGAAGTGAAACACTCAGAAAACACTCTCTGATCAATTAAGAGAAGGAGGTTAACTTAGTTAAAGCAAGAGAAGGACAGAACAGAGAAAGGAAAGGGTATTCTGTGAGAATTCAGTCAAGTGCAGCTTTTCTTTGCCAGCATTGGTCTTTCTCATGATCACTTGGAGGATTTTGGGCATTATGTACTTAGGAGACCAGGAAGACATGTTAATTCCTTAATTCCCTTAGCTAATTAAATCTTGAGGAAAATTTTATTGTTTTCCAGGAGAAATTATTCTACCTGCAAGGGGTAGTGGTGGACAGCCATGAGATAGCACTTTTACTACATAGGGTAAGGAGGGAAGAATAAGAGAAAAACTGAGATGTGTTTCAAAAAGAGAATGACATTTACTTTACCCAACTTCTTATGATTTTTAGTGTACTACATGGTGGATTTTAATGAAGGACTTTGCATCAATGAAGTGTTTTGAGGTGGATACCTATACGGACTTCTTTAGCTCAGTGCATTCATGCTTTGCTTCATCCAGTGTTTTATAATCTTCTTTAATTTCAGCTAGACTTACAATGATATTACAAATGTGAAAATCTTTGAAGTAGGAAAGTAGGTGGAAGGTTGATCTCCTGTAAATTTGTAAATTTCCATTTAGCATATATGAGGAATGGGAAAATCAGTGGGCATGGGCAACAAACAAAAAACCCAACAAAAATAGAATTGCCCTTTAGATCTGATTTGGGGAGGAGAAATCTCCCTTCCTCCCTTCCTCCCTTCCTCCCTTCCTCCCTTCCTCCCTTCCTCCCTTCCTCCCTTCCTCCCTTCCTCCCTTCCTCCCATCTCTTCCCCCCCCTCCCCTCCCCTCCTCCCTTTTCTTCTTCCCTTTTCTTCCTCCCTTTTCTTCCTTCCTTTCCTTGTTCCCTTTCCCTTTCATCCTTAATAAACAAAATAGAAATTAATTGCCATCTAAAAAGATTAGCATGGAGGCTACTGCAGCTCATTAAAAACTGAACAAGGAGAACTCTTTAAAATAGCCTTTAATCAACATGCCTCTTTTACAGCTGGAGACTCAGACATACCAAGACCTTTTCTCTATGAAGTCAGAACAGCATCAAAGTTTTTAATGATGCATAGAATTCTGGGGCCAACCCCTGGGCTTAAATGTTATGACTGAACAAGACAGCAAAAGAAATGCCTTTTTGACTCAGGTAATGGTAGCACAAGAATCCTCACAGAGCATAGAAAGAAACTCCTGGGCTATGGGTATGTAATTTTTTTTTCTGGGGTTGGAGTAGTGGGTGGGAGGAAGACATAAGCACGTTTGAAAAGATTTTTCTCCATCTTTATAAATAGTTTCATTGAATCTCTGAAATTTCTAGAGCAGACCATACAGAGATACATTCCTTTCCTTGGCTATAATATTGTGATCTATAAACTTTATTTAAAAAAAAACCTACCAAATGTACCCCACCCCCTCCACACACACACAAAAGGACAACCTTTGGGCATCAGAAGTGCAAGAGATAGTAGAAGAAAGTTCTCTTTTGTTGTAAAAGTGGTTGCTAGTCAACACCTGGACCGTGATGCAAAAATGAAGTGGCTCAATCATTCTAACGCCTCACATGGCTCTTGATTGGCATTTCACCATTAATTTTTATTGTTGAAGCTTATTTTAGCTTTCAGGGAAGTATCATAACAAATAGAAAAGATATTATCCTTTATGTTGAAAAGTTGTTGAAGTAGGGGCATGCAGTTAAGGGACTTGAATTTGATTTAGTTGCCAATTCTGTTTCATCTACTCATTTGCTCTTGTCTTGAGTGAACTTTAACTTTAACCTGTCCCCAACTGGTTAACTTTATGTTCAGACTTATCAACACTGTGTGGTCAAAGTCACCATAAATATCTGTGATGTGATCATCAAGGTATTGGGCTATCATGGCTGTTCTCTCTGGCCTCTGTTTTAATTATATCTATATCTATATATATATCTATATTTGTCTTTATATCTATCTTCATATTTTACTTCTAAAGTACACTTACCTTTACCTAAACAAAAGGATCAGTTTGGGTCTTGGCTTTCTATTCAATGTTACATATCTCACATATGCCTGCCCACATCTATTTATCATAGATTTTCTAGAAGCAAAGAACATTCCTTTCTATGTAATTCTCTTTGCATGGAAACGAGTACAGACTTTGCACAAATGATGTGCTCAGGCTCTGGGGATCATAGATCTAAAGTTAGGAGGGACATCAGAAGTCATGTAGGCCAAGTTGCTCATTTCTACAGATGAAGAAACTGAGACCCAGAGAACTTCAGTGACTTGACCCATGCCCACACAGTCAGCAAGCTGATATTTGTTTTCAGGTTTTGAAGCCAAGTTTTCCCTGAACCAAGTATTTTCTGAAAGTGAGACAGCAGCATCCATCAACTTTGGAAAGCAGATTCAGAACCAGACAATCTGGGCTCAGGTTCTGCCTTTGCTTTTGCCATGATGACCTTGGGCAAGTTACCTGATGTCTCTTGACCTTAATTAATCATCTTTAAAGAGAAAGAATTGGACTAAATGGTCTCTCAAATCCCTTCTTCCTCTAAACTATGATCTTATGATATGTCAGAGGTCACAGAGATTTTACTAGTTGTAGCCCTCAAAAAAGGGCTCCTGCTCAAAAGATAGGTGTGGCTGACTTTCTGGACAGTTTTTATTCTAGAAACTTTCTAATAGAGGATAGTCATCTTTCCTCAGTGGGAATTATCTGTCACCCTGTAATCGTCTTATAAATCAGGGGAATCACTAAGAACAAAGTTACCTGGTGACCTCTAGCAGCATTTTTTAAAAAACTCATATTGCCATGTGACCTAGGACCATGAACCTCATCCTTTCCATGACATAGAAACAGACCTCATAGGCCTTGTGGCCCTTTGTGTTTGTCTTCTCTGCATGATCAAAAATACTGTGTCTATCCTGGCAGTTCTTGTTAAGGGTGTTGGAATGTAGAAGTTGAAAAGCTATAGTAAACCAAAGGATGAAGGAGACCTTTTATTGCCCACAGAATTTTGTGCCCTGGTTATGCAGAATGAGGCATTTCATTACATTACTTCCCTCTCCCCAATCTACAGTCATGGTGGAAGGTTTTAATTGCTGAGCATTCAGGAGCACTATAGTGATAAATCCTCTGTTGCCCTAGTAACAAGTTGAACCAACAAAAAAGGGAATGGAGGTACAGAAAGTGGGTCAGTAGCAAACATCCAGGTTCCTAGTTGGTATTCTCTATTTGAATGCTTATGTAAATGATCACCCACTGTTTTGTGGAATTTGGTGACAGTCTTCTCTCTCCTGAAGAGCTAGAAGCCTTTGATGAGTATGGTATAGTATAAAGGAACCCTGGTGGCTGGTTTATCTTTTGGCTGTTGTTTTCTGCCTTAGCAAAAGCAAGCTCTGCCTCAAGGGAACTCAGAAGCAAGATTCAGGCTTTAGAAGTAATGTACAAAACTTATTATCAAAGTCAGGGAATAAGCTGTGGTAGGTATCATTTGGGAACTAGAAAATTGGGATGGGGATATTTGAGAAGACTTGAAGATTACAGAAAGTTTCCTGACCTGCCTCTTTATACTCTATTTGTCTCTTTTTATTTTATATAACTATTCTCCCTATGACTCAACGTCTAGTCACTGATTGAAGAGGCAGGAATTGTTTTGTGTTTCTTCAAGCTAGGTTTATTACCAGGTACTGTGATGAATGGTCAGAGCAGTATGGTAATCTAATTGATTACATCCTGGACTTCAGAAATTACATGCAGATGTAAGACCTGGCAAAGCTTTATAACCAGCTTCCAAAGTAAACATGCCCAGTTTTGATATTTAGGCATTCAATAAGCATTTATTAAGTGCCTGCTATGTACCAGGCTCTGGGGATATAAGTATTACAGGGTTTTATTTTGTTCATGCACAGATAGTCTTGCATGGAGATGATGGAACTCACAGGGCACCAATAAAAGAGATGCCAGGCACCGACTTCTGGGAGAAGATATTCTGCATTATCCTAGCAAAGGGTGGGAAGAGTCTCCTTGCATTGACTGTGTAGCTGGAACATGCTCAATCTCTAAAACAACCAGATTCAGACAATCTTGCTCTCTGTCTTTTCCATAACAACCAAGAGAGTGTTCACCCACAGTATGAGTTCTATGTGTAGTGTAGCCCTGAAAAATGGGCTTGGGGTTTTGATTTGGCCTGTTCTGTTTGTGCTTTTCAGTCCTAGGCACACAGTGGAGTATCCAGACCTGGACCTGAGCCAGGATGACTTTGAGGTAGGATTCCAGGCCATTCAAGGCCATTACAATCACCCCAGAAGAGAAGCCTTGAGAAGACAGGGGCCCAGGACTGGATTGCAAGGGGGGTTCTTAGTGGAACTATGCTATGTAGAAATTAAGATAAGTGATGAACTTAATCTTTCTCACCTCTGCAGAAACTGAGATAGTGGTAAAGGCATGGTTTTACCCCTCTTCCCCTCTTCAGGAGACCAGGCAAGAGACTTAATGGAATAGCCTTCTCCTCTTCCCTGAAAGGGAGGAGTCTAGTGTTCAATGGAATGGTGTTTTTCTTCTTCCACTGGGAGGCAAGAGACTAAGTAAGTGTTCTGGCATGATGGAGTGGCATTTTCTCCCTGTACCACAAAGGCCCACACAACTAGGAATCTACAGGAGAATCAACTTCTTAACAAAAATGCTGCTGGATATTGTATGTTCATGACCAAGGGGAAGCTAGAATCCTTTTAGACATAAAAGAAGTTATGACTATTGGAAGTCTCCCCAGAAACATTTTTAGGACATACTTCCACTGGGACCAAAGGACCTCATCCTCAGCTCTTTTAAATGGCTCATTAATGTGTGGAATTCTGATCATCTACCATTGGTGTGGGTACACCTGAAGAGACTGCTGAATTCCTTAATGATGGGATTGAATTCCTATGGGAGTGAGGCATAGACTTGTTTTTGGGTCATCTTGTGTTTAACTCTATCTTCTAGTGGGTATTTTGTGTCCCCTATATTGATATGCCAGAGCATGGAGATAGCTAGGCATGGCCAAATTTTTCTTAGAAATGTTCTCCTCTCTGCTCTGGCAGAGGACTGTCTTATAGTTGGCAAAGTTATATCCTGTTTTTTCAAATTGATTCAGATTGAGAAGCCTTGGCACCCAATGAGCAAAAGCCACTGCTACTTTTGTTCTGGGACTTGGAAGGACCTGCTGAGGGTGAGCTGCAGTCCCAGTCTTTTAATAGCCAGCCCCCCATGACACCAGGTTTTTCCTAACTTGTAATAGCAATTTAGATTTGAAGATCTTTTCTACCCATTAATAGGCCATGTGACCTGCTTATGTCACAGGAAGCCTAAGTCACATGTGTTGGAAGGAGCTTCCCGAGAGTAAAAGGAAGTTATGTCACAGGAAATGGAGAAGAGCAGTTATGGCTGCTAATGGCCACCATCACAATAGTTAGAGTTTAACAGGCTGACTTAACTGTACTGAATTTGTGTTTGGGAAGACCCTAGCAGGGAGTCAGAGAGGTTTTGGGATGGTGAGGTTCCATGTTGTGATACTGTGTATTGAATGTTTTACTGCTGAGACAAATTGGGTAGATGGCTTGTGGGATATGGTTCTCTGGTGTCTGAATAAATGGTTTACTTCCTCTACCTTCTATGTGGAGAGTCTCATATACTTTGCGATACACAACTACATAGGCATTTTGACAATTATCATCTACATTGTTATTCCTGCCTTACTGATACATAACCACAAACAACTTGTAGTGGTTGCTTAGGAATGGGTCAATCCTGGAATACATTGACTATTAGCCCTATCAGAGATGATTACCCTATTATCTCACTAAAACAGGCAATATGGGGGACTGCTGCTGGGTCAGACCTGTCCAAGGACTCATGCCAACTCCAGAGGGACAGCACCACTGTGCCTATTGTGGTTACAGTGCTATGGTGTAGCTTTGTTGTCCCATTCCCAAACCTTTTAAACTTCAGAGTTCACTTCCACATGCTGATTTCTTGGCCTCAGGAAGAAACAGTGTCAGTTGGCCCTAATTTCCACAATGCATTTTTCTTCTAATTAGGCTCCACATCATTTCATTTGTTGTATCTAATAATCGGGGAAATACTCAAACTTTTCATGTTCTTTTAGATGCCAGATCTGAGGCCACTTCCATTCCTGGCAAATTCCCTTACTAAATTGATAGGGCAAGAGATTACCATACATGATTATGGAGGTCAGGCCGCCAGTAAAAGAATGACTTTGGTTTGTCTCTCAGTGGGGTTCCTGGCATCTATGCACTGTTATAACTTGTTATAACTGTTAAAATTTCTCCAGTTCCCAGCTGTATTATTGGTATGAATATTTTTGACTCTGTCTATGCTCCTCTCTGACCTATTTTTGTAAGGCATACAAATTTGGAGCCCGTAGCAGTTCCCAACCTCATCAGCCCCAGAATTACATTCTAGGGGGAGCATAGAGAGATGCATGCCATTATTTCTGAATTTGTCCTGCAGATTACCTTCTCCACCATCTTGAAATTTAGCACCAATCTCTCCACTTTTTGGCCAGTATGCAAAAAAGGATGTATTCTGGAGAATGACCATTATAGAAAACTTTATTGCCTAGTTTTACTTCATTAATTCCTGATGCTATCACTCTTATTTGACAAGTTGACTTCGTAGGAACAGATATGGAGATAGGAAGTGCTCTCTTTTATATTCCTGTGGTCAAGAATCATGAAGCAGAGTTTGCCTTTACCTTGGCTGAACAGCAAAGATATGTGTTTGATTACTATCTGTTACAGCCTCCTTTAAAAGGATTCCAGATCTTGGCTCTCCACCCATATCTACATTGATGATATCATGTTGAAGGGATCCTTCTCTGAGGCAATTGGCATTGTCTTCAGTGAATTAATATGTCACCTTGAATCCAAAGACTGAGTGGTAAATAGGGATGAAGTCCAGGGTCCTTCATAACTGGTAAAATTCCTGTACTTCCAGCGGGAGAGATCACTTTGATTCCCTAGTCAGCCAATAATGTATCCTCAAACATTATCATCTCTGGTCTTTCCTTCTACTAAGAGGGAATCACAGTGACTTATTAGGCAAGGTGTGTTCCAGTGGCAACATATATTTCCTTGGGAATTATTTTATGTCCCATCTGTCCTGTAATCTCCAACGCTACTACCAATAAATGGAACTCTTGTGAGCAAAAGACACTTGAAACTGCAAGTATCAATCCAAGTCTCTTTAAGCTTGATCTAAGACCTATGATCCTGATTTATCCAATAATCTTGAGATATCTAGCACATGTGTTGGGCATGATGTATCTGGGAAACTACCTCTGACAAACCTCATTAGTTAAGTAAAGAGAAATCATTACTTTGGATGTAGGGCATTCTTCTAATGGCTGCTAATCATTCCAGTTTTGAATATAAACTCCTAGTCTGCTCCTGAGCACTGGTGGAAATTGACACTTACTCAGGGACATTATTATCTCACTATGTGCCCTGATGGCCCCATATTGTTGTGGTACCTTCCTGAATCTGATTCTTATTAAATTGCAAATACTCAGTGGGCTTTCATTATTGAATGGAATTGACACGTCCATGCCGATGTCAAGCCATGTCTACAGGGCACTAGCAGCCTTCACCAACTTTTTGCATAAAACAGCCAGCAAGGAAGTCACTGAAATATTGGATTACATATTTGTTTGACTTCCCCTTCATTCTTGGTTTACAAATAGCAATGAAACCAGTGTTGGTTATAGAGTGAATATCTGAGTTTGTCCATTGTAGCTCCCCCCACAGTGAGTGGAACTCGATGTTGCTATCTTGGTCAACAAAGACATCCTCATATTTTCTTATTTATAGTAAGGCTATCACCAAGGACTTTGCTTCTTCATTGGTCGGGTGCCTGGGCCTCTTATACTAGGACTGTTGTAGTCAGGCCAATCAGGAGACTTTGGTGAGAACTGTGATATATCAAGGGCTAAATATATAATCATTTCATCATATAGATACCCATAAGAGCTTCAAGGTTCCCTGAGTCTTTCTGGAATGATAAAGCTAATATACTTATTCATGCTATCTCTGTCTTGGTCTGAAAAATTCTGACCATATGAGATGTGATGCTCATCTTCCTGGGCCCAACCACATACTCTCCCATTGGCCCAAAATAACTCACTATCAATTGCCTCTACCTGTGAGTCATGTCAGCTTGAAAGAAAAAAGAATCAAGTCCAGCATGGCCACATACTCTGCCCACACAACTTTCAAAGGAAACAGCCCTAGTCTTTTACTGCCAATTAAACCAGCATTAGCTGGGTTTTCCACCTCCCATACCACCTTCAAGGTATAAGCCTGATACGGTAATGGAAGAGTCTCTTAAAGAGATACTTCTGCAAATTGTTTCCTGTGACTACCCAAAGTGACTGTAGGCCATTTAGAAGGCCAGACCTTTTCCTATTTGACCATCTGCATGGGATCACTAACTAGGGAGTAGAAGGCTTCAGGAGCAACTCCATTCCAGATATGTACCCAAAGAGACATCAACCACTGGTGGCTTACTGTGGACAATTTCCTGTAATGCCACCCTACCAAACACTGAAGAAAATGACTAGAGATACCGTTGAATTTTCTAGTGCACACTTCTGTATCACTTGAGATCCCAAGAAACACTGCTTCTGAGAGGACTTTGGCCTTATCCTAATTGCAACATATATTGCTCCCATTCCAGTTTTGAAACTTGACATTTGAATCTGTCTTTATAATGATGTTTTGTTGAAAAAATACCATATTAGCTCTTTCCAATTTTTTGGATATAATATAACTGACTTTTTTTCTTTTAATAGTAGGGTCTGATCTCCAGCCAGTATTATTTTTGATGACTTTCATCTTTTTCTGGCCTAGTCTCCAAACCAGAGGCCTCTGAAACCAGAGGTTATATTATATAAAAATCAAAGATAAGGCCAAAAAGTAGGAAGGGAAGAAAGCATGATGATTTTAGAAAGCATTTACTTGAGCATAATGTGTAGAAATAAAACATGTAGTAATATAAGAATAATTATAAATGTGTAATAGTAAACTAATTGTTTTCTAAAGTGAAGTGGGAATTTTTTACTTGAACTTAAAAATAAGTGTGGCATTACTCCTGGACAGATTCCCCTCTTGCTCGTGGGATATGGTGGTTTAGCAGCTAGGTTAGTTTACTGATGGGCTGAATTATGTAGATAATTCTTTAGGGCTATGCTGGCTCTTCTCCCAGCTCTCTTTCAACCTTTCCAAAGCTTACAAGGTCATTTTCTCTCCAATAGTCCTTTATCTGGAAAAAAATACAACAGGGATACAGGAAACAGCAGGGTCACTAATTCCTGTGCCACAAGTCTGTTTTATGCAACGGATTATTTGTAGTTGTTAAGCCTTTATATTTTGCTTTTTTTAAAAAATCATATCACTATATTTTATATCCCTTCTAATCATTTCAGCATAACCTTATGAAATACTGACTATGGGTTCTTGATACTTTAATTCTTTTTGACTGATTATAGTATTTTTTCCCTAATTTGGAAGCTTTGACTTTTGCTGGAAGATTTCATTTCGGGGTTCCTTGTAAAGGGTAGATTTTTTTTTCTACAGGAAGTTTGAATCTTTACCCAAACATTTACTACTCATACAACTGAGCGTGAATCTCTTAATCTCTCTCAAATGCAATAGCACTGACATCACAGGGCTATTGTGAGCATCAATTGAGATAAAATATGTGAAATAAATTTGAATAGTGTAGTGTTTAAAGCACTATATGAAAGTTAGCCATTATTTCAATTTTTCCTCTGCCCTTCATTTCTAATGGATATGAATATTTTTATGATTTCCTTAAATATGATGCTAAGTTGTGTTTTTTTTTTTGGTAATGGTTCCAGGGAACCTGATGAGTCTTAAAATATTTCATCGTCTTTGGAGAGTCTGTTACTTGGATGAAATTTTCTACTTTTTTTTCTAAGCTATTTATACTTCTGTCATTCTTTGCCTCCCCTAACTCTTATTTTATTTCTTTTTTTCAATTTTATGTCTTGCTTCATTTATCTGATCTACCCTTTTTTACTATTTCTTTTAAAATTAAATTTCATTTTCTTCAATGAAGAAAAATAATTTTTCTGTCCCTCCCACCTACCCCCATCATTGGAAACAAAACAAACTAATATGCATAGTCAAGCTAAACAAATTCTAGCATCGGTTAGGTTAAAATCTATGAAATAAATAAATATAATATAATATAAATACATAAAATATATGAATATAAAATAAATATATAAACAAAACACAAACATGTGTGTACACACATGCATATATGTACATATATGTACACATATGTCTATGGCTATGTATGTATATACGTACATATATACACATATGTAAAATTCTGCACCCTGAGTGTATCACCTCTATGTCAGGAAGTAGGTATCATGCTTCATTACTGGTCTTTTTGAATCAAGACTTTCAAAATTATTTTTACAGTGTTGTTTTTATTGTATTTTTTCCTCCTAATTTTGCACATTTCATGTGTATCAATTCAGACAAATATTTCCAAGTTTCAATGAAGCCATCTCTTTCATCATTCTTATGGCCTAATAATATTACATTACCTTTATCTTCCATAATGTGTTCAGTACTTCTACATTTGATGGGTCCTCCCCCTTAGTTTCCATTACTGTGCCACCACAAAAAGAGTGGTGCATTTCTCTTTCTCCCTAAGATTGATTTCTAGATTATATGCCTAGTCATAGTATTTCCACCTGAAAGGGAATGAGCAGTTTATTAATTTGGGGGGCATGATTCCAAATTGCTTTCCAGAATGATTATACCAATTCACAGCTCCAACAACAATGCATTAAATGGGCTTGTTTTCCCACAATCTCACAGCATTTGTCATTTTCGTTTTTTTAATTTTTGAACTACAATCTATTGGTTATGAGGTGGAATTTTGAGTTCTAATTTGCATTTCTTTAATTATTAATAATTTGACACATTAAAAATGTGGCTTTTAATAGCTTAGATTTTTTTCCTATGAGAACTGCCTGTTCATAACTTTTGATGATTGATCAATTGGAGAATTCTATCCACTCTTGAAATCCTTGTAGCTAAACAATTTTTTTCTTGTAGTTCTTGTGGGATCATTAGTATTCTTTAATTGTGTTTGGTATTTTCTTCTGTTTTCTCTTGTTTTCAGGCTCAGTTTTTGGCTTGGGATTTTGTGCCTGGGTCAGTCACCTGGTGCACTCATGGATGAATGGCATTGGCCTTGTCCGCTCTCTAGTTTGGATACTGTTGTGTCAGTGGGTGGCTAGAATTAGGTCCCACCCTCTCTACCTCAATAACTAACTTCTCTTTTAGTCTTCCAGTAGCCCACTGCTGGTGTAGGCCTTGCTTGGTCTTTTTCCTTTTTGTTGCATGATTCTAAATTAGAAGTGAATTCCTTCCTCTGTTGTGGAACTTCGAGGTCCTGGTGGAGTGTTATAGATCACATGAATCTTAGACCTGAATAGCTTTCAGACAACTGAGTTGGCCTGTGCTTCTGCCATGGTTTTCTCCAGCTGTGAGATCATTAGATATAAGAGAAGGAAGTAAAGAAGAGGAAAGAGTCATCTGTGGTTCTGAGTTTGCAAACTTAGATTACTGAGAAAATAGTGGTACCCTCAACAGAATTAGGGAAGAAAGTAGGTTCTCATCCACTCCCATTTGAAGATAATTAGTTTCATGATAAAAGTTACTTATCTTGCATTCCTAATGATGAAGACAGGCGAGAGGCATGTGTTTGTGTGTGTGTGTGTGTGTGTGTGTGTGTGTGTGTGTAAGGAGATAGATAGATAGAGAGTTAGTTCATACTACTTTTTGAGGCAATAAGGATTAACAATGCAACCAAATTTCCAACTAGTTGTTCCCCTGATTTGCCTTGACAACTCAACGTCAAATGCTTGACATTACTCTTCTCATGTGTTACTCCATGATTGGATTACAGTACTATTTTTTTCTCCATGTCTCAGACTCCTTTTCCTTTAAGTCTCAAATGACACCTTTTTATGAATCATTCCCTGATGCTGCCTGATCTGCAGGTTATTAGTACTCTCTTATAAATAGAAGTCTTAATTGAATATAAAGTCCTTGACAGTAGTGCCAGCTTCATTTTTATCCATTTCCCCAGTGCCTGGTACAGTGTCTTACATGTAGTAGGTATTTCATAAGTGTTTGTTCAGATCAACTGATGCTTAGTATGAATGACCATTTTTCTTGGGCAGTTGGAGAGGTGACTAATGGCAAATGGGTTCTTGTCCTCATTTCACTCATCTTGCAGCTATTTACCAAAGTGATAGTGGCTATTCCATTTAGAGACTTTAGAAGGAAGCTCTTTCAGTGTAGTTCCTTTATAAGGTATTCCCACTTCACCCCATATAGGTGTACTCTCTAGAGGTGACTTAATTCAGAGCATGTAACTCACAATGAGAAATAATACCACCATTTCTTTCATGCCATTTAACCCCGAAAAGGTTAACTGTTTGCTCCACCTCCAAGAAAACCATTTAGCTTCAACTACATAAGGCAATATTTTTGAAGGAGGAAAGGTTCACAAAGATTGGTGTTGGTGGAATGGGAAACCATAAGGCTTGGTTAGTGCATTTTAGTGACCTGTAAAATGTGAACATGTAAAAGATCTTAAAGCCATCAAGCTGTTGCAATCAGGACAAATTAATGATAAGAAATTGTTCTGCTCTCTTCAGGTAGGATACATTCTGTGACCTGTCTTTTTGGTGACCTACAAGGTTTTAAGAGAAGTGCTTCCAGAATTTTATTGGCATTGACACTATTAGATGGACTTTCCTCTCTCTTCTACCCTCCTTGGGGGGTCAGCTTTAAAGAGAGCATTAAGCGAATGGCTAATGGAATTAAGGGCATAATAATAGAAGGATATAGTGAGACAATTGTATTAACAAGAAATAAATCATGTTGAGTGTAAGGTAAGTGTTTTTTAATTGATTGATGGGAAAGATGCTGTGTAGGTTTTGTGCAGGACTAACAGCCATTTACCTCCTCATCTACAGGAAAAAGCCAAAAAGGAGAAAAAAGATAAGATAATTATGCAATGGGAAGATAAATTATTCAAAGAAGATGGCTATTTTACACTGACATCACTAATGTGAAATAGCATTAAATCTTTAACACTGGCTCCATTCATTTAATCTTGAAGGCATAGAACAAGATACTGTATTAGATGTTAAAATGGAGCTGTATGCTGATTCCATTTTGTGCCATGAATAGCATTCCAAGGTGATTGAAGAAATGCCATTGTTTCAAAACTGACAGACAACCTTGAACTTTGATGGCTGGGACCTGAGGTCATATAAAAATTTATCAATTTCTAATCCAGCAGACAAGCCTATTTATATCAGGGCTATATGTTGCTCCATGTACGGCATTTAAGTGTTATTGGATGTAGGTAACTCATGGTTTCATCAGTGTGCGTACTCTTTACGATGACAGATTAAAATTTCTCCATGCCTTAAGAGAAGGTTTAATAAGGAGCTGTATAAAAAAGTCATCAGCTGCTGGTTTTTTTAAACTTAGGCTAATATTGCAGTAATAGAATATGGTTTTTGCTGGGCTTATACTCAAAGCCTTTCCAGGTTTGTGAGACTTGTATGAGCTTACATTCCTCTGGTAGAGCCTTCAAGAGCTCAGGCTCAACTCCATGCCATGAGAGAATGTCAGAAGAAGACTTTAATGGAGAACAATTTTTCATGTAATAGAAATAATTAAATGTAGCAACACATATATGTGTGTTTGAATATCCTCTAACAAAACTGAGAATTTATTCCTTTACCTCTTGATAATATTTTCTTTCTTCCTCCTCTTACAGATGCCAGACTAAACTTCATTTCTTTCTTTCATTTTTTTAAACTGCATTGATAACTTTGAAAATCAGGAAAATGCTTTAACTATAATATTCCTAGATTATATAGTTAAACATTTGATAAAGTATCTCATACTATTCTTGCTGAAAAGATGGAGACGTGGGCTAGAGGATCACCTAATTAAAGGGATTATGAAGTGGTTCAGTAATTTCAATTTGGTCATTTCCAATGCAATGTTCGTGGATTATAGCATACCTAACACGTGATGACCAACCTCTACTTGAAGACGACCCAGGAAGGAGCCTATATTATTTTGTTTTGGATTTTAAATTTAATCTGGTAGGTCCAACACAGCTCTGATTGACTGTGTTATGTTCTGAAATTTTATTTGGTGTATTTTCTAAGAAAATGATTCGTGGTTTTCTAGAATGTTTGTATTAATTCATAGGTCCACCTACAATGCATCACTGTGCCCAACTTTCTACAACTCATTCAGAATTAATTAGTCCTCTATTTTAAATTTCTGCCAGTTTGTTAGATTTGAGATGAGACTTCAATATTGTTTTTATTTTAATATTTTATTGTTAATGAATCAGATCACTATTCATATGATAATAACTAGTTGGCAATTCTTTCAAGAATTTATTTATATCCTTTGACCAATTTCTTTTCCACTGGCAGATGCCTTTGATCTTATAAATTTAAATTAGTTGTATTTTGTTAAATACTTTCCCTTCCTATGTCTATGTATAATAATCACATAGTTTTAAAAGTTTTGAACATAATTATGTTTTCCCCAAATATTGAGCCATCCTTGCATCACTAGTATAAATCCAACTTGATCAAAATGAATAATTCTGGGGACAAGTTACTAGACTATACTATTTTCCCAGGATTTCATTTAGTATTTTTGGATCAACATTCATTTGCTATATTAAGCTATTATTCTCTTTCTTTGCTTTATCCCTCTCTGGTTTAGATATCAGGGCTATATTTGTCTCATAAAAAGAATTTGGGAGAGTGATTTCTTTTTTAATTTTTGAGAATGATTTGTGTAGTGTACGTATTAATTCTTTAAAATTTTGAGAGTATCATCTAGATCAAGGTTGTTGTTTGCTTGTTTGGTAGTCCCCTTATATAGTTAATTCAATTTCTTTTTATTAATTTGAATTATTTAAGATTTGTTTCCCTGGAATTTTTTTGAACAGTATTATCTCCTAAAACAGAAAGAATTAGTGCAGGGAAACACAAATCTGAAGAGACTTTGGTAGGATATTCAACTAAGCAAAGTCACATCAAAGACATTCAATGATAAAAGTAAAAGAAGACTAAAAAGAGAAGAATAATGTAAAAGATTAGCAAAAATCATGACAACAAAATTTTTTCCCCATCAAATATAGATAGAATCCCCAAACTTGGACCCTAACTCCTCTGTTCCTAAGGGGCTTGCAAATAAAGCAAAAATAACATTAAAGAGAACAAGACATGAAAATTAGCTTGATTGGATCAATATGAATAAACATATAAATATGTGGATAAATGTGTATATCATGTATCTCTCAATATATATATATATATATATATATATATATATATATATATATATATATATATATATGAGAGAGAGAGAGAGAGAGAGAGAGAGAGAGAGAGAGAGAGAATGAGAGAGAGACAGAGACAGAAGGGGGAAGGAAGGAGAGGGAGAGGACTGTGTTGGATATAATATATTTATGAGGGAATTGAGGGGCTGATTTATAAGGTATGGAAAGGAGAGGAAGATATACACAGGCATGAGAAAAAGGTCTGTCTTACTAATGACCAACACCTCCCCCCACCCCATTAAACACCAGCTTATATCTATCTATACTCTCCTATCTGTACAAAATCTGTATGAGTGAAGGATTTGCTACTGTATCAGAGGAGATCCATCTTAAAGGTCAGGTAGAAGAGAGGTTTCCAGTGGATGAAGAGACCCTCCTGGATGATGTATTGATTTCATCAAGACTTATCTTATTACTTGGAAGAGATGGATGATGATCCAAAGGGATTTGGAATGTCCATCCACAACAGGAAGACCAAATAGATGAAGAATGTCCATTTCATCATGCATCTGAAAGACCCCTCTATAGAACTTAACAGCTTCTGGGGACGCTGTGCAAATAGCCAATGAGCTGGAAGGAGGAAGAGAGCAAGGTGGAAAGGAGCAAGGTGGAAAGCTTTGGAGAAATTACAAAGCCCTTTTATTGACCCCAGGTTTCCCATAACAGCAAAGGTGCATGGTTACAATATAAACATTTTCTTGAAATTGGTATATGGTAGTGAGGCTTGCATCATCAATACTTCCAAGGAATTAAAGATGGGTGTCACAGAGAGGATAATAGAAAGGTGCAGAGTGGGTGGGAGAATGTAATTTATAACCAACAAGGCACTCCAAAAGGCTTAGACTTTCATCAAAGAAATGTAAGACAGAGGGAGATTCACATGGAGAGTGGTGTTGGACGGGCTAGAGTGCTCCAGTGGTATCCTGGAGATCTAAGAAGAAAGCAAGGAGAGCCTCTAGTATATGGGCTTGACTTACTGTGGTAAACTTGTGGAAGGACAGGATGGGTAGGAATGGATGGGCTATGAACTGGGTGATTGGAGAGAATTCAATTCATGAGATCACTGATCTATTTGGGTATCTTAGAATTAATTCAAGTATTTTGCATTACTCCTTTTGAATACTCAGTTTTGTGGACGTACAACTATGTCTGGTAGGGTCTGATAATTCTTGTAATTTCTTTTGCATTTGTCATGATTTCATATTGTTCATTTAAATTTTATTAATTTTAAATTCAGATTGGCTAAATGTCAACATTATTAGTTCTTTCAGAGTTCTGTGGTCTTTTTGATTTTAAATTTATTAGTTTTTCTAATTTTCAGGATTTTCTCTTTTGCGCTTTTCTTATATTTCTTTATTTGCTTTTTCTGAGGCACTACTTGTAGTTATTTTGGGTGATTACTGTTTCTTCTGGATTTGCCTGTTGGGCTTCTCTAAAGTCATAGTATTTCTTCCTCATATTTTATATTTTCTCCAGTTTACTAATACTTTAAGCTTCATTTCTTGAATTGATTTTGACCTGAATACTTCAATGACAAAATCACTTCTCTTTCTTCTATTTATCATTGCAAATACTTTCATGTTCCCCTGGTTCCTGCGTTTCTTTACATGAATATACCTTGTTAACATACAATAATGTCCAACCTTCTTGTCTCTCTTTTTTTAACCTGTCTGCTTCATTGGAATAGGTGTACCCATTCAGAGGTATGGTACAGTCATGGGTATGAGGTCAAAGTTGCCTTCCTGCATTATGGCCTTGAGTTCCTGTCATTTACTGCCTTAACTTTGCCTTTTGCATATTGACATTTGAGGTCATGAGTCTTTACTATTGGCTCCTTTCTTAGATATTATCTTTTGTGAACTTCTGTGTTTTTGTTCTTCTTTGCACATATTCTTTATTGCACCTACCTTGAGAAACATCCATCTTTGTCCAGGAATCTGGTATTACATATTTTAAACTGTACTATACTAAAATCAAAATCTCATTTTTAGATTCCAATTTCCTAACCATGTGTTTATAAGTCTTTCAAAACCATCTATTTCTTCATTTCTTATTTTGCACTATTACAACATCACATTCTGTTACGGTAATTTGGGTGGGATTTTTTGTTTTTTCTTTTAGAATGCTAAGATAATCAAGTACCTTTGAGTCTTGCCTTTCAAATGTAATGGCAAACAAAGTGGACTTTTTGTTGTCTTTTGTTTCTTTGATTGAATCAAGAATATTTGACCTGCTTAAGAAACAAGAAAGCCTAGTTCACATAGGTTGGAGTTGCATGGTTGTGATAACCTCTAACCCTGAGAAGGATATATAAAATCTGAGATTGGAGCTTTGTTTTGGGGCTCTCACTCACTGGAACAGTGTTGTGTGATTTGACCAGATGAGACTTTGGGTAGCCATTATTAAGAACCTCCTGGCTTTGAAAACTCACATGTTGGTGCTTCTCTTTTTGGTAACTTTGTATGTGATGTCTTGATCAGACAAAGCCTGTCCATTGATCTGTTTGTAGTTTCTGTTTGTATTTGCTCTGAAGTTCAGGGTTCTGGTTTTTCCCCCTGAATTAAGTGAATGGCATATGTACGTTTAATTGAAGTGAGATTGTTAACCCCTTAAAGTTGCTTTCCTTAGAGAATCAGATCAAAGGACCTGTGCTAGTAGCCCTCCTGTGTGCTGGTGTTTTTGTGATCTTTGCCACTCTAAGTGTTTTTGTTCAAATTTTCTTCAATTTATCCCCATTTTTCCCAAATTGCTTATCCCCAAATTCAACCTCTGTTCTACTTCATTGGTCCATATCCTTTCAAGTCACCTACACAATTTCTTTCTCTTTATTCGGTTCAAGTAAGTATCTCTTCTCTAACTCTTTCTTAACAATCTTCTTCTGAAATTATCATTATAAGTGCCTACTAGGTGCAAGATCCTGTGCTTTGTATAGTGTATACAAAGATGAAAAATTTTAAACTGTCCTCATGTTCCTTTTATGTTTTCATATAAACATCAGTAGTTCTTTCAACTGATCCCCAGCATGCGACGTTTCCAAATCTCCCTCACGATCCTAGGTATTTTCGTGTGGATGAACTACAGTATTACAATATACTTTTTTTTAAAACTTTGTTCAGTATGTTACTCTCTCATCCTTTAATTTCTTTTTATTTCTTTTAGATATCTTCCCTTCATCTTCAACTCACCCTGTGTCTGCTCTCTCTCTTTTACATATATATATATATATATATATATATATATACATACATACATACATATATAAACACATATATATATACACATACATACACATACACATAGATATATACCTACATACACATTCACTTATATATATACATAAACATATATATATATATACATACATATATACATATATATGCATATTCCCTTCAACTACCCTAATACTGAGGTCTCATGAGAGATAGATATCTCGCATAAAGGTGGCAAGAGGAAGCAGTTCTATGGGAGGAGGGGAGAGGGCAGGTGAGGGGGAAATGAGTGAACCTTGCTCTCATCAGATTTGGCCTGAGGGGGAATACCATACATACTTAGTTGGGTATCTTACCCCACAGGAAAGAAGAGGGAGGAAGATAAAAAAAAATAAAAGGTGGGGGGATGATGGAGGGGAGGGCAGATGGGGGTGGAGGTAATCAAAACAAACACTTTGGAAAGGGGACAGGGTCAAGGGAGAAAATTCAATAAAGCGGGATGGGTTGGGAAGGAGCAAAATGTAGTTAGCCTTTCACAACATGAGTATTGTGGAAGGGTTATACATAATAATACATGTGTGGCCTAGGTTGAATTGCTCAACTTCTAGGGAGGGTGGGTGGGAAGGGAAGAGGGAAGAGAATTTGGAGCTCAAAGTTTTAAAATCAGATGTTCAAAAACAAAAAAAGTTTTTGTATGCAACTAAAAAATAAGATACACAGGCAATGGGGCGTAGAAATTTATCTTGCCCTACAAGAAAGGAAGGGAAAAGGGGATGAGAGGGGAGGGGGGTGATAGAGGGGAGGGCTGACTGGGGAACAGGGCAACCAGAATATAAGCCATCTTGGAGTGGGAGGGTAGAAATGGGGAGAAAATTTGTAATTCAAAATGTTGTGATAATCAATGCTGAAAACCAAATATGTTAAATAAATAAATTGCATTTAAAACTTTGTTCAATTTTGTTTTATCTTCAGTTCCAAATTCTCTCATCCATTGAGAAGGCAAGAAATATAAAACTCATTATAAATTTGAAGATATACAAATGTTATGGTAATTAGGGTGGGACTTTTTTCTTTTTTTTACTGTTTTGTCTTTTGCAATGCTGAGGTAATCAAGTACCTTTGATGAGATTTGCTTTTTGAATGCAATGGCAATCAAAGTGGACTTTTTGTTGTCTTTGTTTTGGAGTGCTTTTTAGCACTAAGGAATCTTTGATTGAATTGGGAATGTTTGATGAACTGCTTATGTCAAGAGAAGGCCTAAGTCACAAAGGTTTGAAGTGCATGTTTGTGACACCCTTTGACCCTGAAGAAGTATATATAAACCCAGAGGTTAGTGGTTTGCCTTTGAGGGCACACTCACTGAAAGAGTGTTTGTAATGAGACTCTGGGTAGCCATTGAAGCCGCCCTGCATCCTGCCCCCACCTCTTTGAAAACCCAGATGTTGGTGCTTCTCTCTCTGGTAACTGTTTATGTACTGCTTGGACAGACAGATAGAAGGCTGTCTGCTAATTTGTGTTATTTTGCTGTTTATATAATTTCTGCTTGTAATTTCTGTTTGTTTTCTCTGAAGTTCAGGATGCTGGCTTTCCCCCTAGAACTAAGTGAATAATATATACATGCTTAATTAAAATAAGATAGTTAACCCCTTAAAGTTGTTTTCCTTAGAAAAGCAGATAAAAGAACCTGTGCTAGCAGCCCTACTGTGGTCTTTCACCCCCACAACAGCTGCTAGCAACATTGTTGTTATAGCAAAACAAATCTCCACTTTAGTCATGCTCTTCCCTCCCCCTCCCCCAAAAGAAAAAAAAAAGAAAGAAAAAAATTGCTTCAGTAAGTGTTCTGAATCTGTGGCATTTAAAAAGTTTGAGAGACATAATTTCTGCGTAATTTAATCATTTCATTAACTAGGCTAGTATGTTTATTAATAAAAGGAGGTCAGTGATACCTTGAATGCTATAGACCCCTCATGGTGATGGAGTTTTGTTTCAACAGTCCGGCTAGCAGCTTCTGTGGGGGTGTAAGATCCGTCAACAACCCACACCCAGAAAGCTGCCAACACGCTGCAAAAGCACACATTCTTTTGATCTCCTTTAGTAAGGAAAGCAACGTTAAGGGGTTGACAAATTTACTTTAATCCAGCATACAGACAGCATTCACTTAGTTTAGGGGAAAAAACCAGCACCCTGAACTTCAGAGCAAAATACAAACAAAGTACAAACATGGACAGACAGACCTTGTCTGATTCAAATCCCAATACATAGTTACCAGAGTTTAACAAAGTCCCAGCATCCAGGTTACAAGCTGGAGGGCCCTTAGCTACAGCTGCCTGGAGTCTCCGCATCAGCACACCAGCACGAGTAAGAGCCCTAAACAAATTAGAAACAGTGACAGACAGACCAAATACAGATTCATAGTTACCAAAATCTAGGTTCAGCTTGGGAGCTCATGAAAGGGGCTGGCCCAGAGTCACACACACACCACCACTGCTGTGGGTAAGAACTCCAAAGAAGAGAAAGCCAACCCCTGGTTTTATATCTTGTTCAGGGTCAGGGGTGAGTCACACATGCGACTCACCCACATGACCTAGAATCATTACAAAGAGGTGACTTAAACCCACGTGGTCTAAGAGCCTCTGATGTCCCAAACCTATCACTCAAGCTTATGTGTAAACTAGTGGGGCACCTGGGGCCCCACTTTGGTTACCAATTCACACCCACATAGGTTTAGCACCTAATTGGGGTTTGGGCCTGGGGCTTAGCACCTAGTAAGACTCAAAGACACTTAATTAGTCATTTTAAAACAGTAAGAAAGTCCTAACTCAATTGATATTACAAGTTTATATGCCCTTGGAAGAGCAGGTGTTCCTGAGGGGGCAATAAACTCTAATTGGTTGACTATTAATGAGAGAATGAATATTATAGTAAGGGGCTGAGCTATATTCTGAGGATTTTGGATCCTCATTGACTTGGATCATTCAAGTCTTGGTCAAAGAGACATCAATTTCTACATTACCTGTTTGACAAAAGGGAAAAATCAACATTTTCCCTGAACTGTCTGAGTAAACACAGTTAGCAGGAATCCTCCCACTAGCCCAAATTTAAATTTCTTTTACTGTCTAATTAGATCTTGGCCTGGGTAAGTCTTTGCCTAATATTTCCTATACTGGTTAATTTCTGCTTGAGGAAGTAGAAAAGAGGAAAAACCATCGTCTCAGTAAAATAAGTAATTATTGATACGAGAGAGAAATCATCACTTCTCTCAGAGTCCATCAGCTCTTTATCTGGAATTGGATACATTTTTCATCATGAGTCTTTTGGAATTGTATTGGATTATTGTGTTGATCATTTACTAAATCTTTTACAATTTATTTATTTTTTTACAATATTGCTATTACTATACACATTGTTTTCCTCATTCTAGTTTCTTCACTTTGCATCAGTTCTTATAAATCTTCCCAGGTTTTTCTGAAATCATTCTCTTCATCATTTCTTACATTACAATTGTATTCCATCCATCACATTTTTATACTATAACTGGTTCAGCCATTCCACAATTGATGGACATACTCTCAGTTTCCAAAATTCTGCACTACAAAAAACCTGCTATAAATATATTTGGATATGTGAGTTCTCTTTTTTTGTTCTTTTTGGATCTATAAATCTAGTAGCAGTGTTACTGGGTCAATCAATCACAAACATTTATCAAGCACTTAATATGTTCCAGACACTGAGCTAAGCACTAAAGATATTAAAAGAGGCAAAAGACAGTCCCTGTCCTCAAGAAACTTACAGTATAATGGGGGAGGCAACATACAAACAAATATATACAAAGCAAGCCATATGTAGCATAAATAGGAAATAATTAAGGCAAAAAGCACTGGTCCATAGACCAGAAGAGGAAGAACATTCCAAGTGTGGGGGATGACCAGAGATAATTCTCAGAGCTGAGAAATGTAGTATCTTGTCCATGGAGCATCCAGAAGGCCAGTGTCACTGGATCTAAGAATACATACTTGGGAGTAAGATATAAGAAGACTGGGAAGGTAGGAGAGGCCTAGATTATGAAGGATTTTGAATGTCAAATAGGACATTCTGTATTTGCTCCTGGAGGCAGTAGAAAGCCATTGGAGTTTATTGAGTAGTGTGTGTGTGTGTGTGTGTGTGTGTGTGTGTGTGTGTGTGTGAGAGAGAGAGAGAGAGAGAGAGAGAGAGAGAGAGAGAGAGAGATGATTGACCTGTGTTTTAGGAAAATCACTTTAGTGACTGAATTGGAGTGGAGAGAGACTTGAGGCAGACCCACCAGTATGCTGTTACAATAATAAAGATATGAGGTGATGAAGGCCTGCACTAGAGTGGTGTCAGTGTCAAAGGGTATGTGAAGTTTAATAGCTTTTCAGGCATAGTTCCAAATAACTTTGCAGAATGGTTGGACTAGTTCACACCTGCAGCAGTGCTTTAGAGTACCTCTTTTTCCAAATCCCCTCTAGCATTCATCATTTTCCTTTTTTTGGTCATTTTAGCCAATTTGACAAGTGTGAGGTGGGATGTCAGTTATTTTAATTTGCAGTTCTCTAATTACTAGTGATTTAGAGCATTTCTTTTATGATTGTTGTTAGCTTTAATTTCTTTTCTGGAAAACTGCACCTTCATATCCCATGACCATTTATCAGTTGGGGAATGGCTCTTCTTATCAATTTGGCTCAGTTCCCTATATAGTTAAGAAATGAGACCTTTATCAGAGAAACTTGTTGAAAAGATTTCCTCCAGTTTCTGGCTTTTCTTCTGATTTTAGTCGCATTGGTTTTGTTTGTGCAAAACATTTTCATTTTACATAATCAAAATTATCCATTTTACCTTCCATGAACCTCTCTATCTCTTGTTTGGTCATGAACTCTCCCTCAGTACATAGATCTGACAGGAAATTTTTCCACATTCTATTAATTTGTTTATGATATTACCCGTTATCATGTACACATTTTGAGCTTATCTTGGTAAATGATTTGAGATATTGGTCTCTGTTCTCCAGTTTTCCTAGCAGTTTTTTTTCTTGTAGTGAGTTCTTGCCCTAACAGCTAGGATCTTTGTTGGGTTTACTAAATCATAGGTAACCATGGTCATTTATTTCTATATATTGTGTACCTAATTTGTTCCACTGATCAACTGCTCTGTATCTTATCTAACAATATACTAAACTGTTTTGAGAATTTCAGCTTTGTAATATAGTTTGGGATTTGCCTTTCCTTTACATTGTTTTCATTGATTCCTTTGAAATTCTTCACTTTTTGTTCTTCCAGATGAATTTTGTTATTTTTTTTTAGCTTAAAAAGTAATTCTTTGATGGTTTGATTTTTATGGCACTGAATAAGTAAATTACTTTGGGCCATATTGTTGTTTCTTTATATTGACTCAGCCTACCCCTGAGCAATTAATATTTCTCCAATTATTTGGATCTGTATTTGTGAGAAGTGATTTATAATTGTGTTCATGTAGTTTTGGTGTGTGTCTTGGCAGGTAGACTCCCAAGTATTTTATATTATCTGTAGTTATTTTAAATGAAATTTCCCTTTCTATCTCTTTCTGTTTGATTTCATTGGTAGTATATGGAAATGCTAATGATTTATGTGGGTTTATTTTATATTATGCAATTTTTGTATAGTTATTGTTCTGACCAGCTTTTTTGGTTGACTCTCTAGGTTTCTCTAAATATGTGAATGTATCTGTTAAAAGTAATAGTTTCCTCATTGACTATGCTTCACTTTCTTTTCTTTGTCTTGTTGTAGCTAGCATTTATAATACAATGCCGAATAGTAATGGTGATAATGGCACCCTTAAATTCTCCTTGATCTCATTGGAAAGGTTTCAAACTTACCCATATTATAAATAATGTTTGCTCCTGGTTTTAGATAGATACTACTTATCTGCAATATTCTTCCTCTTTTTTTTAAACCATACATCCTTTTTATTGTTAAGTCATAAAGAGGTATCAAAATTAAAAGAGCAAAATTACAGGAGACTTAATATAACTACTAGGAGAATTGAAGGAAGTGGCAAAGGGACTAGGTGCAGGGCAGAATAAATGAATATGGGAACGATAAAGTTGGGTACAACAGTGAACATGTGCTGGAAGATACTAAGGGAGAGGATCTAGTGAAAAGTTTGATCAAAGACAAGCGCCTAGGTAAAGAAATATTGGGACTAGAGTTCTAAAACCCCAACATGTGCTTAGGAGTGTTCCTGGCACATTGGCGCTCTGTCATACTCTCCTTCTTCAGCTTCTTTTTCATCATCCTTGATCAACTCCAGCTGCTTGTTTGCTTTGTTCTTTCTCAACTTTTTCCAGGCTCTCCAATGAAGAATCCACTTTCTGTTTTATCTGGGTCATCTCCTTCTTAATTGTCTGAAGATCATCACCTTTCAATTTGCCAGATTTGAATGAAGAGCCCCGCTGCCCACTCTTGGAATTAAAGCCACTTTTTGCCTCTACGGGAAGTGTTTCCTGATACACTTTGGCGTTTGGAGGGCACCACTGCATGAGCAATGCGAGGAGGAGGTGGTACACGTGCTGGGTAACTGTACATCCTGTCATAATCATCTCATTGAAAATCATAATCCAGTTCAAAGGAAGAGCCGTACATCTCCGCTGCAGAGCGCTTCACACCTGCTTTTCCTCGGTTCACTTTTGGCTCTTCAGCCAGATTAACATCTAGTACCTGGCCAGCAATCATTTTGCCATCCTCTCCTGCCACAGCAGCACAGGCATTTCGCTTATTAACATACTGAGCAAAGGCAAAACTCTTATGAATGGAGCAGCCCACGATCTTGCCATACTTGGAGAAAATGGCTTAAACAACAGTCTTCTTAACAACCAGAGTGTTGAGAATCCCAATGAAGACACAAGAGTTCACGGACCGGGGGTCAGTCTTGTTGGTGACATTGCTGGCCATGGTGTTTGATGGCAGGGGTCAAACAGCCACAAGTGTCAATGAAGATCAAAAAAAATCTCACAGGTGGGGAGAGGGAGAAAAGGTTCGATTCTGAATCTCCGCCTCCCGGATCCGATAGCGGTAAAGAAACGGACTACTGCCCCAGATAGCCTCTTCAGCCGTTACTGCTACTTCTCCGTCCCAGTCTCTGTCTCCTCACAAAATGGCCCCCGCATCTCATCCACAGACACCACGAAAAATTACAATTTACTTTCTAATGCGTGGTTCCCAGAACTGAATAAAATCCTTCTGACCATGGCTCAATAGAGTAAGAGTTATTATCCATCTTCTGGGCATTATCCTTCTGTTAATTCAGTTTAATATTGGATTTAATTATTTTGGCTACCATTTCACACTATTGGGCTTGAAATGGATAAGCCCTTGGCATTTCCAAGCACATCTCTTTTTATCCTGTACTTGTGACATTTCTTTCTCAAACCTGAATCCTAGAGTCCTGAATCCAAATCCTGTCTCAGACATATGAAATATATAACCCTGGGCAAGCCACTTAACCTCTCTCAGCCTAAACTTCTTCATCTTTAAAATGGGGACAATAAAGCAGCTCATAAAAAGCACCTTTCTCTTTTTTTTTATAGCATTAAGGTAAGAAGAAGAAATGGAAGGGATAAGCATAGGCAATGAGGAAACAAAAATACTACTTTTTGCAGATGATATCTTAGATACTTAGAGAACCCTAGAGAGTCAACTAAAAAGCTCAAATGAGATAACATGTGCAAAGTGCTTGGCCATTTCTATGTTGTTCTTTCCCTCGTAGGCCCATTCATGGGCACTGAGAAGAAAAAGAGCCTTTAAAATATAATATTCTAGGTCTTAATTCTAGGTCTGTCACCCATTTTCATTCAGAATCATTGCAAAATCACTTTTTTCTACATTATAACTATATCTAAATTCTTTGTCAATAAAAGGGGATATTATACATTAGTTACTATATAATATAATGGAACTTTGCTGTACAAACATTATAGAATATGAAATATGTCAATGATTAGTGGAAAACATGGATTTTAGAGTCAAAAGAACAGAGTTTGAGCTGTGGTTTCGAAATGTGCTGATATTACAAACTTGGGCAAATTGCTTTCTCTTTGTTTAAAATGGAGATGATAACACTTGTATTGCATGTTTTATAGGCTTTTTCTAGAGAGACTTCTATAAATTCTAAAATATGATATAAATATGAGTAAGTATTATTATTATCATTATATCATTCTCATCTCTTCCATGCAGGAAAACCAGGGTTCAAGTCCTTTTTGATATACATACATACAAACATTTATCATACATACGTTATATCATAATAAACTCCTTTTTCACAAACATGCACAATTTCTTTTGTTGATGTATTGTAGACTGAGTAGTTATAATTATTGTTCTTGGTTACCTTTTGATTCCACTGTTGGATCTTAGTTGTTTCATATTTGTTGTTATTATATTTGTTGTTCAAGTGGGTCTGACTCTTCATGAATTCATAGACCATACAAGACTCTTCTGTCCTTGAGTATCTTTCAAAGTACGTCGAAGTTCATGTTCATTGTGTCAATGCTGCTATCTATCCATCTCATCCTCTGCCATCCCCTTTTCCTTTTGCCTTCAATTTTTTGCAATATCAGGATCTTTTTCAATGAGTCTCTTCTTTGTGGCCAAAGCCTTTAAGTTTCAGCTTCAGTATTTGACTTTTCAGTGAATTGTCTGAATTAATTTCTTAAAGTGTTGACTGATTTGATCTCCTTGCTGTCCATATCTTTTGACTAAGTGAAGAGAATCAGGAGAGCAATTTACAAAAAGACTATAATATTATAAAGAAAAAAATGATTTTAAAAGGTTTAAGAACTCTGATTAATATAGTGACCAACCATGATTCTAGATGAACTATGATGAAGCATGCATAATGTTTTCCTGACAGAGAAGTACAGAAAAAGACACATCATTGGTCATGAATCTTTTTTCTTGTTGTGTGTATTTTGTAGAAGGAACTTTTTTCTTGGTTGGAGTGAGGAATTAGGGAAGAGGATGGAATGTTAATGATGCAGAAAAAGAGATTGTAATAAAAGAATTTTTAAAAATGTACAAAAGATAACAGAATGAAGTTGAGTGAGGTGCAACAAGTAGGATAGCTTTGAAATTAATATACTTGATGTATTATATACTTAACATATGAGTTGTACATAAATGATATTTAAAAAATTCCAAATAAAATTGTTATCCAAACTAAAAAATGTGCATATGGTGTTCAAGGTCTTTTGTTTGTTTGTTTTTGCTGCATTTACTGGCTAGAAATTGATATAATCTTGCAATGCCTTCATACAGCTCTTTAATATCTCTGGTATTTGATACCTGTCCTTGGGTTTTTCCTTGACACCTTCACCTTTCTACTTATGGTTTGTAGCATGGAAACAGCTGTTGTGTGGAGGTAATGAAATATTTTTACTCTTTCTGTCAAATATTGTGAAGGAATGTATTAATTTTGGATTCATTTTAGGTACCAGGTTTTGTGAATTTCTCTGTTTGGCATAATTAGATTCATGCCATTAAACTGAAAAAGGGACTTTCAGAATTCCAAAAGTGTGACTTGTACTTTTGAGGCATTATTAAGTCCTTACCTATAACTGGTGAGATTTGTTTATAATAGTTTGATATAATTTGGGTGAATAGTTATTCATGTCTTCTATTTCATGTACTCTTTTGGCTTATCAACTTTGATGATTCATTGCTACCTTCACTGGAGCACTTTTTACAGAAGGCATAGTATTGATATTTCTGATTAATTATAACTTATCTTGCTTGTAGATTCAGGATGTGAGGGAGTGTGATAAAGTCAACTGTCCTTCATCTCAAGATTATCATTATGGTACTTTTAAGTAGGGCCAACCAACAACCGCTATGATCTCCCTTGTATTACTTAGATTTCTAGAATAGTTACATCAAGTTGGCTGGAGCATTAACCCAGACACTGATGTTACTAGAACCCAAGTGGTCATCTTCTCAGTGTTTCTGCTGCATTTTCACAGCTACTGCTGTGCTCTCACAGCCACAAAGTCTCCATTCACACCACCTGGATGATATTCTTTTAATTTGCCATTAAATATTCCTCACCTCTTCCATATGGATGTCATTATTGGTACTATCTGTTCTGGGCTTAAACTAAGGGCCTTTAGTTACTTCATCATCATCAACAACAACACCGTTTAAAGGGATGAACTCTGAGGACAGAGGAAAATTTAGGTTCCAAGGTATGACTAAAATACTTTAAAGTATTTGGATGAAAATCATGAAACAGCATTTAGTTTGCACTGTCCTCCTCATTCTAACTTTTTCCCTTTATGATTGTATATCAGATCTTCCAAAACCTCGGGGTCTTTCAGAATACTACTGAATTGATTGTAGCTAATCTAACCATATTTGACCACTTGACAGTCTCATCTGATGTAAATTAATTTAGATTTTTTAAATTAAATTAGGGTTTTAGGAATTCAATGAAATTTTGTTCATTTGAGCTGTTTGATATCATTTTAGTTAATAATTTGGAAATATTCTCCCTGCATCTCTTGAGGTGTTGCAAATTTATATAAGCATCTCTTGTCTAAGACTCTGATTTTCTGACTTTTAAAAATGTCCCCAGTTAATTTTAACCATAGAACTTTTGATCTCACATAAGTGAACGCTATCAGGTGAGAACTGAAGCAAAAATGCTGGTTTCCCAAGCTAGAGGTATACTTTTTTACTGTGGAAGGGCTATTTGCAATCTTATATGGAGTGTTTAATATTTAATACACAATATCCATGCACTTTTCATGGGTAATAGAAGCTTGGTCTGAGGCTTTTTTAAAATCCAGAATAAACTGAATTTTCCAAGATAGTGAGGAAAGCTTAGTCTTTTAAATCCAGAATAAAGTGAATTTTCCAAGACACAGAGAAAGCTTATTCTATAGTAGAGCTTTCAATAGATTAATGCAATGAATTGGGGGAGAGGTGAGAAATGGGAAAGGGAAGGAATAGATCATATTTGCACAGAGTATTTCCAAAACCAGTTTGAATTCCATATTTCATAATATCTGTTAGTTGCTTCAATGAACACTTAGTCATAAAACATCTTAAGGGAAACAAATTCATTTGTCAGTCACCACTGAATTAACATGCAGTTCAATTATATCTAGACATCCTCTAATGTCTAGAACTTCAAACAACCAAAACTGGAAGGGACTTCAGGTACCCAAATCATGAATCCCATTTGGAATATCCCAAGAAATGATAAGCCAAGGAAGACCTTCAATGATAAAGAATTTCCTCCCCAGTGAGGCAACCTATTCCATTTTTGGAAAGTTCAAAACATTAGGAAGATTTCCTTTATGTTTACTTGAGGCTTGCTACTCTGTAACTTTCACACAAAGGGCTTCATTTTGATTTTGAACATTTTTTCAGATAGTTTTTAAGAGTTTACTTTTATCAATTTAGAAAATAATTTGTTTCATGTGCTTTGTCTGATCTCTTACCCATTGGAGAAGGACTCTTAATTTATCTCCATTCCCTATAGATTTTTGGATGTCAATCTTTCATTAGAGACATTTAGAACAAAGATTTTTCCTAACCTATATTATTTTTTCACATTTATTTTATTCGTGCAAAAAGCTTTAAAATTTTTGTTTGACGGATGTCACCTATTTTGTCTTTTATACATTTCTATCTTACACCTAGTTGTGCACTTTTCACCTATATTCTTCCTATTTCCTTGTGTATTTAATTTTTTTTGTTGTCTTAGTGGTATAGCTAACATTTCAAACACTGCATCGATGGGGGTGGAGCAGAGCACTTTGGCTTCCCCCTGAAATTAGTGGAAAAGCTTCTAGTGCTTATTCATTTCAACAATGCTAATTCTTGGTTTTAAATATATATGTACATATACACGTACCTATATATTCTATTATACTAAGGAAAGGACCATTTGTCCTTTGAATCTTACATTAAAAAAATGAATGTTTTATTTAGTTGAATGCTTTCCCCCCTGCATCTATTGAAATAATCATGATTTTTATTATTTGCTCTTAGTATTATTTATGTTCCTATTTTTCTCACATTGAACTATTTTGAGTTCCTGATATAAATGATACAAAAATAGGACAATAATTTTAGAGTTGGAAAGTACCTCAGAGGTCATTGAGTCCAACAACCTTACTTTATACTTTGGGAAAATGATCCCTAAAGAAGTTAAATGACTTGCCTAGAGTTACACAGATAGTAAGTCACAGAGCAAATATTTTAATTGAGTTCTTCCCACCCTTACCCCTCTAAGGTCCAGTACTCATTTCATGGCACCATGTCTCAATTATGGCTGTATGCTCTTTTCTTTTTTTAAGTTTTTCATATTTTATTATTTAATATTTTAGTTTTCAATATTGATTTCCACAAGATTTTGAGTTACAGATTTTCTCCCCATTTCTACCCTCCCACCACTCCAAGATGGCATATATTCTGATTGCCCCGTTCCCCAGTCAGCCCTCCCTTCTGTCACCCCACTCCCCCCCCCGCCCCTACCCCCTTCCCCCTTACTTTCTTGTTGGGCAGGATAGATTTCTATGCCCCATTCCCTATATGTGTTATTTCCCAGTTGCATGCAAAAACAACTTTTTTTTGGAGCATCTCCTTTTAAAACTGTGAGTTTCAAGTTCTCTCCCCTCTTCCCTTCCCACCCACCCTCCCTAAGAAGGCAAGCAATTCAACGTAGACCACACATGTATCATTATGCAAAACACTTCTACAATAATCATGCTGTGAAAGACTAACTATATTTCCCTCCATCCTGTCCTGTCACCCTTTATTCATTTTTCTCCCTTGACCCTGTCACTTTTCGAAAGTGTTTGCTTTTGATTACCTCCTCCCCCTATCTGCCTTCCCTTCTATCATCCCTCCTTTTTTATCCCCTTCCCCCTACTTTTCTGTGGGGTAAGATACCCAATTGAGTGTGTATGTTATTCTCTCCTCAAGTCAAATCCAATGAGAGCAAGATTCACACATTCCCCCTCTTCCCTTCCAACAGAACTGCTTTTTCTTGCCACTTATATGTGAAAAGATTTACCACATTCTATCTCTTCCTTTCTCCCTCTCTCAATATATTGCTCTCTCACCCCTTAATTTAATTTAATTTTTTTAATATCATCCCTTCATATTCAACTCACCCCATGCCCTCTGTCTATATACATGTATATTCCCTTCAACTACCCTAATACTGAGAAAGGTCTCATGAATCATACACATCATCTTTCCCTGTAGGAATGTAAACAAAACAGTTCAACTTTAGTAAGTCCCTTATGATTTCTCTTTCTTTTTTACCTTTTCATGCTTCTCTTGATTCTTGTATTTGAAAGCCAAATTTTCTATTCAGCTCTGGTCTTTTCATTCAGAAAGCTTGAAAGTCCTCTATTTTATTGAAAATCCATATTTTGCCTTGGAGCATGATACTCAGTTTTGCTGGGTAGGTGATTCTTGGTTTTAATCCTAGCTCCTTTGACCTCTGGAATATCATATTCCAAGCCCTTCGATCCCTTAATGTAGAAGCTGCTAGATCTTGTATTATCCTGATCGTGTTTCCACAATACTCAAATTGTTTCTTTCTGGCTGCTTGCAGTATTTTCTCCTTGACCTGGGAAATCTGGAATTTAGCAATGATATTTCTAGGAGTTTTCTTCTTGTGATTTTTTTCAAGAGGGATTGGTAGATTCTTTCAATTTCTATTTTACCCTCTGGCTCTAGAATATCAGGGCAGTTCCCTTGATAATTTCTTGAAAGATGATGTCTAGGCTCTTTTTTTGATCATGGCTTTCAGGTAGTCCAATATTTTTAAAATTATCTCTCCTGGATCTATTCCCCAGGTCAGTGGTTTTTCCAATGAGATATTTCACATTGTCTTCCATTTTTTCATTCCTTTGATTTTGTTTTATAATGTCTTGGTTTCTTATAAAGTCACTAGCTTCCACTTGCTCCAATCTAATTTTTAATGTAGTATTTTCTTCAGTGGTCTTTTGTACCTCCTTTTCCATTTGGATAATTCTGCCTTTCAAGGCATTCCTCTTCTCATTGGGTTTTGGAGCTCTTTTGATATTTGTATTAGTCTATTTTTTAAGGTGTTATTTTCTTTAGTATTTTTTTGGGTCTCCTTTAGCAAGTCATTGACTTGTTCTTCATGATTTTCTTGCATCACTCTCATTTATCTTCCCAATTTTTCCTCTACTTCTCTTACTTGCCTTTCCAAATTCTTTTTGAGCTCTTCCATGGCCTGAGACCAATTCATGTTTTTCTTGGAGGCTTTTGATGTAGGTTCTTTGACTTTGTTGACTTTTTCTGGCTGTATATTTTGTCACCAAAAAAGATTCTATAGTCTGAGTCCATTTTCATTGCCTGTTCCTGTTCCCAGCCAACTACTTGACTCCTGAGCTTTTTGTCAGAGTAGGACTATTTGTAGAATATAGAGTACTTTGTCCCAAGCTTTAAAGGTCAAGTGCTGCTGTTTTCAGAGCTACATCTACTCCACCTTCACCACAAGTTCTGCCACAGCAGTGCATCTCCTCCCCCAAGAACCACCAACCAGGATTGTGACCCAAATCCAAGCAAAGCACAGCAAGAGAACCTGCCTCTGTGCCAACAAAGTGCTCCTTGCACTCCCACTCCAATCTGTTGCTTGATTGTGAACCAGGGACTCTGGAAGCAACTGATGCTGGAGCTCTGGAAGCATCCACAGGAGCTTCCTGCTGCTGCTGCCGCTGCCACCTCTGTGCACCTCTGCCACCCCCATGGCTGGGGCTGGAATGCTCTCACTTCTATTCTAGCAGTTTTTCCTTTAACCTGCTCCATGGTCTTTGGCATTTCTGGGTTGAGAAGTCTGGTAACTGCCACAGCTCAATGATTCATGGCCCTCAGGCCTGCTCTGCCTGACTCCCAGTCTGGTTGGTCCTGGTGTATCCCATGCTGGGCTGTACTCTGCTCCCAGCACTGTGTGATAGACCCTTCCCAGCGACCATCCAGGCTGTCCTGGTTTGGAGACCTGCTTCCCTCTGCTATTTCATGGGTTCTTCAGCACTAGAATTTGTTCAGAGCTATTTTTTATGGGTGTTTGGAGGGATTTGGGGGAGAGCTTAAGCAAGTCCCTGCTTTCCAGCTGCCATCTTGGCTCCTCCCCCCATATACTCTTTTCTAATATATTGTTGCATTTTTGCATGCTATTTTGTCTGATTCAATAATTACATATCTTACTTCTGTGACCATTCTTATTGAAGTCATTGTCTCAATTAATTTTAGTTGATTCTCAATGGTTTTCTAAACCATTCTAAACCGTATCTGTAGAATGAGAATTTTGTTTATATGTTGCCTATGCTTAATCCTTTAACTTTTTTTCTTATTGCAATAGCTGGCATGTCTAGTATTGTTATGTAGGAGTAGTAATAATAAAAACTAGAATTTACAGTATATCTTGTGTTTTGTCTTTACATACATAATCTCATTTGATCTTCATAACAGCCCCGTGAAGTAGATGCTATTATAATCTCCCAAGATGAGGAAACAGGCTAACAGAAGTTGAATAATGTGCTTAAGACCATATAGCTCAAATATTCCTGACAACAAATTCAGCACTCTATACACTGAACAACCTAGATGCCTATAGTGGTGAAAATAAGCATAATTTCTTTATCCCTGATCTTATTGGAAAGACCTCTAACTTTTCTCCATTGCATATAATGCTTCTTTTTGGATTTAGAGAAATACTAGTTACTATATTAAGAAAATTTCTACTTATTTATGTTATTTCTATAATTTAAATACTTTTTTGTTTATATATTCAGAATTTTGCTTAGCACAATGATACTTAATAACTGTTTGTTGATTTATTCTTTTTGTTGTTGTGTCGTTGTCATTATTATGATTTCACCAATTAAAGAATTGTAGTTAAGAAAATTTCTCACATCAAAGCAGATTGGCACTTGTTTTGCAAGGTTTTAGCGAACTTCTTGGGGTACTGTGAGGTCAAGTGACTTGTTCACGGTCATTATACCACTATATATTAGAGGTGGACATTTTCCTCAGATCTTTCTGGTACCCAGGACTCAGCTGTCACTCTACTATGCAATGATGTCTTTGTTGTAGGTGTATATTCTATGTCTATATTCATTTAACTATAAACATGGTGCCTTCCCCTAGTAGAATGTAATGTAATGATATGTTTAGTTGCCATCCACTAAAGTTTCTTTGCAATGCTACTTCTCAGTGAAGCTACTGTTGCAGCTGCTTTGAGGAGGTACTACTCTCTTAGAGTGACACCACCCAGGCCTTATGTTTCAGAGTTTGTCAACACATTTACATCTCTAACTTTAATTAGCCTCATATCTCTGCCTAGCTGACATACAAAAAAAAAAAACTCTGACAGCTGTGATATTTTTTCCCTTACATCTCCAACCTTTGAGGGTCTTCCATCCTCACCTCTATCTGAATTAGACTGAATAAATTGCTTTCACCTCTTTCCCATATTAGAGTGTAGAGGCACTGCTCCTCTTTGCCTTTCCCCTACCACATGGTCCATACTTCCTACTATGTTGTTTTGAGTCTGAGGATAAACACAAGCACCCCTTTCTATGTATTTTTTAATTCCTAATATCTCTCTGTAGGTAGGACCCAGATGAACAAATTATATGGAAGACTTAATCAGCTGGAAAAAAACAATACATACGTTGGAGAGAAAGGTCAGAAGTGTTCCTGCTATCCAGGAAAGGCAACATCCCATTTATGTCAGAATTCTGACCATCCCCCCATCAGATATTAATGTCAAACTTACCAGCCTATCATTTGAAAGTTTACTGAATTGAATTTGCCATCTTCCATTTTTGGACAATCTGTTCCAGGAGCCATCTTCCAGGTTTTTGTTGTTGTTCAGTCATTTTCAGTCATGTTTGACTTCATGACCCCTTTTGGGGTTTTCTTGGCAAAGACACTGGAGTGGTTTCCTATTTCCTTCTCCAGCTCATTTTATAGATGAGGAAACTGAAGCAAAAAGCGTTAAGTAACTTCCCTATTGTCACACAGCTAGTAAGTGTCTGAGGCTGGATTTGAACTCAGGAAGATGAGTTTTCCTCACTCCAGGCCCAGCACTCTATTCACTGTGCCACCTAGCTGCCCCCCCTATTTTACTTTTTATAATTCCTCAAAGTTTACTGACAGTAGTTTCACATGCATTTTTCCAAGTTCTTTCATTACCTAGTACATAATTCATCCAGGCCAGGTGACTTGTTATAAGCAGCTAGGCTTTCTCTTACTATCTCCTTAATTATCTTGAACTTCAATTCTCTTTAAACTGTTCTCTCTATCCTAGTCTGATTATCCTTGTAAATAAAAGGAAGGGACAGAGGGAACTGGATAGTCATATCTTCTCTGTGTTATATTATCCTGAAGATACAAGGTACCCTGAGGCAAAGACAGGATCACCACCACTACTGGCTGCCATCTTACCTCACACAGTGAAAGTTCAGGACTTTCAGCCTAAGGGCCTTGGTAATATCCATGCCCACTAACCATTTGATCTGCCTCCAGTCCAGTCTCCCAAACCATGGTTTAGGGAAAAAGTTATTTGAGAGAGGTGATCCATCTTCCTCATCACTGCCAGTGACAATTGCTGAGCAACTGCTATCAACAATTAGGTAAATACAAGAGCCCTGGTGATGGCAGCACCTCCCATTAAACTGGTCCTGTTTCCAGCAGAACCCTCATGGCCATCATCCAAGGAAGAAACTGCTGTGAAGTTCACACCAAGTGCCAACTACCAATCAAATATAAGGCAGGTAAGACACCATAGCTGAATCAGTAACGCGCCCTGAGGAATACATAAAGAGATGGAATGTGCCAGGCAAGTCAGACCACTATTACCACCTGGACTAATATTTTGCCTCAGATTCTTTTTGATTACCTTAAAAATTTTATTTCATTTTTAAAATAAGCCAATATCTGCCTTCTCTTCTTCCCATTTCATTCTACCTCACCTCCAACTGAGAATGAAAGAAAAACAAAAACAAAATCCCTATTACAAATGTGTAGGGGGCAATTAGGTGGCATAGTGGATAGAGCCGATTGAATAGGCTCCAGGTGGGGCCAACAAAGAGAGGTCTGATTAGAGATAGGCCCACACCCTTTCACTTACTAGGTACAAGGCCCCAGGCTACTCAGCAAACTAGTTTGCTAGTTTGAGAGAGTCTGGAAGCCCTCAGGGCCCTAAGGGGAGTTGCTAAAACCAGAGTCACTGATATGTACCTGAGTTCTAGTCAATCAGATGATGTCCAGGGACTATATAAAAAGAGAGAACAGAACTTGGAAACAGGAGAAACTGAGGACTGAGAGTGGAGCTGGACACAACAGAGCTGGAAGAGAGCAGCAGTATTTTTTTATGGTATGATCTTTAACATTCATGTAACATATCAATCTTGAATTTACTGTAAAATGTGGCATACGATGTTTGTCTAAGCCTAATTTTTGTGAGATCGTTTTCCAATTTTTCCCATCAGTTTTTATGAAATAGGAAGATATTTCCTAAGTAAATTAAGCTTTCAGAATTATTTAACACTGGTTTATTGAGTTCCATTCTTTTTCATTTTCCTCTTCTACTTGTTGCATGATCTACTTTTTTATTTTTGAATCAATACAACTTATTTTGATGGCTGCTTTGTAATACACTCTGAGGTCTGAATTAAAAATCCCTTTCATTTATACTCTTTCCTCTTTAATGACTAGCTTTTTAAGTGGGCCTTGACTGACAGGTAGGATTTTACCAGCAAGAAAAAATGGCAATACTACAAAGAAGAAGGGAGGTGGTATGGCAGAATGAAAAAGAGCAGAAAATTTAGGGGACGAAGTAGTCTAGCATAGTAGATAGTGTGTTGGATTTGGAGTTATGAGACCCCAGCTGGAATCTTGTCTATGTGACTTGTATGGTGAGTCAATTAAACTCTTCTGTCTCATTTTAAAAAGAATGAGGGTCTTGGATCAGATGGCCTTATCTATGATCTTGGGATCCACTGACTGGACAAAGTCTTTCATGGCATACTTATGGAAAAAATATAAAAATATGGGCCAAGTCATAATAGTTAAATAGATTAGGAAATATTTGGATGCCCAGTCCCAAAGAATTGTCATTGTCAATGTTATCCTTGAATCAGGTCTCCAATGGATTGTTCCATTTATCGCTTATTTATTCATCTTTTATTTATTTACCATTTTTAGTAGTAAATTTGATGACAGTATATATGTTAAGTTGGAACGTAGGTTACTTACTACCTGTTTGATCTTGAACAATTTTATTTGTCAGTAAATGATAACCCAGATGTTTAAGTTAGCTATGTGTTTTGATCATGTGTGGTATAAACTAAAAAGCATACACTTGTATAGAAGATCTCAAGTAAACAGAAAAAGATGTGAAATCTACTATAAGACTTTTTGTTTCTTGTCGTGTCTTTGACTTTGTAAGGGGGTTACCTAACCAAGTTATATGTGTACACAACTCAACTGGAACCATTGTGATTGCTTCCTCTACAGAGCCTCCATGTACTTGCAAAAGTGATTTTGCTAAAGTTTAGGTGTGATCTTGTTACTTCCTAACTCCATAAATTACAATGGCTCCCTATTGATTTTAGGGTCAAACATATGTACCTCTAAATTGGCCTTTATAACCCCTTCACGGTCTTGCCCTGTCCTAATCCTCCAACATTGTTATACATCTTGAAGGATTTTGCAGCCCAATTCTAGCCCAATAACCCTCCTAGAGATAGGAGAAGACATCACGCAGCATTAGTGGCCCTGGCCTCTGCCCATTCTGGACCCTGTCTTCCTATTCTCCCTCTCACTAGACCTACTGTCAGTGTCAACAGAGCTCTTTTCCTACTGTCTACATAGAAGGGCCAGACCTCAGATAATACCTAGCCATGAAGTATGTATATATTAAATAGCTCAACATCCTCCCTTCTACCATTCCCTTTTCCCCACCACAGAGGTCTCTCTCACAGGGGGATACTAATACTTGTAGCAACCTTACTGTGTTATTGTGAAGCTTAAAAATGTATGTAAAATGCTCTGCAAATCTTAAAGCAGTCTAATAATGTCAGTTATTATTGTCATCCACACCATTCTTCAGTTAGCTTACATTCGACTCCATCTTTCTTGGAAATCTCTGACTCAAGGGACTCACAGTTTTTACCCTTATCTTTGATCTGTTTGTCTCTCATGTGCTAAGTTTGTGTAGGTCACAGTTACTAGCTACATATTGAGGACCATCTTCTTATTCTTGTGAAGTTTAGTTTTTCTAAGCTGGTATCAGATTTTGGTGAAATTAAATTTCCAGGTAACTTCAGTGGGGGTTCCATTATCCTTGGTACCTTCTGTCACATATCAGGTCATTCCAATAGTTTATTGAAGGACTCTATTCCTTCTTGAAGCTTTGTCCTCAGTGGTGAACAAATGAGTTTAATATTTTATCTCTGGAATTCCTTCAGTTTTTAAACTCATTTAAAGAGGAGAGATCAATTAGCCAATCAAAAAACATTAAATACCTGTTCTATGCTAGCAATGAAGCAGATCCTGGGAAAACAAAAACAAGGGAAAGAAACAATTCCTACTTTCAAGGAGCTTACAATCTATCAAAGTTGACATTAGCTGTTGTTTAGTCATTTTCAGTCATGTCTGACTCTTCCTGACCTATTTTGTGGTTTTCTTGGCAACGGTACTGGAATAGTTTGCCATTTCCTTTCCAGCTCATTTTACAGAGGAGGAAACTTAGGTAGACAGGTTTGAGTGACTTGCTCAAGATTGCACAACTAGTAAGTGCCTGAGGCCAGAACTTAGGTCTTCTTGACTCCAGGTCCTATGTTCTATCCACTGTGCCACCCTAGCTGACATAAATGCACGTGTAAATATCTGAAGAGTCAATACAAAGAGAGCATATCAATGCAAAGTAGTTAAATGGAATGTGGTGGTGGTTGAGAGGATCAGAAAGGCTTCATATAGAAGGTGGCACTTGAGGGAATCTGCAAGGCAGAGGGGTGGAGGGGGTGCATTGCACATTTGGGGAAAATGGAAAAAGGAGTTCCTAGTGTGAGAGAAGAAAAGTTTGTGGGGATTCTGGAAAAGGAGTAAGAGTAGAGAGCTTGGTTGGGGTCAGGTTGTGAATAGCTTAAAAGTCTAAACAGTTGGGGTTTCATCTTCGAGGCAAAACAGATGCATTGGAATAGATTGAGTGAGACAATGACTTACAACTGTGCTTAAGGAAAATCATTTTGGCAGTTGTGTGGAATATCGTTTGGAATAGAGGGAGATATGAGGCAGGAAAACTAATTTGAAGATAATTGCACTGGGCTAGGTGAGAACTGGTAAAGCCCACAACTAGGGAGATGACTGAATGAAGAAAAGAAGTAGTGTATGAGAAATCTGGAAATGGCAAGGTTTGGCAACTTACTGGAGATGTGGGTTGAGGAAGAATGAGGAACTGAGGAAAAACTCTAAGACATCCTGGGAGATTGGAGAAGTGGTGTTTACTTCAATTGAAATAGGAAAGTTTTGAAGAGTGGTGGGTTTGGATGAGAAAACGTATCCTGTTTTGGATATATTGAGTTTGAAATGTCCCTGGGACTTCTGGTTTGAAATGTTCAATAAGATGCCATCTGACCATGATGATAGAGTGATCAAGTCAGGACAGACTAGTTCTAGCAGAACTTCTACAGAAAGAATCACAAAAGAGTACCAATTTTAGTAATTACCAAGGAATTCAAGGAGAAACTAACATGTGCTGCAAGTTTTAGACCCAGAGAACAGCAATCAGATTATGTCCTAGATAAGTCTTCAACCTAGAGATCAGAAAGTTTTAAGCTCACTAGACTGAGTCACAGCTAAGGTCCTTGAAGACCACAGTACACTATACCCAAGAAAGTATTGGCAAGAACCCAGACCAATACATTGAAGGAACTAACAAGATCCTTATTTTCCTTCTACAAGTGCACAAAACATTTCCCTGATGCAAATACCCAATTTAGGAAGTAAAAATTAGAAAAAAGGGTAAACCAAAAAAGGCCCTAATGAGTAAGAAACATTGTGGATCCAGGGCCACCCAAGATACAAAGCCAGGAAAAAAAAGAATTCCACAGTATCTGTAAACAAAGCTTCAAAAGAAAATACGTAGTGGTCTAGACTAGAATTTTTGGAAAAATGAACAAGAATTAAAAATTATATTTGAATTATATATATGAAAGCTCTGCCTAGGGGAACAACATGCTGTGAAGCAACCAAGTTCATCCAGAGAACTAAATAAGAGGGAATTATGGCAAAGTGCCAGTGTGTGTGTGTGTGTGCATGGTGGAGAGGGGCAAGCAAAGGGAACTAGCATAGAGCTGAGGCCAGTTCTGTCTTTCTAAAAGTGATTTAGGAAAGAGATTGAAACTGGGTCAGAGTTGAGATCTAGTCCTAGGGGATTCATCATCAAAGGGGAAGGAGTCAGAAAGTGAGTATTAGCAGAATATAAGGGGAAATGAAAGACTAAAATTACCAATGTTCTCAGGAGAAACAAAATAGTTTAAGACATTGAGTATAATCACATAAACCAAGAGGGAAGATAATAATAACAAAAAGGAAACTGAACTCCAGGACTTCAAAATGAGTCCTAATATCTTTGAATGAATATGGCATGACAATGGAAATTGAATCAACATCTGATGAGGTAGAAGTCCTGTGGATAACCAAGAGAATACAGAACAGCAAAGAATGCTCCTGAATTACTCAAGAGAGAATAAAATTTAGGAAAGTAGAATGTATAGCTCGTACAGCAGAAATAATTGGTAGAATTAGAAAAACTTGAATTCATGTTGGGAAATCCCTCCAAAAATATGAAAAAGAGAACAACTGATTGGTGTGTGAAAGGCAATCTAAAATAAGAGAAGCAAAAAAAAACCCAATAATGCCAAAAGAAAACATTACTTCTGTATGTGCAAAATATATTGATCTTAAAGATAACATGCATTGATGTTATATCTACCAGAAGTTTAAAAAAACAAAACAAAACCCAAAAGCAAAACAAAACCTCTCAAATCCTTAAATACAGAAATACAAGAAATAATATGAGGAAATTGCGCAGAAGTTCTGGACACAGAAAACAAAATGCCATTTGAAAAAACCTCAGCTCACCTCCAAGACAAGAAAAAGACAGAACAAGAACAGCTATGCTGCAGACTCCAAGACATAATCATGCTACAAACAGTGTATCATGATTAAATTGAATAATTCCAAGTATAAACAAAAATTCTGCAAGAGACCAGGAAAGATATGATTTAATTAAAAGGAAACAAAATTTAAGTAACAGAAGACTATTTTGCATCCCCCAGAAACTGCAGAAGACAATAGAATAATATATACCAAAAGCAAAGGAACTCAAAGTGAAACCCAAGGTAAGAGAAGAAAGGAAGTGGAAGCAATGAACATAGATTTTTCTAGGAATTTGCTGGGAAAGGGAGGAGAGCTAGAGGATAGTAAGGTTTAATGACTTTTTTAAGGATGGAAAAGATGGGTATATCTGAAAACTCTATGTAGGGAGAAACTGAAGATGAGAGTATGTTGATGGATGGGTGAGGTTGATTGAGCAGACATTCTCTTGTATAAGATGGGAAATGATGGGGCCAAAGACTTATATAGAAAAATTGGGCCTGAGGAGGAGGGCCACTACATTATCGGATTGCCAGACAACTCCCAAGATCAATGAATGATCACACCTTTTCCAACTCAGGTTACTTTTGCCTCCCTTCTCACTTTTCCTTCTATGATTCACTCAAGTCGTTCCCAATTGTGAACACCCAATTCAGAGGAATAGCTTTCCAGAATCAGATCATGATAGGTTTATAAAAAATAGATCAAATGCATGTACAGAAGGGGAAATCTATGTTACTAGGGAAATGGACAAGGAACTCATTACCTAAGAGGGTTGCTGATGCAATTCTATGATGGATGAGGTTGGCAACTTGCTTGCAGGAGAGATGTGATGATATGTAAAGGAAGTGCCTTGGAGAGATGTTGGAACATGCAGAAATCCTGCAACTGGTTCCATTTTGCAAACCATGTGTTTAATAGGAGCTTCATGGTTGACTGTGGCTTTGGAGACAAAACTGGTGGTGATAGGGAATATCAAATTCAAAGTCACTAGTTCCTGGATGATAGCATTTGAGATACTTTGGTCACCATGAATACAGACTTCAGCTTTTCACCTCAATGTTTATTCTTTCATTTAGATGAAGAAGATTGAAGGCTATAACTTTTTGAACTTCAAAAGGTCTGGAGAGTAAAGCCCCAAAAGTCTAGGACTCCAAGAGTTATGCTCATTCCTGGTTTTGCAGCAAAAAGCAGTCTTCAAGGCATAGTCCAGCAGGAGCTAATGTAAGGACTCACCCAGCAGTGATGCTTCATTCAGACCTGAACTTAGTGGGACCAGGTTTATGTAGGAACTTTATTATCTGAGTCTACTCCCTCTCTCCAGGGAATAAGCTGGTATAGAGAAGATATAGGGAAGAGTGTGTCCTGCAGGTTTGGACAGAGGAAGTGTTTGCACTTCTATTCTTGCTATATCTTTGGATGAATATCCTTTTGTAAAAACTAATTGGAAATGGAACTGGGGTGCTAGTCACTGGTGAAAAATAGTGGAGGACTGCACTCAGAATGGGAATTTGAGCTGTTACCATTAGGGAAGTGACAACCTAAACCCTCAGGAGTACCCCTAGTGCCCAGAGGGGGAGATATAGCTTTCCTCACTCTGAGAGGGTAATGTCAGAGGATCATTGCTACATATGGTTAATAATGATTTGACAACTTTATACATTTTCCAATAATCAGAGAACTTCAAACGATACAACTTTTAGGTACTACCTTACGTTTATCAAATTAACAGAGAGTTAAGGGATAAAATTAATTGTGAATAGGGCTAAGAGGTTGCAGGTATGCTACTATGCTATTATTTGAGCAGTAGGGTTGTGACATATCTTTGGAGAGTAATCTGGAAAGATACAATAAGAGCTATTAAAATGATCATACTGTGTGACTCAGTGATGTCAGTAATAGGACATTGGACATTATTCAAACAGAAAAAATGCTCTCTCTGTACAAAGATATTAATAGTGGTCATATAATAACAATAACAGCACAAACCTGGAAACAACCTATTTGTCTAATGATTGAAGAACATCAGAATTAATTGTAACATCAGAATTCATTGTGAAATATTTCCTCAAACCTTTGCCTATAAAGTAAAACAATATGGCAAGACTGAAATGAAATGATGTGGAATGAAGCAATCATAATCAAAATACTGCACATATTAATGACAAGAATTCTATTAAAAATAACAGCTCCAATATTTGACAGAGAAGCTGAAATAAGATAAAGAATTACAAAGAATTATTTTTCTTTTTAAAAGGAGAGAGAAAGACAGAGACAGAGACAGAGAAAGAGGGAACGCACAAAAATGCTCTCAGAGAACTTGGACATATCCTAATCCAACCTTTTCATTAAAGTCTAGAGATGATAGGTAACTCATCTTTTAGCAAACTAAATAATCAGGAGTTTATAATTTTGTGTATGACTTTATTTATTATTTTGTTTGTGTGCTTATTTTTGTTTGAAAGGTATTTTGGTGCAGTGATATTACAGTGTGATGTGATCAAAGGAATGCTGGTTTTGGAGACAGAGAACTTGAAAGTGGCTTCCAGTTCTGCTACTTAATATATTGGGTCAGTCATTTACCTACTTTGTGCCTCAGTTTCCTCAGCTCCAAAGTGAGGGGATTTGGGTTTGATGTCCTCTATGGTCCCTTCTAGCTATCAATCTATGATTTTCTGAAATGTTATGATTCTTATTTCAATATTTCACTGGAATGATGTGGGTGTTGGGTGTGCTATTACAAGTCATTCGTGCTTATTTATCCTAGGTGATTCTTGTCCATATTTTTCCTCCATAGAGAAGCTACCCAATATGCTAGAGGACTTCCCGTGGCTCTTTCAATATTATATGGTTTCTCTTCACGACCTGTCTGTCATGATGGCTCATGACCACTCTGTCTGTCATGTCTGTCATGACCAGACCACCTCCGTTACCTAGAATGAATGATGTACTTTACACAATTTCTAATATACAGCTCAGTGTTGGCTATACACTGTAGCCTATTGACACCCACCCTGAATCTTTCCTTGCTCATTGGGCTACCTATAATCGTGATTCTCCTGAGATTGTGGTGTTCATTTATTTACAGACATATAGTATCACTCAGAAAATATTGCTGCTAAACAGATGGACTTTGGCAGCAGGCAGCAGCTTGGAATCATTGGAAAACCTGCACAATTTCCAGGATGCAATCCAGCTTGATCTCTTTCTCATAATTAATTCTGCACACAGTTTATAGTCCATGTGTAGTGCTTACCAAATTATATGTACTGATGGAGTAACTCAGGAGGTTGCCTGTGCATTAGTATATCATGACAAGGACAATATGCATTCCTTATGTATTTTTTTCCCTTTCAATAGATAACTAGGCTGATCTTTTTTGAGTGAACATGGATTTCATTGAGAAGGCTTATTAAATATTCCATTACTATCGAGATTCTTACTATTTATGATTTTGAAAAAAATTAAAAGTCAACATATTATCATTTCTTCATATGATCAAAATTTGTCCTCCAAATCTTTAAAAAAATTCCTACAAAATAAGGTCCTGAATTTTATAGGTACAGTTTCTATTAAGAATTGAAAAAAGAGAAACCATGGGAAAATGATAGTGTGTTAGGACCAAATGAACTCTAATGTTTACCTCCTTCCCCACCCCAAAGCTATAGAACTGCACAGAAAGAGCAATGAGAAATAAAACTGAATAGAAATAATCCATAATCTCCTTGCAGTCAGAAAACCCCAAGATAATCCTGAAGAATCAGAAACTGGAGAAACATCCAGGCAGGGAGAAGCACTGGACCCAGAGCAAAAGACAAAACCACTTAAATTCCCAGTTAGGCCAGAATGCAGCACTCAAGCAGCTCATCTCAGAGGCAACTCATCAGAAGCACAGCAGAAGGCAGGATAGCTTGCTGCACCCTAGCAGTTCAGCAGCTGGTCCACTTAGCAGCCCCACCCAAGGAATAATAGGGAACAGGCCAGACCAGGGACCAGTCATCTCAGTGACTAGGTGCGGGCACCACAGAACCAAGACAATCTAGTGCCTAGACAGTCTATGCCTGAGGCAAAGCAGAAGAAATCACTTAAGAAGCAAAGCCCTTAGGTTCTTTTTTTTTTTTTAAGTATTTAAATGTGGAAATGTTTTATTTTTTCTAACTATGATAATAATAATGGCCAAAGCCTCATTTTATTAAAAAAGAAAGTTGACATACAAGAATAGAATACTTAGCAGCCATCCCCAATGGAGAAAAAACTTCAAGATATGTTGTATTTCCAAGGCATCTAGCTATTAATGTTTAATAAATGTTCTCTTATTTTCAGGTTACTACATCTATATTATTGAGAATTTCACATTATTGGCGCCCTGATAATTGGATTTCTGCAGTGATAACTATAACAGGTGTCCTTTTTTTGATGTCTGTCTATGCTGTTGCATGGTGTCTCTTCAAAGAGTAAGATTTGAATTTTTACTTCTCTTTAAACATTTTAATTCCTGGTAAAGACAATAAAAAATGACTAAAAGAGACCATGAAAGAGGGTGTCTAAGCTAAGGACCAGAGAAATTATCAAATATCTCAAGTTAAAAAAAAAACTTTTGCCTGAAGTTTAGTTGATTTAAGAGCATTATGGCCAGCACATATCTGTCTAAGTAGAAAGAATATTTCTTTTCCACCTTACTTTGTTAATAGAGACCTGAGTTGATATTGCTTAGTTCACAGAAGGAGGTATGGGGGAAAATAGTTGTATTACAGCAGTGAGGCATTTTCCCTTGAAACTTTACCAGACTATTCCAAGAACCATTCATTTAGCCCATTACCTGTAGCTTCCCACAAATGTATAAGTGTCAGACTCATTAGAAATATCATCAGGAACTAAGGAATGAGATTTTCTTACGTAAATGATTTATTAAAATAGGGACTTTAGGGTAGTAGTATCTCTAGCTCATATCTAGCAAAGAAATATTCATTCACTAGACCCAGATTATTATAATTAATAGAAAAGGTAGATTTTCAAAAGGGGTGAGGGAATTTGAGAAGGATAATTTATTTATAAACTAAAATACAAGTGACCCAATTACTAGAGTAGTAAATGAAAAAAAAAAACAACAACAGGATTATGATATTAGACAATCAGAAATATGGTGTATATCTTGGGTAGCTGTTTTTCAGTGAGTCATTTTGCAAAAGTTCTCATGATATCCCTTTCCTTGATGAGGTCAAGCCAACAGCACCAGAAGAACTACATACTATAAGAACTGGTACATGTGATATGGAACCAATTTCAGTGATCCTTTTCATGCTTCTCTTGATTCTTGTGTTTGAAAGTCAAATTTTCTATTCAGTTCTGGTCTTTTCACTGAGAAAGCTTGAAAGTCCTCCATTTTATTGAAAGTCCATATTTTGCCTTGGAACATGATACTTAGTTTTGCTGGGTAGGTGATTCTAGGTTTTAATCCTAGCTCCATTGACCTCCGGAATATCGCATTCCAAGCCCTTCGATCTCTTAATGTAGAAGCTGCCAGATCTTGGGTTATTCTGATTGGGTTTCCACAATATTCAAATTGTTTCTTTCTGGCTGCTTGCAGTATTTTCTCCTTGATTTGGGAGCTCTGGAATTTGGCAACAATATTCCTAGGAGATTTCTTTTTGGGATCTATTTGCGGAGGCGATCGATGGATTCTTTCAATTTCTATTTTGCCCTGTGGCTCTAGAATATCAGGGCAGTTCTCCTTGATAATTTCCTGAAAGATGGTATCTAGGCTCTTTTTTTGATCATGGCTTTCAGGTAGTCCAATAATTTTCAAATTATCTCTCCTGGATCTATTTTCCAGGTCAGTGGTTTTTCCAAGGAGATATTTCACATTGTCTTCCATTTTTTCATTCCTCTGGTTCTGTTTTATAATATCCTGATTTCTCATAAAGTCACTAGCTTCCACTTGCTCCAATCTAATTTTTAAAGTAGTATTTTCTTCAGTGGTCTTTTGGACCTCCTTTTCCATTTGGCTAATTCTGCCTTTCAAGGAATTCTTCTCCTCATTGGCTTTTTGGAGCTCTTTTGCCATTTGAGTTAGTCTATTTTTTAAGGTGTTGTTTTCTTCAGTGTATTTTTCAGTATTTTTTTGGGTCTCCTTTAGCAAGTCATTGACTTGTTTTTCATGGTTTTCTCGCATCCTTCTTATTTCTTTTCCCAATTTTTCCTCTACTTCTCTAACTTGCTTTTCCAAATCCTTTTTGAGTTCTTCTATGGTCTGGGGCCAGTTCATGTTTTTCTTGGAGGCTTTGGTTGTAGGCTCTATGACTTTGCTGTCTTCTTTAGGCTGTATGTTTTGGTCTTCTTTGTCACCAAAGAAAGAATCCAAAGTCTGAGACTGAATCTGGGCGCGTTTTCGCGTCCTGGCCATATTCCCAACCAACTAACTTGACCCTTGAGTTTTTCAGTGGGGTATGACTGCTTGTAGATTACAGAGTTCTATGTTCTACGTTTGGGGGGGAGGTGCCAGCTCTGTCAGAGCCGCACTCCTCCTTCCCCAAGGACCCCCAGTCCAGACTGGGCTCAGATCTTCGGCAGGCTGTGCACCCCTGCTGTGATCCGCCACTTAATTCCCCCCACCAGGTGGGCCTGGAGCCAGAAGTAACAACAGCTGTAGCTGCCCCACCTCCGCTGCCCCCGGGGCTGGAAGCCGAACCGCGAACTCCTTCCACTCCCGCAGCTTTTCCCACTAACCTTCTCCGCAGTCTTTGGTGTTTGTGGGTCGAGGGGTCTGGTAACTGCTCACGTATTCAGGGCGCTAGGGCCCCCTCCGCCCGGCTTCTGGACTGGATCGTCCACGCCGCTCAGGCTGGGCTCTGCTCCACTCCGTTCCCAGCTCCCAGCTCCCAGCTCCCAGCTCCGTGTGGAATAGAGCTCACCCAGAGACTATCCGGGCTGTCCTGTGCTGGAGCCCTGCTTCCCTCTGCTGTTCTGTGGGTTCTGCCGTTCTAGAATTGGTTCAGAGCCATTTTTATAGGTTTTTGGAGGGACTCGGGTACGGAGCTCACTCTAGTCCGTGCTTACCAGCCGCCATCTTGGCTCCGCCCAGCCCTTAGGTTCTAACAGGAGACTGCTGTCTGTATGGTCAACCACATATGGGTGGGATGAATCAGGCTTATTAGCTAGGAATACAGCTAAATCAGGGTTTGACACTGTGCAATAAGAAGGAGACAGAGCTCAAGTCAAAGTTGAAATTGAGCCACCAGGAAATAGAGTGCAAATGCAATTCCTTTAGAAGGCATGACCTACTCTTAGATATGGCATACAGGACTGATCAGAATCAACCCACACCATGCAAGAGTATGGAAAAGAGTAGAGTCTGACATTACAAAAGCCCAATGCAGAAATTGAGGCAAGAGAAAGGAGTAAGCAACAAAAAAGTAAGGCTCAAGTACTAAACTCAAAGAAAGAGAATAATTCCACAAAAATTACAAATAAACTCTCAGAGATAAGAATGTTCTGACCACAGAAATTATGAGTTCTTGAAAAAAAAAAGTAATGAAAGATACTAAATGTAATGTTAAAGGACAACAGGGAGGAAAGCATATAAAGAAGAAATGGAAGCTAAGGATAGAAAGAGAGTAAGCCCAGTCAAAGAACTGAACTCATTTAAACTTATAATGGGCTAAACAAAAAGCAACGACTTCATTAGACAGCAAGAAACATTAAAGCAAAACCAAAAGATTGAAGAAACAAAAGAAACTTTAACTTATCAAAAACAACTGACCTAGAAAAAAGATCACAGGAAGATAGTCTTAGAATCATCAGAATATCTGAAAATCCTGATCAAAGAGCTGGGATACCATATTCAAGGGTCATAGAGAAAATTAAATGAAATTAGATGAAATGCCTAGAGATTCTTTGATTCTGTTTTGTTGGTATTAGGAGAAGAAGGAATTGGGAGGATTGAGGGAATATTCTTTGGAGGAAAGGGGGAAGAAGTAGATGGAAATTACTGTCTTACATAATAAGAGTACATGCGATAAAGACTATATGAACATGAAGGAAGGGGTGAGGAGAAAGAAAATCATGCCAAACTGAGTGCAACAGAAATTAGCTTATCAAACACTGTAACTAGATAACAACTAAGTTGTTAATTTTTGTTGTTGCTTCTATTGTTATTGTATTACAACTGGTTCTCTGTGACCCCATTTAGCATTTTCTTGATGAAGATGCTGGAATGTTTTGCCATTTCCTTCTCCAGCTCATTTTACAAATGAGGAAACTGAGGCAAATAGGGTTAAGTGATTTGTTTAGGGTCACACAGCTAGTAAGTGTTTGAGGCCACATTTGAACTCAGGTCTTCCTGACTCCAGGGTTGGTGCTCTATCCATTGCACCGCTTAGCCCCCAGAACAACTAAGACACCTACTGATTATCCGGTGAGGAAATATAATTTCTTTGTGTGTGCATTCTCTACTGGTGATAATTGATATAGAAAGATGTTATGTTATTACTTAATTTGCTGTTTTATTTGATTAAATGCTTTGAACACTTTGATAGGGAACACTGTAGTTTGAGTGCTAACTCTCAGAGATAGCCTTCACACAGGAGTTCCTGGGGGTCCCACATGTTGGAGTCCTAACTGCTACAGTAGCATTGTTCAGAATGTATTCTTTAACAATATTGATAGAAAGTATAAAAAAGTTTGGACCTGAACACAAAAGGAAATACTCTTCCAAACTAATGGGCACCCCTTCAGATTCCAGTTTATTTCCACCTCAAAATAGCAACAAATATATTTTGTCCATCATTACAGTTTATTTTATTTATGACTAACCTTCTTCTAATTCCTCTTTGTTGTTTCTCCTGTGACCCTCCTACTCCCCCTTTGAGTGTATCCAACTGTGTCTGTGTATAGTTAATATTCTGCCCTCTTTTGACCAGTTCAGATGAGAATAAGTTCATGTGTGAGTCAGTCTTCATATTACTTCTTTCTTGTTTGTATGGACTTCTACTTGAGCACCCTGATTATATGAGATAATTTTCTCTAGCCTTCCTTTCCTTTCCTCCAGCCCCACTCTCCAGTGTGTTCCCCTTCCCCTCCCTTTCCTTTCTTCTTTTAAGATAATTTAAGACACAACAGAACCACTCCTAAGCCCTATGCTTAATTAGGCTTCCTCTCTGATCACAGATGAATACAGAGTTCAGACGAGACACATATGCAATCTCCCCATGTTAGAGTATAAAAGTTGATCATTGTTTAGTCTTTTATCATTGGTCATTCATGTTTATCTTTTTATGTTTCTCTTAACTCCTGCATTTGAACTTCGAAGTTTCTATACAGTTCTGGTCTTTTCATCAGGAATGCTTGGAAGTCTTACTTAATTAAAGGTCCATTCTGCTCATCACCCCCATAGAATTACATTCAGTTTTGCTGGGTAAGCTCTTCTTGGCTGTAAGTCTATATTCTTTGACTTCTGGAACATCATATTTCAAGTCCTCGACTCATTCATAGTGGTGGCTACAAAATGTTGAGTGATCCTAACTGTGGCTCATTGGTGCTTGTATTCTTTCTTTCTTACTGTGTGCAGTATTATTTTTTTTTTGTCTTGAAAACTCTGGATTTTGGCCGTAATGTTCTTGGGGGTTTTCAATTTGGGAGGTGACTGGTGGATTCCATTTCCACTTTGCTTTCTAGTTCTAAGAGATTTGGGTGGTTTCTTTAAATGTTTCTTGAGATATGAAGTTTAGGTTCTTCTTCCCTTCCTCCCTCCCTTCCTCTTCCTTCCTTCCTCCTTTCCTTCCTCCCTCCCTCCCTCCCTTCTTTCCTTCCTTCCTTCCTTCCTTCCTTCCTTCCTTCCTTCCTTCCTTCCTTCCTTCCTTCCTTCCTTCTTACTTTGTTTTGGTATTCCTTGTTGTCTATTGGAATCATTGGTTTCTATTGGGTTAATTCTCTCTGGAAGTTTGTTGCGCAGGCAAGGTTTTGCAACCTCTTGTGTCAAGTTGTTAATTCTCTTTACAATTCTTCATTTCATATCTCTTTTTTCCATTTTCTCTTTAGCACTCTCATTTATTTAAAAATGTTTTAACACTTTATTTGAATGCTTGCTTCATCTCTTCTATTCTCATTGAATTTGTTTCCAAGTTTTCTTTGAGGCTTAGTTTGTAGATGTTTTGAAGTCATTCTCTTCTCGGCTTAAATCTTGAGCATCCCTGTCGCCAAAATATCTTTTTTATTGTGGGAGTATTTATATTTGTTTGTTTGTTTATTCTTCTAGTCTACTTTTTGACTTGAGGATTTTTTGTTAAGGCTTGGTTCTGTACACTTTGGGAAGGAATGTCTAGCGCTATCTTGCTGCTGCTCTTTGAAAAGCATTGAGTATTGTTTCATTGTGAGCTCTCAGGGACAGTTTGGTCTGGGAGCCTGTGCACTTTTAGTAGCGTAAGATGGTCCAATCCAAGGAAAGTCTGATCACTGCCCACCTGGTGTGAATGCTGTAAGGTCCTGACCAATATTTTGGGTCTAGACAATAGTAGACTCAACTACTAGTCTCAACTAGCCAGCTGGAAAGCTCTGCTGGCTCAGAGTGACAAAATGCTAAACTTCCCTTTGGTGTGGGATTCCTTCACAGGTTATTCTTCTGCAGGTTTCAGATTGTCCTATAAGTTGGAACTGAGACCCCACTCTGCTCTGAGGATATGAGTCACATAGTTGCTAATTACTTCTGGGCTTGTTCGTCATACAGCCTAGGACTTGTGACTTCTCCCATCCCAGGCACAAGTCCCCTCCTCTGGCTATCTGGATCTGTGACTAGGAATTAGATAGCAAGCAATAGAAGTCACAGTTGAGACCTTTTTCTACATTTTCCACAGGGTCACAAATATGTATGGGTCTGCAAATATCTTTTCCAAATTGACTTTTTTAGCTTTTGGGTGCCAGAATACTCTTGATCATGGGCTTTGGCCAGACATCATCCCCAGAGTCCACAGACCCCTCTGTCTCTTATGCCGTCTTTGGCTGAAAAAGAAGGCTTTTTCTTGGATTTCCTGATCAGGATTGTCTTTTAAGTTTTCTAGAACTGTTTGGACGACATTCTTGGGGAAGGAACTCACTGTACTCCTTCCTGTTACTCTGTTATCTTGACTCAGTCCCAACATTTATCAATTAATTAAATTTTCTCAAATGACATGGCAAGGACAAGAGTTACAAAACATTACTTTTATAAACAGGAGGCACACTCTCTTACCAATACACAAAGCATCTGTGGTAGGGAATGGGGACAAACTTAAGAACGATAATAATAAGGCACAGATGTAGATGCACATGTAACCAAAGTAACTCTGAGTTTTAGACTGCAGAGCCGTGATAGCCATTCTCTCCCAAGAACCAGATGCCCTCAGTGTCTTTTTCTCCTTCAAATTGTCTTCACAAAGTTCATGGATGGGATGGTGTCTGGGCTAGACTGGGCCACTTTGATGCTAGGCTGGGAGGCTCTGCTTCTGGTCTGAGCTAACTCCTTACAGGGCCCAGTGAATTGTCAATCAATTGGGCTTCATCAGACAGCTGCTCTGCTAATAGTTCACTTCAAGGCTGGGCTGGGCCGTGCTGGATTGTACTTCTACTCCACAGGGCTTGCTCTTCATGCTCTTCATTTTCTATTTCAAACTCAAGTAAAGTGCTCAGCTTATCTTGTGATGTGCTCTTTCAGGAAGGGTAGCACCTCAGCCTTGGTCATGTGGCTTGAATTTGAAATTTTTTTTAATCCCCCTGGCAGTTCAGAAAACCATAGTTTTCTTTTCCTCTCCTCTCCTCTCCTCTCCTCTCCTCTCCTCTCCTCTCCTCTCCTCTCCTCTCCTCTCCTCTCCTCTCCTCTCCTCTCCTCTCCTCTCCTCTCCTCTCCTCTCCTCTCCTCTCCTTTCCTCTCTTCTCACCCTCCCTGCTTCGGGGTTGGTTCCCCTCAAATGAAAGAATTCACTCTAACTTAGGAGAACTGCAGGCTGTGGCCAATTGCCAATTAATTACTAAAGATCTTTGGAATTCAGGGCTCCTCAGTTTTCAAACTCCAAGTTTCTTTAGTTGGTCTCATGCAAATGAGCCACTAGGAAACATGGTACTGAGGCAGTTTACATCCTGGAGATAGGACCATTATCTTAGCAGCTTACCTGGCTTCTCAAATAACCTACTCAAAGCCTCATATTGTATCTATCCTTGCTCCTCATAAGCTACAGATTTGCCAAAATCTGAAAGGGGCATACCCTAAAAAGTATATGTTGCCATGGTAAGAACCACAGGAGAAAAAGTGGAGCTTCCATGAAATATTCCTACGGTCAGGTGCCAAATATCACCATGACAAGAACAGTTGGGAAACTTTTGAAGATCTATATTTATGTACTACTTTAAGGTTTTATCTTAATGCATAGTAGAAAACCTGAATGCTGGGGGCGGAGCCAAGATGGAGGCTGGAAAGCACGGACCAGCATGAGCTCCCTGCTGAGTCCCTCCAAAAACCTATAAAAAATGGCTCCGAACCAATTCTAGAACTGCAGAACCCACAAAACAGCAGAGGGAAGCAGGGCTCCAGCCCAGGACAGCCTGGATGGTCTCTGGGTGAGGTCTATCCCACATGGAGCTGGGAGCTGGGAGCTGGGAGCTGGGAGCTGGGAGCTGGGAGCTGAGTGGAGCAGAGCTCAGTGCAAGCAGCGTGGACCAACCAGACGAGGAGCTGGGCGGAGCGGGCCCTAGCGCCCTGAATCAGTGACCTGCGGCATTTACCAGACTTCTCAACCCACAAACACCAAAGACAGTGGAGAAGGTTAGTGGGAAAAGCTGCGGGAGTGGAAGGAGTTCACTGTTTGGCTTCCAGCCCTGGGGGGCAGTGGAGGTGGGGCAGCTACAGCTGCTGCTGCTTCTGGCCCCAGGCCCACCTTGTGGGAGGAATTAAGTGGCGGATCAGAGCCAGAGTGCACTGTCTGCTGAAGGTCTAAGCCCAGTCTGGGTTGGGGGTTCTTGGGGAAGGAGTAGTGTGGGTCTGACAGAGCTCGCACCTCCCCCCCCCAAACGTGGAACATAGAATTCTCTAGTCTGCAAGCAGTCATACCCCACTGAAAAACTCAAGGGTCAAGTTAGTTGGTTGGGAATATGGCCAGGCAGCGAAAATGCACCCAGATTCAGTCTCAGACTTTGCATTCTTTCTTTGGTGACAAAGAAGACCAAAACATACAGACAGAAGAAGTTAATAAAGTCAAAGAGCCTACAACAGAAACCTCCAAGAAAAACATGAACTGGTCCCAGGCCATGGAAGAGCTCAAAAAGGATTTGGAAAAGCAAGTTAGAGAAGTAGAGGAAAAATTGGGAAGAGAAATGAGAAGCATGCAAGAAAACCATGAAAAACAAGTCAATGACTTGCTAAAGGAGACCCAAAAAATACTGAAAAATACACTGAAGAAAACAACACCTTAAAAAATAGACTAACTCAAATGGCAAAAGAGCTCCAAAAAGCCAATGAGGAGAAGAATGCCTTGAAAGGCAGAATTAGCCAAATGGAAAAGGAGGTCCAAAAGACCACTGAAGAAAATACTACTTTAAAAATTAGATTGGAGCAAGTGGAAGCTAGTGACTTGATGAGAAATCAAGATATTATAAAACAGAACCAAAGGAATGAAAAAATGGAAGACAATGTGAAATATCTCATTGGAAAAACCACTGACCTGGAAAATAGATCCAGGAGAGATAATTTGAAAATTATTGGACTACCTGAAAGCCATAATCAAAAAAAGAGCCTAGATATCATCTTTCAAGAAATTATCAAGGAGAACTGCCCTGACATTCTAGAGCCACAGGGCAAAATAGAAATTGAAAGAATCCATCGATCGCCTCCTCAAATAGACCCCAAAAAGAAATCTCCTAGGAATATTGTCGCCAAATTCCAGAGCTCTCAGATCAAGGAGAAAATACTGCGAGCAGCCAGAAAGAAACAATTTGAGTATTGTGGAAACCCAATCAGAATAACCCAAGATCTGGCAGCTTCTACATTAAGAGATCGAAGGGCTTGGAATACGATATTCTGGAGGTCAATGGAGCTAGGATTAAAACCTAGAATCACCTACCCAGCAAAACTGAGTATCATGTTCCAAGGCAAAATATGGATTTTCAATAAAATAGAGGACTTTCAAGCTTTCTCAGTGAAAAGACCAGAACTGAATAGAAAATTTGACTTTCAAGCACAAGAATCAAGAGAAGCATGAAAATGTAATCAAGAAACAGAAATTGCAAGGGATTTACTAAAGTTGAACTGTTTTGTTTACATTCCTACATGGAAAGGTGACATGTATGATTCATGAGACCTCAGTATTAGGGTAGCTAAAGGGAATATGCATATATATATATATATGTTTATGTGTATATATATATGTATAAGTGAATGTGTATGTATGTATATGTGTATGTGTGTGTATATATATATATGTAAATATGTATATATATATATAAAAGAGAGAGAGCAGACACAGGGTGAGTTGAAGATGGAGGGAAGATAGCTAAAAGAAAGAAAATCAAATTAAGGGATGAGAGAGGAACATACAGAGAGAGGTAGATAGGGAGAGATAGAATGGGTGGATTATCTTGCATAAAGGTGGCAAGAGGAAGCAGTTCTATGGGAGGAGGGGAGAGGGCAGGTGAGGGGGGAATGAGCAAACCTTGCTCTCATCAGATTTGGCCTGAGGAGGGAATACCATACATACCCAATTGGGTATCTTACCCCACAGGAAAGAAGAGGGAGGAAGATAAAAAAAAGGGGGGGATGATGGAGGGGAGGGCAGATGGGTCTGGAGGTAATTCAAAACAAACACTTTGGAAAGGGGACAGGGTCAAGGGAGAAAATTCAATAAAGGGGGATGGGTTGGGAAGGAGCAAAATATAGTTAGTCTTTTACAACATGAGTATTGTGGAAGGGTTATACATGATACACATGTGGCCTATGTTGAATTGCTTGACTTCTTAGGGAGGGTGGGTGAGAAGGGAAGAGGGGAGAGAATTTGGAACTCAAAGTTTTAAAAACAGATGTTCAAAAACAAAAATAAAATGTTTTTGCATGCAACTAGAAAATAAGATACACAGGCAATGGGGCATAGAAATTTATCTTGCCCTACAAGAAAGGAAGGGAAAAGGGGATGGGAGGGGAGTGGGATAATAGAGGGGAGGGCTGACTGGGGAACAGGGCAACCAGAATATATGCCATCTTGGAGTGGGGGGAGGGTAGAAATGGGGAGAAAATTTGTAATTCAAACTCTTGTGAAAATCAATGCTGACAACTGAATATGTTAAATAAATAAATTTAAATTTTAAAAACAAACAAAAAAAGATAACCTGAATGCTATATTGCCTAATTAAGGGCAGAAAAAAAGAACCTTTGAAAATGATCATGGTGATGAGCAATAAGTTGTGATGTATGGTTGTGATGGAATATACTGTGCTATAAGAAATGATGAGCCCATTGATGTTAGAAAGGCATGGGAAGATTTGTGTGAAATGAGGAATAGTGAAATGAGCAGAACCAAGATAACATTATATACAGTAACAACAATACTGTGTGAAGAATGACTTTGAGCAAGTAAATAATTTTGACTATTATAAATACACAAGTTAAAAATAAAGGACACATGAAGCAAGGCTCTATCTGTATCCAGAGAAACAACTGAAGGGGAGGAAAGAAATAAAAGGAAAAAAAAAGAAACTTACATAATACTTTTGTTGTATATTTGGAGGGTATAGCAAGTTGTGCATTGTAGATTTGCAGTTTCATGGACAATCATCTTTTTTATTGTACTGTGTTGTGGAAATGCTTGGTTTTTTTTTTGGAAGGGGGAGGGCAGGGCATTTGTGGTTAAGTGACTTGCCCAAGGTCCCACAGCTAGTAAGTGTGTCAAGTGTCTGAGGCTGGATTTGAACTCAAGTCCCCCTGACTCCAGGGCCAGTGCTCTACTCACTGCACCACCTAGCTGCCCCCTGGAAATGCTTGTTTTGTTCTCTGAATTGAAAATAAGATAAAATGATCACGGTGAAAATCTCTGGTCACAAATACGCCAGTACAACAAAAACTCTAGTTGAATCAAACAGGAAAGAGAAAGCTCTCGCACCATGAATATGAGTATAAGAAATACTTACTTCAAGGAAAACTTCTCTTCAAAGCCAAAAAACAAGGGGCTAAATAATATCCATAGCTGTTGGCTCAAATCCTTCGTATGGCACATGAATTACTAGCAAAGCACTTCACCAGCTTATTCTCAAATGTAAGTTTAATCTTATATTTATTGACAGAAGATTTCATAGATCTACTATCAAAAGATGAGAACACTAGTGACCCTTCCAAAAATAGGCCAATTATGTGTTCATGAACTCTATACAAAGATTTAACATCTTGTATCACTAAAAGAATCTATAACACCTCCAAGAAAACAATATATTGAATGAGAAGCAAGAAGTGACAAAAAGTCTCCGCAGTGTAAAGAACTACTTGCTAATCTGGCAACATTGAACAACATGTCTGAATGCACCAAGACATTTATATGGCTTTTATTGATGATCACACAACTCAGTTCTGTACTCGTGGCTTATTCATGTCCAACAAATATATAAAATAAATGTAAGTATAGTGAGATTGTTCTCTATTTAAAATGCACCACCAACAAAGTAATGTCAAGAACAATTGCTATAAAACATGGCATCTTTCAGGGAGACAGTTTAGCTCATTGTGATTCTGCCTACCCTCACACTCATTATCATATCTCCTATGTAGAAATGATATGGTTTCCTGGTTAAAGATGGAGTTGGATGAAAACATTCTATTAATTACTTGATTTACATGGATGACATCAAGTTATATAATTCTATTGAAAAATACATTTAACAACCTCTTTATCTCATGGAATCTTTCCCCAATTTTATAAAAACATTATTTGGGCTTGGTGAGTATAAAATTCTTTGTGTTAACAAGAAGAAAGGGAGATTGAAGGTTTCAAGCTTGAATGGAAGACAAATTGAACCAATGGACAAATACTTGTAATATTTTGGTCTTCTCCAGGCAAGACATGGAGAATAAATCAGTCAAGGAAAAAAGTATGACTGTATGTCAGGAGACTTGCCAGAATCTCCAAATTCAAAATTCTATTGGAAGAATGCATTTAAAACAACAACTAGACAATTTCAGACTTAGTGTGTACTTTTGGAAAAGTAAAATGGACAAAAACCAATCTGTAAAGCATCTCAAAAGATATCCAAACAATAATAACAAAACACAAAACTCATTACTTCAAGGCAGCTATAGAAAATTTAACATTTCCTTAAAACAAAAGAGGAACAGAACAAATAGGCATTTTCAGACCACCATGATAACCAGGTCAAAGTTACAGAAATACTTTAAGAACAGACAGATACCACATTGTTGACTGTAACCCTATGAAATGACTAAAATCCAGGAGTGGTATCAAAAGATCTTGCATAAGTGAGATCTATAGCAATGAATGTGTTTTTTTTTTTGACCAATTTACATCACACAAGAACATGGTATAGACTGTGTTACACAACACCAAGCTTTGAAAATTTAACACCTACTTAATACCGCATATCATCATATATTCTGGAGGCTAGAGTTATAGAAACTCTGTTATTCATAAACTAAAAATTAAATTATCTCCATACTATAAATACACACAAAATATCCAGGAGAATTTTACAAATGCACTGCCCTGAATCTGGAATATTATCCCAGACAAAACTGTTCTAATGATCCATAAAAGTTTTGACCAGTATTTTAATAGATGTTGCCATAACCAATACAATCTCCAAGGTAGATGGAATGAGAAGCTGTCAAAATACTGGGACCTTGTTGAAGAATTTAACAACTTGTAAGGCCAGAAGGAGGCTTGTATTATCTGTATTGTCCTGTCTCCTACTGGAGTTGTTCTGAAAACACTTTCAGTTAGCCAGAAGAATATGAGCTTATACTCCAACACTTTGATTATAAAAATCAGTCATTTCTTGCATGAATTGATACTGAGTGAAGTGAGCAGAACCAGGAGAATATTGTACACAGTAACAGCAACATTGGGCTATGATCAGTCATGATAGACTTAGCTCTTAGCAATACAATGATCCAAGACAATTTCAAAAGATTCATGATAGAAAACGCTATCTCCACCAGAGAAGGAACTATGGAGTCTGAATGCAGATAGAAGCATGATACATTCACTTTTTTGTTTTTCCTTTCTAGTGGTTTTTCCCTTTTCTGATTCTTCTTTCACAACATGACTAATGTGGAAATATGATTAACATAATAGTACATGTATAGCCTATATCAGCTTGCTTGCTGTCTTGGGGAGGGGGGAGGAAAGGAAAGGAGGGAGAAAAATTTGGAAATCAAAATCTAACAACAAATACTGAAAGCTATCTTTACATATAATTGGAAAAAACACTATTATGTGCAAAAATATGAAAAAAATCAATCATTTTCTTTGCCTTTATCCACAGAAAATTAGATATAAAATAATACTAGTAGGATACAAGGGACTTGTCTTCGGACCATTTCTATCTGAGTCCTATCAAAAAAGATGAAAGCAGATGATAAGAACTACTTCCACAGCAATAACTCTATGTTCCATGTGACATAAAGGTTAGAGAGCTGACCTCAGAGTCAAGAAGATCTCAGTTCAAGTCTCTTCTCTGACACATACTGGCAGTGTGTCCTTGGGTCAATCACTTAGCTCCCCAGTTCCCCTGGGTGACTCTCAAAGACCATAAATTTCAGAACCACTGCTGGTTTTCATTGATCCATTTCAGTTCCCTCCCTCAATGGGAGTTCTTTTCAGTAGGAAGATGACAAGTTTAGCCTACCCACAGCTCTTCTTTCTATGGCACATTACAGATTTCTAAGAGGTTTATCCCAACAACCCTGTAAGTGTTTTTGATCCTTATTTGATATATGAGGAGCCTCAGGCTCTGAAAGGTTGTGACTTTCACATTATCACACCATAATTAAGCATCTGAATAGTTGGGAATATTTATCTAAATGAAATAAGATCTCTCTGCATTTGTCAACAAGCATTTTCTTAGCTCAAGTGAGCAAAGTCCTTCCTCTCCATTCTGGATTGTTACTTGGTTTCCCTTCTTGGTTGCTTGTCCCCTGGGCTTTGGTGGGGGTAGACATTGTCATAGCAGCACAGGTTCTTGGTGCCCATTGGTCCTCCTCACTCTTTTTTCTTCCTTCTGTGCTAAATAAGGATCTTGGGGTGGGGGTTGGATGGGATGCTGTGTGGCATGGTGGAGGCTGGGTGCTGGAATTGGAATCAATTAAAATCTTGACTTGGCCACTTACTATTTGTATGACTATTTAAGTTCTCTGGGACTCAGTTTCCTAACCTGTAAAACTGGAGTGTTTGGATTAGATGATCTCCATGATTCCTTCCAGCTCTAAATCTACGATTTCATAAATCTTTGACTGATGTTTAATTTCCTTTCTCAGGAAAGGTAAAAGCCTAGCTGTACTGTCTGTTCTCCAGCCATGGTTAGGTTTGTTCTACAGCTATAAGCATTGCACTATTATTAAGTGTCCTAGTTTGTTAATTCCTAAATCCTGGACAAAGTTGCTCCCCAGGATTACTTCTCCTCATGGCCACCTGCATCCCTTCTGGTCTTCCTGGAAGCTTTCCCATGATTAACTACTTTACCATTATGAGAACTCTTGGATCCTATGTTCTAACAGAGTGTTGGGCAGCCTGGAGAAACTGTTTGCTGCTGTGCTAAATTGGCCACTCTCTGCCCTTTTATCCCCTTTAATTAAGAACTGAAGTGGAGAAGCAGCAGGCTACCCCTTCTCAGGAAGGGGAAAGGACAGAATGGGGAGACCTCACCTGACTTCTTATTAATGGTTCCAGTACTTTAAGTCAACTATCTGATTTTCCCCCATTGCCATTCCAGAAGACCAGCAGGCTCTCTGTGGCCTAGCACCAGCCCTGCCAGTTGAGAAATGCAATGCAGGCCCAGGCAGGGGGTGAGGGTTAGGCTCTGAGTGGTATTCACACAGCATGTTTAAATAGTGCCATTTGGGGAATGGATTTGTCCTGGAGCTCTGCTAAATTTTCCTTTCTCTTCCAGGTAGTGCTGGTGATTGCTTCTGAGTGCACAGCAGTGGCTGGAGCCCCAGTGCCAAATATATGTGGCTTTATCTGGGAGTTTAGTGCTACTGGTTTATTCATAGTGAATTGTACAGTCTGTCTCCCCTAACTATTTGTGTTCCCATGGCAAGGCCACTTGCAGCCATAGATTCACAAATAAATGCTTTGAAAATGCAAGAGAGAAGCAAAAAATATAACCCAGTAGGCACGGAAAATCAATTGGAAATCATTTGTCTAAAAAGGTACCATAAAAATGTGAGCCATTATTATCCCCAAATCTTAAAATACACTCACTAGCTCCATGCTGGGTAAAAGATGTTAGCAGGGCTTTTGCTGATACCATCCAATGTCATATCTATGCGAAGAAGACTTGCAGATGGGTTAACACCATAGCTTAGTATCCAAGGACTGGCCATACTTGCCTGCCAAACAACAAATGGAAAAGGCTTTGCTATGTCAATAGAAAGCTGTGCATTTGAACTTTGTATTGAAGAGGAGACACTGGGATTTCTAAATCCCAAGATGGCCAAATTAAGACCAATATAATGAAAAATTAGTTTTTTCATTATTGTTTTGACATATTACTGTTTGTGCATGAATGCAAGTGTTATTTTCCACATTTGAGTGTGTGTATGTATGTATGTATGGCAGCTCTGCCAACTCAGGGGAAAATGAGAGGATGCCTCATAACCCCCCAAAACAAGTCTTTCACTGCCAAGCCATTTGTGCCAATGGAACTCCTTGGGATGTAATTCTCAGATGCTGGTTTGCTGGATACTGGTGGCCCATGGGCAGAGATGGAGCAAAAGTATGAGTAGAGGTACATGGGAAAGGTATAAATGGTGTTAAAATGCAGCAGCCTATATTTTAAACTTGACTTTTGTTTATTAAAATTTTATTGATAATTCCTGTTTTTTTAAATATCCTGATCACTTCCTAATGTTCCTTATAGTGTGCTCATATAAACACACAAAAAGCTTGGTGCAGTTGAGGCTGACAGAGGATTTATTTGACCTCCCATTTCCATTGTCCACACTTTTCTACTGAAATAGAGAGTGTTGATATTTAAACTTTCCTCTCATCTAACCAAGAAGTCCATTTAAAGGCAATTTAATTGAATCAAAGTCCAGAATGACCCACCCTGTTCTGCCTGCACTAGTTTTGGTTCTTCCAGGCTGAGTGGTGATTTGGAACATGTCACCATACCTTTCTTAGAATGCTCGTTCAATTTCTGCCAGGACCTTGCATTTGAGAGTGATAATTTCTAGGTTGCCATGTTAATTCTTTATATCTTTGTAGTAGCTGCTAGATTTTCAGATAGAGTTGAAAACTCACATAGAAGTAAAATGAAGACTTGTAAGTATCTTTAAGCATCCAAAGATTGTAAAAAAATCAATTTCATTTTCCTTGTTTGCTTTTTCCTATCTACTTTTAGCTCTCAGTAAGGGAGAACAGGCATGGGTTTGGAAGCAGTAAAGCTGGGTTTGAATTACAACTCTGCCATTTGCTCCCAGGGTGACTTTGGGCAAGTCAATTAACCTCTGTAGGCTTCGGTGTTCTTATCTGCAATAATAAAGGGGTTGAATTAGATCCTCACTAAAGTTCCTCACAAACCTTAAATCCTCCCATCCTGTGGAATATTGTGATTTTTCTTTACTGTTACATTGCATGCAGACAATCAAAACTTTGTTGTAAACCAGTGAGGCAAACCTGAGAGGGACAAAAAGGTCTTTGTAGATAATTTTGATGCTATCATTAAAAGCAATTAACATAAAATAAAACAATTAACATAACAGTAACATTACATGCTTGAATAATAGAAAGATTGGCCAGTGAGGAATGGAAAGGAATGACCCTTAGAGCGTACTTGAATTTGCCCTTCTTGACGCATTATACAGGGCATGTGCAGATATTATCTGCCTTGCTTCCAACCAAGACAGGTGTGGAGGTTTGGCGAGGCCATGAGTAATTGAGGGGCTGGTGCTGTGTGGTGATAATGGGTCTTCTGATTGGCTGCAGAGCCAGAGGAATCAAAGATTCAGGGTACATTAAGCTGAACTAAGTTAGAATACAAAAACACCAATATTCTTCTCTCTCAGACCTTTTTTGTTTTTCTTTCCTGGCAGCCAGCAGGGCAAGGAAGGACTGCAAATTGCTGGGTGGGGGAGGAGGAGTAGCTGCCCTATTTCCTACCTGGCTGCCATGTGTCAATGAACACAGTTTCTTTTGTGTTTATTCTTCCCTGATCTTGACTGAATGAGTATTTTGAGAAGGGAGTGCCTTGGTGACAAGTAGGACTGGAGCATCCATCAAAGCCATCAGAGGTCCCACTGGTGCCTGAAACCAATAGCATAACAGTAGCAGAGTCCAGTGAAGAGATAAAGCAATAGCTAAGTGACTTACTTTACACAGCCCATCAGTGAACTGATTCATAAACTGGGACACCAGACTCTTTAAGGAACCAGCCCAGTTGAGCAAGAGAATGACTTGTCTAATAACAATGCCTCAACCTAAAGTAAGCTTTAGGGTGGCATGTCATGACGGGGGGAAAAGGACTTCTAGCCTCCGGAGTCTAGATTTATTTCTCAGCTCCATGTATTCCCTACTTGTACACCATATAGGAAACCATGATACGATTTCATTTTTTGATAGCAATGGTCAGGAACATATACTTCTATTGACATTTGGTTAACTCAGAATGTCTGATTTTAACCAGACAAAACATGATGGAGATGTTTCCCCCACTACGCAGCTCCCTACTGTACCTCCACCCTGCAAAGATCTTTGTTTAAGAGAGGAGGGACTTCGCTCTTACGCTCACTTGACGTAAGAAAACTCTTGTTGACAAATGCAGAAGGAAGGCATTTAATTTAGACAAATATTTCCAACTATTCAGGTTTAGTTAATTCTGTCAACTGAGTGCTGGATTTCATCACACACACACACACACACACACACACACACACACACATACACACACACACTTCATTGAGCTCTTGCATTTTTCTGTTGTTTTTAAACACAGTTCAAAGAGAAGTACAAAATTTGTAGCTCTCGAAGAGGATACTTCATTGACTGCTAGCTAGTTGATGTAGGGAAATCAAGCATTTCAAGGAATCATTTGGGTCTTCAGTGAAACAAATTTGTCTGCTGAAGTACAAAGGAAAGTGTTGTGGGTAATCATGAACAACACCAACAACTAACTGCCAAAAAGCCTTGCTAGTGCTCAGTAAACCAACAAAGAACCTACAGAGGGACTTGGCAGCTGTGGGTTTGTCACTGATTGCTCTACAGAGACCCACTGGCTTCTTAAAATTAGAAGAACAATGAGGAGACCATTAAGAGAATTAAAAGTTTCCAAGTGCTGCTTGGAAGAAAAGACTTTTGCCATGGACATGACAGTACAAAGACTGGAGTACTAACAATTGGGAAAGGTGAAGAAAGTAGCTGCATAGCAGGGTGATTACGTGAAATTAATAGTGGTAGGTAACAAAAAGATTCTTTGAAATTTAACAAGCTAGTTGGCACAAGATATATAATTTTCAAAGGTCCTTGAAGTAAGGGATAGCACATAATAAATGCCTGAGGGAATCATAGGATCATAGATTGAGAGCTAGAAGGAACCTTGCAGACTGTCTGGTCTAACACCCTTTTTAAACAGAAGAGAAAACTAAGACAGGGATTAAATGACTTGTCCAATGTCATGCCCGAAAGTGTCAAAGATGAGACATGAATCCACATCTTCCTGGTGCCAGATAAAGCAATGCATTCAATGCACTATGTTGCCATTCTTTGTAGATCATGCGATAAGTGCACGAAACTGATTTATTTTTTTGGTGATGTGATGAAAGTGATGAAACACCTTTTTTCATTTGAGACTCTACCAACATAGTCAGAACAATTCCAGGTGAGCCTAGAAGATCTGGGAATCTTCATTAGAATTTAAAACTTCAACCCCAAAAAATATTTGGGGGAAATTTTACTTCCAATGGACCTATAAGTCTAACCTTCATAGAGGGAATGATGAACACTGAGAAATACAGTCACGAAAAACACAGAATTGCTCTTGAATTATAGATATTATCAAATTAAGAGGGGATACTGTACTATAAACTTCTGCCACCTCACATATTACAAAAGTTTAAGAAATATATCAAAGTGGGGGGGTGGGATGGAGCCAAGATAGTGACTGGAAAGCAGGGACTTCCTCAAGCTCTCCCCCAGGTCCCTCCAGACACTTATAAAAATGGCTCTGAACAAATTGTAGAGCTGCAGAACCCAGGAAATAGCAGAGGGAAGCAGGGCTCCAGCCTAGGAGAGCCTGGATGGTCACTGGGAAAGGTCTATCACACGGATCTGGGAGCAGAGCGTAGCAGAGCCCATTGTGGGCCATGCCAGGACCAACCAGACTGGGAGCCAGGCGGAACAGGCGGTAGCCCCGAATCATTGAGCTGTGGCAGTTACCAGACTTCTCCATCCACAAATGCCAAAGACAACAGAGAAGATTAGTGGGAAAAGCTGCTCGGACAGAGTGAAAGGAGTTCCTGGTTGGCCACCACCCCAGGGACAGAAGAGGTGGTGCAGCTCTGAGGCTGCTTCCAGAGCTATGGCTACACTTGCTTCCAGCCCCAGGCCCACCTGGTGGGAGAAATTAAGCAGCAGATTAGAGGAGGAGTGCAAAGCCTGCTTTGCCCTGCCTGGATCTGGGCCTCAATCCTGGGTGGTGATTCTTGGGGGAGAAGGAGTGCTGGTGTGGCAGAGCTTGCTGTTTAGAAGTAGCTCTGAAAACAGCAGTGCAGCCCCTCAAGCTTGGGACAAAGTACTCTCTACTCTACAAGCAGTTGTACCCCCACAAAAAGCTCAAGGGTCAAGTAGTTGGCTGGGAACATGAACAGGCAGTGAAAACAGTCTCAGATTCAGAGTCAGACTTTGGAATTTTTTTTTGGTGACAAAGAAGACCAAAACATACAGCCAAAAGAAGTCAACAAAGTCAAAGAGCCTATATCAAAAGCCTCCAAGAAAAATATGAATATGAATTGCTCTCAGGCCATAGAAGAGCTCAAAAAGGATTTGGAAAAGCAAGTAAGAGAAGTAGAGGGAAAATTGGGAAGAGAAATGAGAATGATGCAAGAAAACCATGAAAAACAAGTCAATGACTTGCTAAAGGAGATCCCCAAGATACTGAAGAAAGTAACACCCTAAAAATAGACTAACTCAAATGTCAAAAGAGCTCCAAAAAGCCAATGAGGAGAAGAGTGCCTTGAAAGGCAGAATTAGCCAAATGGAAAAGGAGGTCCAAAAGACCACTGAAGAAAATGCTACCTTAAAAATTAGATTGGAGCAAGTGGAAGCTAGTGACTTTATGAGAAATCAAAATATTATAAAACAGAACCAAAGGAATGAAAAAAAATGGAAGACAATGTGAAACTGGAGAAACCATTGACCTGGAAAACAGATCCAGGAGAGATAATTTCAAAATTATTGGACTACCTGAAATCCATGATCAAAAAAAGAGCCTAGATATTATCTTTCAAGAAATTATTAAGGAAAACTGCCCTGATATTCTAGAGCCAGAGGGTAAAATAGAAATTGAAAGAATCTGCCAATCACCTCCTGAAAAAGATCCCAAAAAGAAAACTCCTAGGAATATTGTTGCCAAATTCTAGAGCTCCCAGATCAAGGAGAAAATACTGCAAGCAGCCAGAAAGAAACAATTTGAGTATTGTGAAACACAATGAGGATAACACAAGATCTAGTAGCTTCTACATTAAAGGATCAAAGGGCATGGAATATGATATTCTGGAGGTTAATGGAGCTAGGATTAAAACCTAGAATCACCTACCCAGCAAAACTGAGTATCATGCTCCAAGGCAAAATATGGATTTTCAATAAAATAGAGGACTTTCAAGCTTTCTCAGTGAAAAGACCAGAGCTGAATAGAAAATCTGACTTTCAAACACAAGAATCAAGAGAAGCATGAAAAGGTAAAAAAGAAAGAGAAATCATAAGGGACTTATTAAAGTTGAACTCTTTTGTTTACATTCCTACATGGAAAGATGATATGTGTAATTCATGAGACTTCAGTATTAGGGTAGCTGAAGGGAATATACATATACATACATACATACATACATATATATATATATATATTATATAGACGGAGGGCACAGGATGAATTGACTGTGAAGGGATGATATCTAAAAAAATTAAATAAAATTAAAGGATGAGAGAGGAATATGTTGAGAGAGGGAGAAAGGGAGAGATAGAATGGGGTAGATTCTCTCAAATAAATGTGGCAAGAAAAAACAGTTCATTGGGAGGGAAGAGGGGGCAGGTGAGGGGGAATGAGTGAATCTTGCTCTCATTGGAGTTGACTTGAGGAGGGAATAACATACACACTCAGTTGGGTATCTTACCCCATAGGAAAGAAGGAGGAAGGGGATAAAAAGGGGGGAACAATAGAAGGGAGGGTAGATAGGGGGAAGAGGTAATCAAAAGTAAACACTTTTGAAAAGGGACAGGGTCAAGGGAGAAAATTGAATAAAGGGGGCCAGGACAGGAAGGAGCAAAATATAGTTCATCTTTCACAATATGAGTATTGTGGAAGGGTTTTGCATAATGATACCCATGTGATCTCTGTTGAATTGCTTTCCTTCTTAGGTAGGGTGGGTGGGGAGGGAAGAGGGGAGAGAATTTGGAACTCAAAGTTTTAAAAGCAGATGTTCAAAAAAAAGTTGTTTTTGTATGCAACTGGGAAATGAGATACACAGGCAATGGGGCATAGAAATCTATCTTGCCCTACAAGAAAGTAAGGGAAAAGGGGATGGGGCGGGGAGTGGGGTGACAGAAGAGAGGGCTTACTGGGGAATGGGACAATCAGAATATATGCCATCTTGGAGTGGGGGAGGGTAGAAATGGGGAGAAAATTTTAATTCAAAATCTTGTAGAAATCAATGCTGAAAACTAAAAATACTAATTAAATAATAAAATAAAAAAAGAAAAAAAATATATATCAAAGAAGTGGAGACAAACATGTTTGAAGTACCTGTGAACTCACCTGATTTTAAATTTTGTTGAAAACCTATGCATTATGTTTAGGGTAGACTCCAAAAGATCAACTATTCATCAAAAGCATTTAATGTTATAAAGGCATAGTTTCATAATAAAAAATTTTAAAAAGTGTCAAAATCTTGTGAACTTGATGTTGTCTTGTAAAACCAATGACTGCAACAAAAGGAAAGCACCTTGTAGATCAGAAGCATTTTAAAGATGTAAAATATTGGAAGGTTTATTGTGTGCGAATATCTTTAATTATTTCCTTTTGTTCCAGTTAATTTGCTCACTACTGAATGTGTAGGATGAATCAGCTTTATTTGCTTTCGGAGTTGATCCTCAGAGTACCATTGTAAAGGCCAGTATGGAGCTATGTTAACTTCTTCCTAAGATCATTCTTCTATATATTTTCCCATGTGCATTCTGTCATTCTGGGATGCTTTGTATCAAGGCATCCCAGATTTCAAACCAGGATTCCCCTCAACCTCCTAGAGTCACTAGCTTCTGTCAAAGCTATGCTCAAGCATCATTTGCTACCTGAGGCTGGTCCTGATGCCTCCAACTCCTAATGTTTCTCCACCCCAAAGTTATTTTGTACTTTATAAATATATGTTGTATCTATCTATATTAATCAATCAAAGGTATTTGTTAAATATCTGGCACTGTGCCAGGCACTGGGAGACAAAAACAAATGCAAAATTTCCTTTACCTTCAAGGAGCTTATATTCTATTGAAGTAAGCAACATATACACACAATATACCCACACACATATACATACATTACATACACATTTATACACACACATACGTACATGCACACATACAGACATATCTGTGTTTGTAGCTTATGAGCTTCCTGAAGGCAGGAACTATTTCATTTTCATCATTGTACCACCAGCACCTAGCATAATACCTGACACGTGGAATGCTCATTGATTGATTATTAAAACTATTTTCACCATTCACTTGTACACTTTGATGCATTTTTAAAAAATATAGCAGAGCATTATTTGTGGATTCTAATGTATTGAACACGCATTTTTAAAATGACATATTTTCAATATGTCTTTAAAGTAAGACATCGTGAGATTTTTTTTGGCATAGTAAAGTATGTTAGCTCTGTCTCGTAGTAGTAGAAAATGAGGCTTAGAGAAGGGGGTGCATTTTGGGTCAATTGTAATACAGGCCTAGGACTCAGCTCTTCCTGCCTCCCACGAAGACTCCATCTGATGAGGACATATGTGAGGAGGGGCCTTGCGCAGGTTTCCCAGGTGGCTATTGATTTTTTCACAATGACAACATGCATGATAAATCAAACTACTGATCTTTCACTTAAACTCATCTTGCAAATACTCCATATGATTCATTCCCACAGGTCCTCTGGGTGGTAACTGTGCTGTTACCAAGAGCAGTGGTCTGTTGGCCATTGCCATCTGGGCTCTGTATTTTGTTGGGGGCTACTCTGGCCATGGGCTTTCTGCTGTACTAGGCTAATAAGGGCGGGAGAGTTCATTGGAACCAGCTTTTCCTGCCTTTTTTGACAGTTTCCAAGTCAAGGCCTACTAAGCATCGGATAGAGGAAGTAACACAAATGTCAGGTCGACAAATGTCTGTTTCATAGAGGTTGAAACCTATCAAACTCTACATGTCTTGAGTAAACTTTACTCTATCTCTCTTTTTATGCTTCTTGCTAGTCTTTCCTCTTCCTTGTACACCCCTTTGAACTTTGCTTCTTCTCCTAAAACCCTGCTCTTAACTACTCACCACAGACATTGGCTGGCATGATAATCGAGTCAAGCCATTATGAGCAGTACAAAAAAAAATGACAAATCTCTGAGCCCAGGAAGGTAACAAGAGAGGCTGATCAGTAACTCTAGTTATCTTTCCTTCATGTTTATTGCAGTCTGGTGCAGTTATTTCAAAGGGCCTGACATTGATCGACAACTTCTATTAAGGCCCATGGGGGCAGCTGGATTGAACAGATACATTAAATAAAGCACTTATTGCTTTTCATTGCCTTTCTGTAAAATATCACTGCTAAATAGCTTCTGCCATCAGATGCAGTTAGGTACATGGTTTTAATTTGAGGGACTGCTTTATAACATAGCACAATTGACACCAGCTTTTGTTTCCCCTACAATAATGATTGTGTACATCCTGCAGAATTGATGGGCTGTCCTCAGAGATCGTGTGTGTTGGGGTGGGGAGGAGGAGATGGATAAGGGTGAACTGGCTTTGTTATTCTCTCTCTCTTTTATACATGCCAGCTTTGTCAGTTTTGCACAGTACAAGGAGGAATAATATCAGGCTAGACCCCTTATCTCAGGATGTTGTAATGTAGCTGCTGTAAGGCTTCGCCTGGAGACGAGATAAGAGCAACTTTACAAGCCTAGGGGGGAGGAATGGAGGGAAAAGGGGAGGAGGGTCTCTGCATGGCAGGGTGGCTGCATGATTGAGACAACAATGGGAGAGCTGTCAATTGACCATTACAGCTCTTTTTGGTGCCAAGTAAATCTATGCATGCAGAGGGTTACTAACAAGCGTGAAAATCAAAGTCCTGAATGTTCAAATAATAATGATGTATTTGTAGCCAGATTATGCTGCCCAAATGATATTCTTTCTTTATCTCTGGGCTAAACGGTGGGGCAGCTGTGTGTTTTGGCACAGTGTGCCATCCTCTCTTTTGTGTGCTGCATATTAATCCTTTATTGAAGTAATTAAATGTGTACTTAATGGCAATGAGCTAGCAGAATGAATGTACAATTGAATTAGCAGTTATGATTGGGAGCATGCGACAAGATGAACTAAATGCAATTAGTGTAGGCATCTCTTTTTCCCTGTGAAGCCGGCTACATGACATGACTTAATTAGAGGTTGTTAGATACACTTACTCCCTGATCTGGGCTTGTTCTGTCTGGCTTTTGGTTAGCATTCCAGAGTGGAGACAGCTCATGCTCCCCTCGGCAGAAGACCCTTGGTCTCCCAGCTGCATATTCATGCCAAATCTGCACTGCAGAGGACATCTTGTCTTGCTGGCTTGGAAGAAAGGTCATCTTTGGTCGTTTACAGATGTGTTGGATACATTAAAGACATCTCTCTCCTTAAAGGCAGCGACCATTACTCTTTTGTACCTCAAGCACCTAGCTACATTGAGCACATAGTAGTCTCTTAATCAGTGCTTGCTGATTGATTTCACTTACCCCTCTTGGGTAGTGAAATTTCATACCTGACTAGGCTGGGTCCCAAAGAGGTAGGTGATTACTTGAATCTTGCTTCTTGAGGAGTAAAAAGTTGGCCAATATTGCTGTCAAGGTTTAGTGCTTGTCTAGTCTTGATTTTGGTTGCTTCTCTGTAGGTGGATATGAAACATTCTTTTTTCACTCATTTTGGGGTAGCACATCCCAGCAAATGTTGGATACATATAAGGTATTGATCATTTGAAAGCTCCGAAAAGCTAGGAAGCACCTAGTGTGTTGTATTGTTTTTATATAGTGGTTTTTCCTGTCATTCCCAACAGTTAGTGTATCTTTATTTTGATTCACTTAATTTAGGCCTCCCACCTGCCTTATCACAGTGTCCCCTGGTACACAGTCATTTGATCAATCTGCTATACTTATAGACAAGAGAAGAATGCAGGCTAGTAATGATAGAATGACTCACGGTAGTGAGGTCTAAGGAACAAAGATACTATCTGACTCCTAGGATCAGTTTAGAAGCCATCTAATCTAACCCCTTCACTTTATGACGAGTAAACTGAGTCCCAGGGAGGTTAAGTGACTTGCCTATAACATCATACAGCCAGGAAGTATCATAGGCAGGATACAAACCCAAGTCTTCAACTTCAAATTCACTATTCTTCCTTTATACCAAACTGCCTAATACTCTTTTCAGAACAGCTACTCTTAGCTAAGAACAACTGGATCTGAATTTGTGAAATCAATAATTGCTGACCTCTTAGATCTATGCTCCAAAAAGGTTCTGTCTCTACAGTCTTTGACCTTTAGGATTTCTGGAGGTGCTTACAAAGAGGAGAGTGGTAGAATATAGGATCTAAATTCCTAAACAATCCATCCCTTTTCAACTCACAATGGCAAATATAAATGGGAGGGACAATGATGACCGTAAAATAAAGGTAGATATCTTGACCATTTATGAAATCTGAAATGTACATTTTGTCTTATTTTCATTTAGCCCTAATGTGGCATTTTAAGCATAGTCCTGGTCATTGGAGGCTCCTCCCCAGGTTCATTTATAGTCTTCTTTCTCTTTCCCAAGGCCATAAATGAAACCCTTTCAGCCCTAATGACCACAATGACTTTCCTCGATCATGTTATTGCTACTTTGGCACATTTATCGCTTTCACATGCACTAATGGATGAGTTTGGATATGTTAACAATTTATGTATCATTTGATCCTTAAAAAAAAGAAATAACTGAGCCCCCAGGATTGAGTAGCTTTTAAGGAGTATAAATGAATTTAATGCTTTAGAAAGAGCTTTGGTAAATTATGAACATGACACCTATTACATTAAGCTGCATTAAGCTTTAATACATCTTCATTACTGGCAGGTTGCCCAAACCGCCAAGGTTGAAAAAAGCTGCCTGAAAATACTCAAAATGACAGCCACCTATGGCAAGATGAATGGCTATTTTTTTTGGGTGGCAGAGGGGAGGAGGCCTATTGACTAGGTCCCTCTTCTACACAAAGATATACAAGCAGTATCAGTTGATATTGCCAGAAAGGCTTAATGGTCATGCAAGAATTTCTGGTACTTTACAGTGTGATTCAGTCAGTCTTAGAGATGAGATTCTTGGGAAGACGTATGTCAGTTTTCCAACCTTTTAAGCTTTTTGACCATGTAGGGCCAGAAAATCACTTACTCCGTGAGTGATGGCCATTTCCTATTGTAAACCCATCTCTCTACACTAGGTAAAAATGCTGACTGGACAGTTTTAGTGGACTTGGCAGGGGTATCCCAGAAAAGGATGCTGATTGGGCATTTTTAGTGGGTTTGGAAAACCCATGGAAAAGGATGTGACCATATTAATCACCTGTTCAGTTGAAAAAGAGAACAGATTTTAGTGACTTCAAAAAACAAATTCTATTGACACATATATGACTGAACATGTATGAGAAGCCTTCCTTTTTTATTCTCCAGTTAACCTCTATTAAAAATGGAATATAATTATTAAGCCTGACATTAATATAACATTTTAATGAATTCATGGTACTTCACAGACATTGTATTATTTGATTCTCATTATACAGACAATTATAATTTTACAGATGAGAAAATTGAGGCTTAGATAAGATGGAATTTGACCTAAAAGTTCAAATGAGAAGAGTTCTGTTTCAAAAAGACATGCAGGTTCAGTGGTGGTGGTGGTGGGAACAGCAGCTAAATGATTTGAACGCATTATAATTATGCAGTATGTTCTGTGTTACTGGTTGTTAGGTAGCATTTGGAACTATTAGGTCACTGTTTGGATGAGGTCAAGTCTGATGAGACTGATAACAATTGTGAATCCAACCAAGCAGGTGAGATGGAAGGAAAACTGCACCCTTCAGAGAAGGGTAATAGACACGAACTCTTTTCCCTTAATGCTTTTTACAACCACCTAGCATAATGCTGTGGGACCTCACTCCAGGCACTCCAAAGAATCAAGTGAGTGAGGAAGTGAGCTTTGCATTGGCTGAAGGTAAAGGGGTTCCATTGTGGATGGGAGCCTCAACATTTATTTTCTTTACATTTTAATTATGATGAATAAAATATGCAAGTGTAGTATGTTGATTGTCTCAGTTCTGTGAATGAAGAGGATCATTAGAGAGAGGAAATTCTAGATGCAAGGGTGCTATAGGGTTCTTAGTTTTAGCAGTTCTGAGCAATATTTCTGGATTAAATTCAGTACCAAACCAGCATGGATCTCAACTCTCATAATTACACTTATATGCAAAGTGTCCCAAAAGTCTTACTGCAGTTTTAAACTATTAAGGTTTTACAACTGCAGTAAGACTTTTGGGACTCCTTGCCTATACAATGTGTGCCAGGCACTATATACATACATACACACATACAAACAGTGTATAACCACATATGCATATAATGTGTGTGAGTGAACATATACATATACATACATATATACTGATATGTGTATACATACTATACACACACAATTTAATTTGTTTTACTTGGCTATACACTGTAAGAGTTTTCTTTTTCTTTTCTTTTTATTATTTTAAAGGGAGCTAGGTGGCAAGCCTGGAGTCAAGAAGACTCATCTTCCTGAGTTCAAATCTGGTCTCAGACACTTACTAGCTATGTGACCCTGGGCAAGTCACTTCACCCAGTTTGCCTCAGTTTCCTCATCTGTAAAATGAGTTGGATAAGGAAATGGCAAGCCACTCTAGTATCTTTGCCAAGAAAACCTCAAGTAAAGACACAAAGAATTGGATATCACTAAAAATGACTAAACAACAAAAAATATTAATTGGAAAAAATAATAAAATTAAAATTTAAAAAAGATATAAGTTCTCTCTGAAGTTCTAGTCCCACATCATAAGCTATCTATAGTTATTTCAAATTCTACATGTCCAAAACAGATCTCATAATCTTTCTTTCTAAACCTAGCTGTCATCTTACTGTTGAGTGCACGTCCAGTTTCCTAGGCTAATAACTGAGCTGTTGACTTCTAGTTTTCAATCTCATTTATTCCATATATACAATTAATTGACAAATCCTGTTGTTTTCTCTCTATGCAGCAGGTCTTGCATATGACCCTTCTTTATACTCTCATAGCCAGCACCCTAGTTTAGGTCCATACTACCTCTCTTGGAGGTAATTGTAATAACAATGACCTTTCTAATTTAACCCTCTGGCTTATATCTCCTGCCCTCTGAGCCATCTTCCCCTCAGCTGGCAAAGTGATTTTTCTAAAACATACTTGATTGATCATGTCACCTCCCTGATCACCAAACTCCAATGATTTCCTTTTACTGTGTTGTACTTTTTCAGCCATTTTCATCTTGTCTGAATCTCCATGACCCCATTTGGGGTTTTCTTGACAAAGATACTGGAGTGGCTTGCCATTTCCTTCTCCAGCTTAGTTTACAGATGAGGAAACTGAGGCAAACAGGGCAAAGTGACTTGCCCCATATCTCAATTTGAATTCAGAAGGAAGAGTCTTCATGATTCCAGGCTTGGCACTCTATCTACTGTACCATATAGCCTCCCCAGAATCCTTTTACTCTACTTCTATAATAAAAAATAAACTCATCTGTTTCATATTTAAAGTACATTAATATTTCATTACAATCATATAGCACAATTTGTATAGTCATTTCCCAGTCAGTGGTCATTTGTTTTTTCTTTGGTGCTTTCTTATCACAAAAAGTAATGCCATAAATATTTTGGTTTATATGAAGACTATTTTTCCCTGATCAAAGAATTCTCTAGAATATAAGTATAGTAATGGAATTTTTGGATCAAAGCTACTTTGTTTGCGTAATTCCAAATTAGTAATATTGATTCACAGCTCTACTAACAATACAGCTGTATATTTATCTTCCCACAACTCCTCTAGAATTGACTATTGCTATCTTTGGCAATTTGCAGAGTATAGGGTGAAACCTAAGGGTTGTTTGGATTTGCATTTCTCTTACTATTTGTTAATACTTTGCAATTCCTTTTTTGAGGACTGCTTGTTTATATCCTTTGATTCCTTATCTGTTGGGGAATGATTATTGGATGTATATCTACATGTACACACATATACACATATGTATATAATATACACATATACATATATGTTTGTATATATTTATAATGTATTTCTGTAGTATGACAGAATTTTATTTAAAAATTTGAGTCCATATTCATTAATTATATTTGTCTATAGTTCTGTGTTTTATGCTTTCTTAGTGTGGGTATTAGTACTGTATTAGTCTCATAAGAGGATTCTGGTAGGGTGATTTCTCACTTTTTGAGAACAATTTGTATAGTCCGACTACTAATTGTTCTTTAAAAGTTTAATAGAAGTCTTTTATTAATGCATCTTTGCCTTTTTTGGTTTCAGACATCTAGATCATAATCTCTGACTTAACCAAGATACCAGAATCCCAGTGCAAATATGATTTTTATAATTTTATACATAAGAAATCTTATGAGGCTCAAAGAGTATTAAGCGACCCCTGGTCAAATGATGACTTGGAGGACAAATTTGAACCCAGTGTTTCTCTCACCATTTTGACCTTATTTTTATATTGGTATGGGATGTTGGACTACATCTAGTTTCTGCCACACTATTTTCCAGTTTTCCCAGCAGTTTTTGTCAAATAGTGAGTTTTTTTTCCCAAAATCTGTCATCTCTGGCTTTATCAAACACTAAATTGCTATGGTAATTTACTATTGTTTCTTGTGTACCTGTTCTATTCCACTTATCCACCACTCTATTTCTTAACCAGTACCATATTGTTTGATGATTATTGCCTTATAATACAGTTTGAGATCTGTTATGGCTAGGTAACCTTCTTTCACATTTGTTTGCCTTAATTTTCTTGATGTTCTTGTACTTTTGTTCTTTCAGATGAATTTTGTTATGATTTCTCCTTGCTCTAAGATAATTTTTGGTAGTTTTATTGATAGGGCACTGATTAATAAATTAACTAAGTAGAATTCTCTTTTTTATTATATTGGTTCAGCCTACCCCTGAATGATTAACATTTTCCCAAGTGTTTAAATCTGACTATTCATGTGAAAAGTGTTTTGTAATTGTTTTCATATAGTTCCTGAGTTTGTATTGGCAGGTAGACTCTCAAGTATTTTTTTATTATTTACAGTTATTTTAAAAGAAATTTCTCTATATTTTGCTGCTAGATTTTGTTGATAATATATATAGAAATGCTGATGATGTATGTACATTTATTTTCTATCCTGTAACTTTGCTAAAGTTAATTATTTCAACTTGTTTTTGGTTGGTTCTTTAAGATTATTTAAGTATACCATCATGTCATCTGCTAAGAGTGATATCTTTGCTCCCTCACTGTTTATTCTAATTCATTTAATATCTTTTTCCTCTTTTATTGCTATAGCTAACATTTCTGGTATAATATTGAATGATAGTCATGATAATGTACATCCTTGTTTCACCCCTGATCTTATTGGGAATGCTTCTAGCTTATTCTCATCACAGATAATATTTGCTGATAGTTTTAGATAGGTACTATTTATCATTTTTATAAAAGGTCCATTTATTTCTATGTTCTCTAGTGTTTTTTTTTAAATAAGAATGGTTATTGTATTTTGTCGAAAGCTTTTTCTTCATTTATCAAGATAATCATATGATTCCTATTGATTTTTCTATTGATATGGTTAATTATGTGGATTCTTTTCCAAATATTGAACCTGCCCTGCATTCCTGGTAGAAATCACACCTATTCATAGTGTATGATCCTTGTGTTATATTTCTGTTATCTCCTTGCCAGTATCTTACTGAAATTTTGGCACCAATGTTCATTAGAGAAATTGTTCTATAGTTTTCTTTCTCTGTTTTGGCTCTTCCTGGTTTAGGTATCAGCACCATATTTATGTCATAAAAGGAATGTAGTAGGATTTCTACTTTGCCTATTTTTTTTTAAAACAGTTTATTAGTATTGGAATTAATTATTCTTTAAATGTTTGGTAGAATTCACTTATGAATCCATCTGTCCCTGGGGATATTTTTCTTTATATAATTCATTGATGGTTTGTCTAATTTCTTTTTTCTAAGATGAGGTTATTTAAGTATTGTATTTCCTCTTCTATTAATTTGGGCAATTCATATTTTTATAAATATTCATACATTTCACTCAGGTCATCAGATTTATTGGCATATAGTTGGGCAAAATAGCTCCTATTTTTTTCTTTACTTTCCTCTTCATTGGTGGTGAATTCACTCTTTTCATTTTCGATACTGTCAATTTGTTTTTTTTCTTTCTTTTTTAAATCAAATTAACCAAAGGTTTATCTATTTTATTATTTTTTCATAAAACTATCTCCTAGTTTTATTAGTTCAATGGTTTTCTTTCAATTTTTTACTCTTTCCTTTAATTTTCAGGATTTCTGATTTAGTGTTTAGCTGGGGATTTTAATTTATTCTTTTTCCAGTTTTTTTTACTTGCATGCCCAATTCATTGATCTGCTTTTTCTCTGTTTTATTGATGTAAGTGTTTAGGGATATACATTTTCCCCAACTACTGCTTTGACTGCATCCCATAAATTTTGGTATGTTGTCTCATTATTGTCATTCTTTTTAGTGAAATTATTGATTATTTCCATGTCTTGTTATTTGACCTATTCATTCTGTAGATTAGATTATTTGATTTCTAATTAATTTTTCCTCTATCTTTCCATGGACCTTTATTCAGTGTAATTTTTTTTTTTTACATCATGATCTGAGGTTGCATTTAATATTCCTGCCTTTTTGTATTTGATTGTGAAGTTTTTATGTCCTAATACCTGATCAGTTTTTGTGTAGGTACCATGGTACCACGAAGGAAAGGTATGTTCCTTTCTATCTCCATTCAATTTTCTTCAGAGGTCTATTCACTTCCTTAACTTTTTTCCTGTTTATTTTGTGCTTAGACTTATCCAGTTTTGAGAGGGGAAAGTTGACATCCCACATGTTCTAGTTTCACAATTTTCTCCTGTAACTTTTAACTTCTAAAAATTTGGCTGCTGTATCATTTGATACATATATATTTAGTACAGATATTACTTATCTATGGTGCCTTTTAGCAAGATATACTCTCTTTGTCTCTTTTAATTATATTTATTTTTGCTGTTGCTTTTTTTCGAGATCATGATTGTTACCTCTGATTTTTTTTTTTTAATTTCAGCTGAAGCATAATAGATTCTGTTCCTAGTCTCTTACCTTTACCCTGTGTGTGTTTCTGTGCTTCAAATGTCTTTCTTGTGAACAACATATTTTAGGATTCTGATTTTTCATCCACTCTGCTATCTAATTCTGCTTTATGTATGAGTTCATCTCATTCACAGTCAAAGTTATGAATAACTGTGTATTTTGCTCCATCCTATCTTTTCTCTATTTGTTCTTCTCCCTCCCTCCCTCCTTCCCCCCTCTTTCTCTCCCCCAGTTTTTTTCCTTCTAATCACTGCCTCCATCAATTTGCTGTCCCTTCTATCAGTTGCCCCCATCCTGCTTCTGTATAGGGTAAGATAGATTGCTATAGCCAACTACGTATGTGTGTTGTTCCCTCTTTGAGCCAGTTCTGATGAGACTAGGATTCAAGTAATGCTCTCTCCTCCCATTTTTCCCTCCACTGTAATAGGTCTTTCACACCTCTTCCCGTGAGATAATTTATCCCATTCTACCTCTCTCTTCTCTCTTCTTCCAACACAATCCTCTTTCTTACCCCTTAATTTTGTTTTTTTTTATATCATCCAATCAAAGTCAACTTATTCCTGTACCTTCTCTATGTATATTCCTTCTAATTGTGCTAATAGTGATATGGTTCTTAAAAGTTACAAATATCATCTTCCTCTGTAAGGATTTAAATAGTTTAACTTTATTGAATAACTTATGTTTTCTCTTTCCAGGCTAGTCCAGGAGGGATGCTTCTGGCCTCCTTAGATCTCTAGGACTCTTATTCAAGAGTACTTTGGAATACTTAAGAAATATTGCTTTAAAATTAGAAGATGCTGGAGGCACTTAGATATGATGCATATGCCACTCTCTCACTGAATCAGAACCTGTTGATATGCAACTGGGACAGGTGTGTTAGCTGCTCACCAGAAGTTTTGTCTTATATTAAATTATATTTAATAATGGTTTATTCTAACCACTACCTAGGTAGTATGTCCTTTCCAGACAGAGTATGTGTATTTAATTTTTTAAAAAAATTCTCCTTCCTCACTTTTTATGCTTTTCTTGAGTCTTGTCATTAGAAATAAAATTTTCTGTTCAGTTATGGTCTTTTCATCAAGAATGCTTGAAAGTCCTCTACTTCACTGAATACCATTTTTTTTCTCCTAAAGGATTATGCTCAGTTTAATTGGGTATGTGATTCTTGGTTGTAATCCTAGCTACTTTGCTTTCTGGAATATCATATTCTAAACCAGCTGATCCTTTAATGTAGAAGTTTCTAAATCCTGTATATTTCTTCCTGTGGCTCCATGATATTTACATTGTTCCTTTCTGGCTGATTGTAGTAGTTTCTCTTTGACCTGGGAGTTCTGAAATTTGGCTGTTAATATTCCTGGGAGTTTTCAGTTTGGGATCTCTTTTAGGAGGTGGTTGGTAGATTCTTTCCATTTCTATTTTATCCCATGGTTCTAGAATATCAGGGTGGTTCTCCTTGACAATTTCTTGAAATATTATGTCCAAATTCTTTTTTTATCATGGCTTTCAGGTATACCAATAATTCTTAAATTATTTTTCCTGTATCTATTTTCAAGGTTAGTTGTTTTTCTAATGAGACACTTCACTTTTTCTTCTATTTTTTCACTCTTTTGATTTTGTTTGATTGATTCTTGTTGTCTTATGCACTCATTAGCTCCTACTTAAACTATTCTAATTTTTAAGGAATTATTTTCTTTAGTTGGTTTCTGTATATCTTTTTCTATTTGGCCTATTCAATTTTTAAGGAGTTGTTTTCTTCGGTGACTACTTGTACATCTTTTTCTATTTTTTTTTGCTTCCTTTATCAAGCTATTGACATTTTTCAGGATTCTTTTGCATAACTATCATTCCCCCCAATTTTTCTTCTACCTCTCTTGTTTAATTTTTAAAATCCTTTTTGAGCTCTTCAAGGAGTTTTTTGTGGGGGAGAATGAGACTAATTCACATTTTTCTTTGAGACTTCACTTGTAGACATTTTGACATTTTTGTCTTCTGAGTTTGCGTTTTGATCTTACCTGTCACCACAGTAACTTTCTATGGTCAGTTTCTTTTTTTGGTTTTGTTTTTTTGCTCATTTTCACAGCCTACTTCATAACTTTTAAAGTTTACCTCTGCTCCTGGGGTATGGGAGGGCTTGTCCCAAGTTTCTTGTAGTGGAGGCCAGGGCCACTGGGCTTGGCCATTCATTTGTTGTGCTGTGGGATAGAGGTATCATAAATGGCTTTCTGTGATGCTGCAGAGCTTCTAAGCATTGTTCAGTGACCTGTGCTGGGAGTAGGGGCCTGTTGCTCTCTTGTCTGGACACTGCCTGTACTGGACTTCACTCCCCTTTGATCTGAGTGAGACAGACCTGGGGAACTAGGGAATGAAGTTTTGTACCAGGGATAGGAATGGTCATGGATTTAGCAGAGATATGGCAGAGATGTGGCAGGAAAAAGCCCATATTAAAGAAGGTGCTCTGCTCTGTGAGCAAAGCAGAATTACAGTAGCTTAATAAAAATGTGAAAAGTGCAATTTTATAGTGATCTCCACTCCAAATGTTTATATAGACTATTTATTCCTGACCTGTAGTAGAGCCTTCTGGGCTTGTATTTGTCTGATCAGCCATAGTCAGGCACACTATACCTTAACCCCAACATAGTGATGTCATTTTGGTCCTCTTTGAGAATGAAAGACAACAACCAACAACAGTCTGGAGGCCTCCCAGCAGCGTCCAATGCCAGCCTAAGCAAAGCCAAGAGAGCAGCCTTTGGAAGGAAATAATTATCAGATCACAGACCCATCAGATTTCATCTGAATGAAATAAAAGAAAATTGGACACAACCAGAAGCACAAATACACAAAATTGATTTCAGTATATAAATATGTTAAATAATAGAATTTAAGGAAGGGGACAGGAAGAAAGGAGTGTCAGAGATGGGTGTGAGAGGGAGAATTGAATAATAGTCATCAATAAAACCAACTCAAATATTAAAAGGAGGAACAGAAGGAGAATTAAGAGACAAGTAAGACAGATTAAAAACCTGAGATCTTGAGTGGGACAAGATAAGATGTAAGAGCTGCATCAAAGAGGACAACCTATTATACTTTTAAGACCACATGTGTCATGCAAATTCCCTTTCTTGTACCATCTTTTTTATGTGTAAGGAGGAGAGTGGGAGAAAAGAAAGGGAAATTACAAGATGACGGGATAGAAAGAAGTATGCATTTGACAATTATAACCTGAATGTTAATAGAATCAACTCATTGATAAAACAGAAAAGGGCAGCAGAATAATTTAGATAACAACCCAGTAGTCCACTGTTTACAAGAAATATACTTGAAATGCAAAGATTCACATACTGTTACAATAAGAATCTGGAGCAAAATCTATTATGCTTAAGTTTAAAAGGAACTGGAAAGAGCAGGTGTAGTAATTCTGATTTCAAATAAGGCTACAATAAATATTGATGTGATTAAAAAGAGATAGGCAAGGAAATTATGTTATGCTTAAATGCGCCATAGATAATTAATACTTAATACACATGCACAAAATAGCATACCATCTTACTTAAAGAAAAATTTAATCAAATTGGAGAAAGATATAGTGAAATTATAAAGGTGGGGGATATTAAAGATTTAAGCAAAACAAGCCAAAAGATAAAAAAGAAACAAGTTAAAGACATGAATGGGCCTCCAGAAAAATCAGAGATGATAGATCTCTAGAGATTATTGAATGGGCCATAAAAAAGATTTTATACATTTCTCTGCTATACATACTATTCTATGCTATACATGGCATCTTTACAAAAATCAACCACATATGGGGACATAAAAACCTCTTCAAAAATGTAGAAACATACCATTTACTGAAAATAATACAGTAAATTGTATTCAATAAATATTACCTAAAGAAAGAATGAAAATTTAATTGGAGGTTAAATAACTTAATTCTAAAGAATGTTGGGTCAAATAACAAATTAAAGAAACCATAGAAAATTTAATTAAAAATATATGAAAACCACATCACAACAAACCAAGACATATGGATGCAACTAAAACAGTTATTAGGGGGAAATGGATATCTCTCAAAGCTTTCATTAACAAAAGAGAGAAAGAACAAGTGAACAAATTGAGCATGTAGTTAAAAAATAAAAAACCCAACAAATCAAAAATAATGAAAATAGAAAAAAATATCATTACAATGAAAGAAGAGACTAATAGAGTTAAAAGTTAACTGACCACTGAATTCATAAAATAACTAGGAGCTTAAAAACTAATAAAAGAGAAAATAGTTAACCTGATAAAAAAAATCAAATTCTTCACGTCAAAAGGAAGCAGGAGAGTGCACAAAATTAAGGTGGCAATAAAAAGTTATTTGAAATTATTTTGCCAAATTATATTCTAAGAAAACCTATAGAGGAAATTGATGAATATGTGAAAAAATATGAAATGCCCAGAATAACACAAGAAGAAATAGACTAAATAGCCAAAATAAGATAAGTTTAGCAGTCTATAAATGAGTTCCCAAAAGAGAACAGCAATGACAACATCGACAACACAGAACCTGGACCAAATGGATTCAAAAGTGAATTCTATAAAATATTTAAAGAACAATTAATGGCAATAGTACATAAACAATTTTTCATAATTAGAAAAGAAACCACCCTTCAAACCTCTTTCTTTAATACAATGATCTTTGTATCTAACCCAGGAAAAGATAAATCAGAGAAAGAAAACTATAGACCAATAATCCTAGTGAACATTGATGTGAAAATTTTCAATAAAATACTAGCTAGTAGGCTACTACATATTAAAATGAATATACATTATGACCAGGTTGGGTTTATACCAGTAATGCCTAGTTAATTCAATATAAGGAAAAGTAGAAATATTGTAAGCTATATTGCTAATATAAATAACAAAAACATCTAATTGTTTTTTCATTTTTTTATTTTAAATTTTTTATTCATTTTCTTCCAAACTTATGAAGTAAAACAAGCATTCCTATAACATAGTGGAATAGAAAAAAAAGAGATTGCACATTAAACTGCAAATCTATTATGTACAACTTGCAATTCCTTTTTAAACATGTAATAAAGTGATCACATACATCTCCCCCATTTTTTCCTCTTCCACCCCACCCTACAGATGGCTACCATTAAACACAAATAAGTGTGTGTGTGTTTGTGTGTTTGTGTGTGTGTGTGTGAAATCATTCTATACCTATTTCTATTCATCAATTTTTTCCCATCTTCTTTTGTAATTAATTTGGGTATTTATAATAGTCAAAATGACTTAGTCACTCAAAGTTTTTCTTAAAACAGTATCATTCTTACTGTATATACCATTCTCTTGGTTCTGCTCATTTCACTCTTCATGATTTTGTGCAAGTCTCCACGTTTTTCCTAAGATCAATGAGCTCATCATTTCTTATAGCACATCACAATCGTATGCCTCGACTTGTTCAGCCATTCCCCAATTGAGGGGAATCTTTGCAATTTTCATTTCTCTGCCACCACAGAGAGTTGCTATGAATATTTTAGGACATATAGATTCTTTTTCTTTTTCCCTGATCATCTTTGGAAACAGACCTAGTAGTGGTTTTGCTGGGTCAAAGGATATAGATACTTTAATAACTCCAGATTGTTCTTTAAAAAGGTTGAATCAGTTCACAATTCCACCAACAGTGAATTAGTGTCCCAATTTTTCTGCAACAATTCCAGCATTTGTTGCTTCCCCCTTCAATCATTTTGATAGGTGTAAAATGATATCTCAAGGTTATTTTAATTTGCATTTCCCTAATCAATAATGATTTAGAGCCTTTTTCATATGACTGTGAACTGTTTTGATTTCTTCATTGGAAGACTGCCTATTCATATCCTTTGACCATTTATCAATAGAGGAATTCCTCATATTCTTGTAGATTTGATGAAGTTCCTTATCTATGTGAGATATGAGACTTTTATCTGAGAAACTAATTATTAAAATTTCCCCTCAATTTTCTGTTTTTTTTCTAATATTGGCTACATTTGTTTTATTTGTACAAAAACTATACACTGCTTTCTATCTCTTGTTCACTCATAAATTGTTCTCTTACCCACAAGTCTGATAGGTAATATGTTCCATGTTCTTCAAATTTTTAAACAATATCTTTCTTTATATCTAGTTTATGTATTCATTTTGAACTTATATTGGTAAATGGTGTTAGGATATTGATCTATGGCCAATTTCTGCCAGATTGCTTTTCAGCTTTCCAACAATTTTTATTAAATAATAAATTCTTATCCCCAAAACTCAAATCTTTACATTTGTCAAGCACAAGGTTACTATATATCAATACATGCTTAAAAGGAATAGTAAAAAAATCTTATACTAATTTCACTTAAGAACTCTATGAAGCATAGGAATAAATGGAATAATATAGCAGGATATATAATATATGCACATAAAACATCAACATTCTAATATATAGACAATAGAACCCCATAAGAAATATTGGAAAGAAAAATTCTATTCAAAACCACTGCAGAAGAACCAGGAGATCATTGTACACAGTAGCAGCAATATCGTACAATGATCAACTGTGAAGGACAGCTGTTCTAAGCAATACATGATCCAAGACAATTCCAAAGGACTCATGATGAAAAATGGTATCTGCCTTCAGAGAAAGAAATGATGGAATCTGAATGAAGATCAAACAATACTATTTTTCACTTCCTTCCTTCCTTCCTTCCTTCCTTCCTTCCTTCCTTCCTTCCTTCCTTCCTTCCTTTCTCTTTCTCTTTCTCTCTCTCTTTCTCTCTCTCTCTCTCTCTCTCTTTCTCTCTCTTTCCCTTCCTCCCTCCCTTCCTTCCTCCCTCTGTCCCTCCCTTCCTTCTTTCCTTCCTTGTCTGTTTTTTTTTGCACAACACAACTAACATTGACATATGTTTTATATGATTGTAATTATGTTACCTACGTCAAATTGCTTACAATCTTAGGGATCAGGGAGAAGAGGTAGTGAGGGAGGCAATTTGGAATTCAGAAATTGTTTTTAGTTATAATAGGGAAAAATAAAATATCATTCAAGAAAAAACCAAAATCATTACGGAAACTATAACATATTTAGGAGCATATCAACCAAGATTTACTCAGGGACTATACCCCACCCTTTTTTTCCTCTAGAAATAAAGACAGAGGGGGGTGGAGCCAAGATGGTGGCTGGAAAGCAGGGACTTGTGTGAGCTCCCCTCCAGGTCCCTCCAAAAACCTGTAAAAAATGGCTCTGAACAAATTCTAGAACTGCAGAACCCACAAAATAGCAGAGGGAAGCAGGGATCCAGCCCAGGACAGCCTGGATGGTCGCTGGATGAAGTCTATCACGCACGGAGCAAAGGGGAGTAGAGCTCAGTGTGGGCAGCAGCAGGACCAACCTGACCAGGAGCCGGGTGGAACAGGTGCTAGCGCCCTGAATCAGTGAGCTGTGGCAGTTACCAGACTTCTCAACCCACAAACACCAAAGACAAGAGAGAAGGTTAATGGGAAAAGCTGCGGGGGACAGAGTGAAGAGTTCCCAGTTCGGCCACTGCCCCGGGTGCAGCGGGGGGAGATGCAGCTACAGAACTAGAAATGCAGTTGCTTATAGCCCCAGGCCCACCTGGTGGGAGGGATTAAGTGGCAGATCAGAGCAGGAGTGCAGAGCCTGCTTAAGATTTTTGTCAGGTCCGGGTTGGCAGTTCTTGGGGAAGGAGGAGTGCTGGTGTGGCAGAGCTGGTGGTATAGAAATAGCTCTGAAATCAACGGCGCATCCCCTCAAACTTGGAACAAAGCACTCTACTCTAAAAGCAGTCACAGCCTGCTGAAAAATTCAAGGGTCAAGTAAGTTGGCTGGGAGCATGGCCAGGCAGTGAAAATGCACTCAGATTCAGTCTCAGACTTTGGAATCTTTCTTTTGTGACAAAGAAGACCAAAACATACAGCCAGAAGAAGTCAACAAAGTCAAAAGCTAGAATACATCAAAAGCCTCCAAGAAAAACATGAACTGTTCTCAGGCCATGGAAGAGCTCAAAAAGGATTTGGAAAAGCAAGTTAGAGAAGTAGAGGAAAAATTGGGAAGAGAAATGAGAATAATGCGAGAAAAGCATGAAAAACAGGTCAATGACTTGCTAAAGGAGACCCAAAAAAATGCTGAAAAAATATTGAAGAAAACAACACCTTAAAAAATAGACTAACTCAAATGGCAAAAGACCTTCAAAAAGCCAATGAGGAGAAGAATGCCTTGAAAGGCAGAATTAGCCAAATGGAAAAGGAAGTCCAAAAGACCACTGAAGAAAATGCTACCTTAAAAATTAGATTGGAGCAAGTGGAAGCTAGTGACTTGATGAGAAATCAAGATATTATAAAACAGAACCGAAGGAATGAAAAAGTGGAAGACAATGTGAAATATCCCACTGGAAAAACCACTGACCTGGAAAATAGATCCAGGAAAAGATAATTAAAAATTATTGGACTACCTGAAAGCAATAATAAAAAAAAGAGCCTAGATATCATCTTTCAAGAAATTATCAAGGAGAACTGCCCTGATATTCTAGAGCCAGAGAGTAAAATAGAAATTGAAAGAATCCACAGATCGCCTCCTCAAAAAGGTCCCAAAAAGAAAAGTCCTAGGAATATTGTCGCCAAATTCCAGAGCTCTCAGGTCAAGGAGAAAATATTACAAGCAGCCAGAAAGAAATGATTTGAGTGCTGTGGAAAAACAATCAGGATAATACAGGATCTAGCACCTTCCACATTAAGGGATTGAAGGGCTTGGAATATGATATTCCGGAGGTCAACGGAGGTAGGATTAAAACCAAGAATCACCTATCCAGCAAAACTGAGTATCATGCTCCAAGGCAAAATATGGATTTTCAATAAAATAGAGGACTTTCAAGCTTTCTCAGTGAAAAGACCAGAGCTGAATAGAAAATTTGACTTTCAAACAAAAGAATCAAGAGAAGCTTAAAAAGATAAACAAGAAAGAGAAATCATAAGCAACTTATTAAAGTTGTACTGTTTTGTTTACATTCCTACATGGAAAGATGATGTGTATGATTCATGAGACCTTAGTATCATAGTAGCTGAAAGGAATATGCATATATATGTGTGTATGTATGTATATATATATTTATATACATATGTGTGTGTCTATGTATGTATATGTGTGGGTGTATGTATATATATGTATATACGTATATACATATATACACATATACACACATATATACACATATACACACATATATACATATATATGTATACATATATATGTGTGTATATATATGTGTATATATATATATATATATAGACTGAGGGCACAGGGTGAGTTGAATATGAAGGGATGATATAAAAAAAAATAAAATCAAATTAAGGGATAAGAGAGGAATATATTGAGTGAGGGAGAAAGGGAGAGATAGAATGGGGTAAATTATCTCACATAAAAGTGGCAAGAAAAAGCAGTTCTGTAGGAAGGGAAGAGGGGGCAGGTGAGGAAGAATGAGTAAATCTTGCTCTCATCGGATTTGACCTGAGGAGGGAATACCATACACACTCAGTTGGGTATCATACACCACAGGAAAGAAGAAGGAAGAAGATAAAAAAGGGGGGACAATAGAAGGGAGGGCAGATAGGGGGAGGAGGTAATCAAAAACAAACACTTTCGAAAAGGGACAGGGTCAAGGGAGAAAATTAAAAAAAGGGGGATAGGTTACGAAGGAGCAAAACATAGTCAATCTTTCACAACATGAGTATTGTGGAAGGGTTTTACATAATGATATGCATGTGGCCTATGTTATATTGCTTGCCTTCTTAGGGAGGGTGGGTGGGGAGGGAAGAGGGGAGAGAATTTGGAACTTAAAGTTTTAAAAAGTTTAAAAAGTTTTTGCATGCAATTAGGAAATAAGATACACAGGCAACGGGGTGTAGAAATTTATATGGCCCTACAAGAGAAGAAGGGAAAGAGGGATGGGAGGGGAGTGGGATGACTGTAGGGAGGGCTGACTGGGGAATGGGGCAACCAAAAAGCCATCTGGGAGTGGGCAGGAGGGTAGAAATGGGGACAAAATTCACAATTCAAACTCTTGTGAAAATCAATGCTGAAAACTACATATATTAAATAAATTAAATAAAATGAAAAAAGAAAAAAAAGAAATAAAGACATCTCATTGATTAGAAAACTTTAATTATTCACAGATTGGTTCAGTAAGTAGAAAAATATCACAATATCACCTAAATTATTTTGTTTATTCAGTGACATGCTTAGCCAGTGCCAGCTAAATGGTATAGTGGATGGCGTGCTTGCCCTAGAGTCAGGAGGATCTGAATTTAAATCTGGCCTCAGATGTTTATTAACTTTGTGACCCTGGGCAAATCACATAACCATGTTTGCCTTAATTTCCTCATCTGTAAAATGAGCTGGAGTAGGAAATAGCAAACCACTCCAGTGTCTTTGCCAAGAAAACTCCAAATGGGATCAGAAAGACTTAGACATATCTAATTGATAAAAAACCCCATCAAATTTCCAAAAACATATTTTAGTTGAACAATAATAATAAAATTCATGCAGAAGAAAAAATTCTTAAGAATCTCAATGGCAATAATGAAAAAAGTGAGAAAGGAACAAACTGTACTAAGTTATACTGTATTAGAAAGAAGTAATCATTGTAATGATTTAGCAGATATTATAAAAGAGAGAATTGATTAGTGGAATAGACTCAACATACAGAAGAAAACACAGCAGCATAATATCTGATAAATCCCAAGACCTGCATTATTATGAGGACACACTATTTGATTTCTGTGAAAAATAGACAGCATTGTAAAAAATTAGGTTTAGACCAGTATTTCATACTATATACCGTATAAGATAAACTTCAAATGGATATCTGACCTAGATTAAAAAAAAGTCATAAACAAATTAGAAAAGCAATTAAAAATACCTTTTGAATCTATAGATAGGGTTGAGTTCCTGAGTGGCATGTGACAGAGAAGATAACAGAAGAAAAAATGAAAAATTTTTGGCATGCAAAAGTTTTAAAAAGTTTTGCATTAACAATTCTAATATAGTAAAGAAAACGAAAGGTCATAGATAAGTAGAGGGAATTATTTGAAGCATTGGTAAAGTTTCCATTTTCAAAATATATATGGAACTAACTAGAATCTATAAGAAGAATAACTATTTCCCATTTGATAAATGGTCAGAGAGTATGAACAGTCAGTTTTCAAAAGAAAAATATTTTTTCAATGAGCTTTTGTAATTTCTCTTAAATTTGTCCAATTCTACTTTTTAAGGACTTCTTTTCTTCAGTGAATTGTTGTACCTCTTTTTCCATTTGGCCAATTCTGCTTTTTAAGGCATTCTCTTCATTGGATTGTGTTCCTCTTTTACTGGTTGTCCTATTATTATTTATTTTGGTTTCCAATTGAGAAACTTATTTAAACAGATCAAATAAAACAGGTGCCTCCTTGTCTCTGCACTTAGAAGAAGGTGTTGGGCCTCTTGGTAGTAAAGTGTGGTTTGCGTTGGCGATGCAGAACTCTGCGGGGCAGAGGGAACTTGATTTTGGAGTAGTGAAACTGCTTGATTGCGGGCTGGCGGCACTTGCTGGCAGGAGTTTCTTCCACTTTCGTGATCTGGATGGAGTTGGCCCGGGCACGTGACGGGCTCCTACATCTCGGTAGCACTGAGGGATGTCACCAGCACTGGTCAGGTCCCTGTACTGCCTGTACATGTTGTGGGTCCCACTCCTGGAATTGTAGTGCAGCCAGATGCCAAAATTTTTTCACTCTAACAGGGGACTTTTCAAAGACCTGTCCGCAGTATACAATTTATCCAGAAGACTTCATCTTTTTCAGCTGAGAAATGAAGTACAAGAATCGGGACTTCAGTTACAACATGATTAGGAGCAAAGATCGTCATCTGATAAAGAGGCAGCATTGGACTCTTGGGAGTAGGCAGGCAGCATCCAACTACCTTATGCTCTCTTAGGGTGCCCTGGTGCTGCTGCCTCACTCTCTGCCAACCCACAAAAGCCTGTTATTTTTTAAGGTGTTGTTTTATCAGTATTTTTTGTGTGTGCCTCCTTTAACAAGCTGTTCACTCTCTCCTCATTTTTATATCATACTCCTTTCTCTTCCCAGTTTTCCTCTACTTCTCTTATTTGTTATTTTTTTTCCTCTGAAGTGCTATCTTTTAATTGGGGATAATGAAAATCTATATTTGTAAAGGCAGACTGTTCCTTGTTTTATTCTCTCATAAAATTGTGTGATTTGGTTGGCAATATATGTAAACCTACGTTTGTATGTGAGAACTTGTAATGTATATGAATGCATATCCATGCATATATGTGCTCACATGTTCCATTCCAACAACTCACAGGCTAGGCAATAATACAAGGTCATATTGTGTAAATTTCAGGTGGAATTTAATAGTCACAGGGACTGTTGTGATTGCACTAACTGAGCCAATTGTAGTTTATATTTACTAGCATGTAAGAATGTGTGCATTTGTGTCTTTTAAAAATAATTAGTCAAGCCAAAAAACTGCACATTTTTTATAAGGGAGGCACAATTTATCTTATGTTAAATATGGTGTTTTCTTTTAGTGGCCATACTTAAAAAAATTGCCTGCTCCTATTTGTGCTGTTTTTTCTGAGCACAGATCCATAAGAACTCCCTGTTCAGAAGAAAGGTGAAGAATTCCAGAGACCAATTCATATTTTTCTTTGAGGGTTTGGATGTAGCAGTTTTGACTTTGTTGTCTTTTTCTGAGTTTGTGTTTTGATCTTTTCTGCTACCATAGTAAATTTCTATAGTCGGTTTTGCTCATTTTCCAGTCTATTTCTTGACTTTTAACTCTATGCTAAAGTGAGGCTCTGTTTCCTGAGTGGAGAGGGCATTATCCCAAGCTTCAGGGGTGTGTGTGTGTGTGTGTGTGTGTGTGTGTGCGCGTGTGTGCATGTACACACAAAGTTGTTTTCAGAAATAATTCTGGGGACTTTAAAGTTTTAAGTTCTTCCAAGGTGGTATGATCTAGGGAGAGGTGTATTTCCTACTCTCTTGGTCTATGCTGTGGTCTGTGAGCAACTACAAGCATTCTTTTCCACCCTAGAACTGTGAACAGGGTCCCAGATCCCCTATAGCTGCAAGCTCTGGCATGTTAGTGCTCCTCCTTGCCCTGGGACTGAGACTCAGGACTATATGTATTGATCAAGATCCAGGTATGGGCAATGCAACAGAATTTTGCCCCCAGTGCCAGCCAAAGGACCCCTAAAATCTCTTGACCGATTGTCTGATTCCCTTACCGTCTGTGGACTGAGAAGCTTGGAAACTGGCGCTGCTGCTACTGATTCAGTCCCCCCACCCCTGAGGCCTACTGCTGATTTGCTGGGGAGCAGGCTGTACTAGACAGTGCTCCACTCTCACCCTGATACAACAGACCTTTCCTGCTGATCTTCTAAGTTGGCTTGGGGTGGAGAATTGTTTCACCCCATCCTTTTGTAGGTTCTGCCTCTCCAGAATTTGTTTTGAGGTATCATCTAAAGGTATTTGGAGGGATTTGGGGGAAAGCAGGGGAGTCCTTGCCTTTTCTCCATCATCTTAGCTCTGCCCACTCTCTCAAAGGAAAAAAATCTAAGCAACCCTTAGGCATTATCAATCAATAATAGAGAAGCGAAAAATTAAAGTAACATTTTACACCAATCAGGTAAGCAAAGTTGATGAGGAAGGAAAATGGAGGAGCTAAAGAAAAACTAAAGTAACTAGGTAATGCAGTGGATAAAGTGCAGCCCTGGAATCAGGAAAACTCATCTTTGTGAGTTCATATTCAGCCTCAGACACTTACTAGCTGTGTGGTTCTGGGTGAGTCACTTAACCCTATTTGCTTCAGTTTTCTCACCTGTAAAGTAAGCTGGAGGAGGAAACGGCAAACCACTCCAGCATCTTCACCAAGAAAACTCCAAATGGGGTCACAAAGAGTCAAACATGAGTGAAAATGATAGAACAACAACAGAACATATTAAGTAACTATTCATGAAATTAATGAATTGAAAAGCAAATTGGAACTACATCCTGAAGTTTAGTAAACTGTGCCTACTCTGATCCCTTGGTAGCAATACTAAGTCTCTACCTCAGAGATCAGGGATAAGAGTACAAAAGTATTTATAGCAGTTCTTTTTTTGTGGTGTAAAAGAACTAGAAAATATGTGGAATCCTCATAAATAGGGAGTGTCTCAACAAATCATGGTATATGAATATAATGGAAATAATGTGCCATAAGATAGGAAACAAGGTACAATTTCAGAGAAAACTGAGAAGGCTTAAATGAGTTAATGCAGAATGAATTGAGAAGTAGGAGAATAATTTATGTAATAATAATATTATAAAGATAAGCCATCTTCAAAGTCATAACAACTCTGATCTGTTGACAGAAAGGCACAGAAACAAGATGCTGACCAACAATGCATTTTTATGATGGCCAATGTAATTTTTTGTCTGACTGTGCATATTTGTTATAAAAGTTTTGTTTTTCTTATTTTTCCCCAATGAGGTGATGGAGAGAAAACAAATTTTCATTACTTAAATTTTTTTTAAAGTTATTGTGGGAAAAATGTTAAGTAGCTTTTACAAGGAGATATTTATCAGGGAGACACAGCAAAATCAGAAGTATAAAGATATCCCTTGAGTCATGAGTACACTCTTCCCACACCATCTCAGTTTCTGGGAAGAGTAGGGTCAAACATAAAGCAGTTGCTAGAAAGCACTTGTCACAAGTTCATTTCCTAATGTAGTCTAGCTGTGTATGAGTTACCCCTTAGCTATATAACATGGAAACTTAGCTGCTGGTTTAAGTCACTCCTGGGCTGAATTAATTATGTCTTTCCTCAGGGTTATCTCTTTTCCTGTCTAGGTTGCTGGACATCTGATGCCTCTTCTGACCTTTCAAGATTTTACAATGTCCTGTACCAAAGGAAAGGAGACACACATTGGAGGCAATCCCATTCCAGACATAAGCTTGTCTTGTTGGTGACCATACACTTACAAGTTGGCTTGATGAAGTAGGAAAGGCACCTTCCTCATGGACATTCATGATACCTTTGGAGTCTTTTGTATGTACCCTCCCTCAATTCTGACTCATTAGCCAACCAAAAGGTCCCTTTTCACCTCACAGTCAAAAGACAAGAAAATTTGCAGAATAACTGTGCAAGATGAATAGATATTCTAATGGTGTCCCCTGTATATGGTCTTCTTTATTGCCAAATTCTCTGTTGATATTAATGTTATAGGTTCTGAGACAAGTCAGAAAAGACTAGGCAGGACTTAGAGAAATTGCATGTCCATTGTGGTCCAAGTAATGCAAAATCTTGATTATGACAGCATTTTAACTGTCTACTGCAGTGTAGTAAATAGTGGAAAACATCCCTATGTATTTCCTTTTTTTGAAAAAAATTGCGGTATTAAATTCACAGACTTCATCAGAAAGGGAAAATGATTTGACCCTTGCATTCCTAAGAGTTGAACTAAATCTTTGGAGGCACACTTCAAAGCTCTGTAAATAATATGAGTAACAGTCCCGACACTTTGGAAGCCGTGATGGTGGGGAGTAGGGGGAAATTCCCTCTCTGAAGAACACCCAAGTATTTAAAAGAAATGGGCTGTTTTAAATATCTCACTGTTTTTCTTCTTCAGGCTCCATGCTGAGGTCCATATTTTCCTTTGCAATGCTTATGCTGCCAAAGCCCTTTTCTCAGAGGTAGGCTGACAGTATACTGAATTGACTAGTAGGTTCAGCAGAACAAGTTTATTTGTTGTGTGGCCTATGTGGGTTTGAGGATTCTTTCATGAAGCAAAAGGCTCTGCAAGTTTGGAATATCAATGGCACTTTAAAGACTAGAATTGGGAATTAATAGCCATGATTTTTTTCAGGCCCCAGAAAAGAAGAAAAAAGGAGGGAGAGAGAAAGAGAGACAAAGACAGAGACAGAGAAAGACAGAAAGAGACAGAGACAGAGACAAAGACAGATGTTTGAAGATGAGAAATGGAATTTCTTCAAGGACACTAATTGCAAAGTAGGCACCCTGGGTTTTCATAAATGTTCCATTGTCTCTCTGGAATGAACAGACTACCATGGATTTTGCAATATGCTCTTCGTGATTCCAAGACTTGAATTTTTAACTCAGATGGGGGTGAGACTGAATATAAATACACACACATATATAATGTTATTCACACATATATTATACACACACTCACACATACACTCACACACACTAGTGTTTTCCCAGCTGAGCCTTGGGAAAAAAAGAATAACTGAAAGCAGCATAGCTTATTTATTTCTGGTGAGTTAAGCATCACATTTATTTTAAGCATCTTTTGTGGTTTTTTTTTCTACCACTCCTAAATTCCTTGTCTTTCTACTAGATTGTAAGCTATGTGAGAAAAAGGACTGAATCATATAGTTAAGTTTCTTCCAGTACCTTTCAGAATGTACATAACAGTAACTAAATAAAGGATTGCTATTTGAATTTCTCCTATCTTTTCAAAAGAAAGAGAGGGGGTGGACATGGGATGTGATTATTTTCCCAAACCTCCATTTGGGGCTTGACATATGCATATAATGCAATACTTTGCCCTTCAGTTCAGTCCAACATTCATCAAGCCAGTAGTCAGGGCTATAAAAACTAAAATTATATAGTTCCTTCCCTCAAGGAGTGTATATTCTACCAGAATATATTTGCATAAGCTAATGAGAGGCAGAGGGCACTACCAACCAGAAAAGACTTCATGGAGAAGGTGGCATCTGAACTGAGCTTTGAAGGACTTCTGAGAGGCAGAGGAAAGGAGGAGGTGTATTTCAGCTTTAATGGGGAGTTGGCAAACATGTTCAACATGGGCAGTTATTACAATGAATGGCTCATGTGGAAGATATTGGAGAACACACTTCATAGAAGGCATGGTGACATGCAATGAAGTGTCTGCTCCCCAATTTGAAACATATGCAGACTTTCTGTCATTTGTTTGGGTCTGTTAGCCATGTGATGAAGAGACAGGTGCTGATTGGCTGCATAGCCAAAAGTAAGGCACATTCAAAAGACATTAACCAAGTGGTGCTACTTCCTTGCTGTATTCTGCTGATGATGTTCTTGTGTTAGAGCATAATGGCCTCTATTCCCTTTTTTCTTTATTTTTCCAAAGAGAACAGTTTGACTCATTGTCCCATTTTTTTCCAGATCCTTTTTGGACTCCTGTCTTCAATGATCTATATACAGTGTGGTTCCTTTGCAGTGCTCCCTTGGCTCGTTCGTGAGAAGGTCCACCAGAAATGGTTAAAGTTGAGTTTGGGGAAATTCTCTGCCCATTGCACAATTGCTTTCACTTTGTCTGTTAACCTCCAAGTCCATATACTTCTATGACACTATTTACCAGTATTCTGAATTTATTTCATCCTCATAGCACTACAAATACTTGGATCATTCTGAGTTTGTGTGCTTTTTCAAGGCATATTCCTACTCTTCCATTCAGTCATGATGCAAAGCTATTTACCCATGTCTCAAATTTGGTAAGCGATTCCTCTTTATTCTGTGTCTCAGAAGTTGGGGAACATCCATGGGATATTTAACTTTTTGCAAGTCCTCTTCATGTGTGATTTCAGCACTTTCTACCCTCAGATACCACATGTATTCAAAAATAGGTCCTCTGAAATTTTTCATCCATTCATCTTGTTTAGCTCAGATGCTTGCCAGTCCTTTACTATTTCTGATACATTCTCAGCTCATGAACTTTCAGAGGAGATAGTTTTGCACCAATTATGGCCCAAATATTCCTTTCTAATCACTAAATAATTTTGACTGGCTAAATGATAATCAATTGGGGCAGGGCAGGAATCACAGCAGATTGGGATTTTAAGTCACAGAACTATAGAAACACCCCAAGCCCTCAGCTGCTCATCAAAGAGAAAGTTTTGGGAGTCCAGGGGATTGATTCTGGCAAAGATACTGGGTCCTGAGAAGAGCCCAGGAGTTGAGCAACCTGGAAGGTGCAAATCAGTGCCACATGTCCAATCTGACACCATCCAGGCCTGGTGAGGAGCCAGTGCAGCAACTGGGTGACCTTCTTGACCTAGCCAAGCATTGGACTGACTGAGTAACCAAGATGCCATTGAAGAAAACAGCTACCCACCTCCTGTTGGAGAAGTTGTGGGCTCAAAGTCCAGATTGAGACATGGTGTTTTTTCTTTTTGTTTTGGATATTTTTGGGGGAGATGTGGACAACTTGTGAATTTCTTTTGCTCACTATAGATATTTGTAATGACCATTTTTTTGTTTCTCTTGCTTTCTCAATGGAGATTGGGGAAGAAATTTAAGGGAGAAAATGTTGATCTGAAAATAAAATAAGATTTAATTTAAATTGTAAAAAAAATCAGGATTGGCAAATGAACTGAAAGAAATACTCACCCCAGACACAAATGAATCATAGAGATACCACTGGGCATGTGGAGTATGCTGTGGATGGAGTGAATTCCCATGGAGATTGGGATAACCTCCAGCTATGAGAGATACCTACTTGTCTTAATGAATGTTTTATCTTCCAACATCTACTGACTAAATAAATCAATGGGGCAAATGACTGAAAAGGAAACATTAATACTACATCAGAATTTTTCTTGGTTAGTACTCTGAGTAGTGCTCATGTAAGGAGGGCTCAAGGGCTTTTCCTTGTTTGGGCTATTAAATATGTTAATATATTAATTCTAGGTTAATGTGACAAACTGAACAGTTAGTGTATTGTTATTGCCTAAGCATAATGATTTCAGAATAAAACATAGTAGATTTCCTTAAGCTGGTATATCATAAATGGAGCATCTAACTAATGAAGGAAAATCTAGCAGAATCCTGTCTTCCAACTTACAAATTGAGTTTCTACAAACCAGGCAATGGCTTACTTTGACAGAGGGAACACTTCTGGGTGTACATAGTGACTAAGAAACGACTGAGCTGAGTAGAAAAGACTCTTGGGAAGTCTAAAAACTTCATTTTTATTTCACTTGAGGTCACAGACTTTTGCTCTTTCTCTCATGAAAACATCAGTTACAGAGAAACAGTATATAGTAAAATTTAGTAGCTGGGTCAAAAGGACTTACAGAGAGAATAATGTGCCAGGGTTGATTCTGTTTTAAAAGACATGTTTATCCTTTTTTTTTTCTACTGAAATTTCTCATGCATACTGTACTAAGCTACACGACCCAGAGAAAGGTTGACATTGCATAATTATTTAGAAAGACTCTAAATGAGGAGAAGGGGGAGCTCATTGCAAATTTTGTTGTGAAATTTAGTTCTGTATTACTTTCAGAGAAAGACCTCTAAGGATGTGAAGCATCTAAGCATGTAAATTTATTCAGGCCTGCTTTTGAGTATTAAGTTTGTGCCCACAACCTCCTTGCATAATTAATTATTTTAAAAATTAATTTGTAGTCCTTCTGCAACAGACTGTTTTCTTGGGATGATGAAGCATTGCTACATACAGAGGTTTAACCACAAAGCCTTCAAACTCTCTAGATCATCCTGAAATGTTCTTTAATCACTGGTACTCAAAGTTAATGCTCCATCTGACCAATTCTGGGATGAGATATAGCACATGCTAGAGCCCGTGGAGCCCATTCACCAATTTCAGCTGGAAGGATTGCTTAGTAGCATTTCAAACTGTTATAACAGAGATTTGGTGCAAGTCTAGACTACCTAAAATGGAGATACTTACATGGTAGAAACTAGGGACCTGCTTCTGTAAGACAGGAGGCCTGGGGTATAGGTAGATATTCTGAATTGGCCTACTACGTAGTTGGAAATAGCCTCTTCCCATTGACTTTGTAGCTGGAACTGGTTGAATCTTTTGAGGCAGGAGAGCTGGGCAAAATAGAAGTAATTAGACTTTTTCACCACCTGCCTGGAGGTGATACTCTGAGAATAATAGCTTTAAAGCAATCAAAGGAAAGAGACTTCTACTGTGCCTAAGCTAAAGGCCAATGCCATGACTGAAATAACACTGTAGTGCCAGCTGAATAGGGACTTAGGTATCCCAGATAAAGAGCATGCAGCATCACTCAGTCAGACCAATGGCCTTATTAATGGCCAGACAAACTGAACAGTGGGACAACTCATCAGCTACCAATGCCAAATGTGAACTTTGTGAGCACTTTCTGGATATTGAAACCTTGCAACTCTGTAGTTGTGCCTTGCCTAGCCATGTTTATTCCCTATATATGTGCCTCATCGCTGTTATAATTTAAGTTTGTACCCCTCTCTTTCCTCATGGACTCTGTGCATATTATTGGGAGGGGGTATTGCAGTTATTGTTTTTGCTGTATCATTTGAGCAACTGCCTTACAGGTGGGGACTCATGAGGTAGTTCTAGGAGGATAGTTACCCACAGCATACCCCCCAAGGCACTCCGTACCCTAGAGTTGGTAAAGTCATGGTACCCATTCTTCTGGGGACCCAACTTGCCAGTATGAGTGGGAGTTGGATGAGTGATACAAGATGGGTGCTACATAACTCACTAATATAAAACTAAAATATGCCGAAGCCAACCACACATCCCTGGGGAAATCTACTGGAGACCTCCTGCCACATGGAAAATGAATCTCTAATAGCCACCTTGATTTTGGCATTCTATCCAATTCTTGATCCAACTATTTTTATTATTGTTTAGTCCATATTTCACCATCTTTTTCTACAGAAATAGTATGTGGAAGGAAGAGCCAAGATGACAGATTAGAGGGAACAACGCAGAAGAACTCTCAGTGTTCCCCTCTAAACAAATTTAAAGTTTTACCTCAAGTCAAATTTTGCAGTGGCATAGTCAATAAAAGGTCAGCGTGAGACATTTTTTCTGGCCTAAGAAAACTTAGGTCATCTATAGGACTGAGGTGGAGGTCTGTCTTTGGTGCATGTGCTCACACCTGTGCACACACACATACATGTTCACACACACAGTAGCAAAAAAAGCAGCTAAAGCAGCAGCAGCCACTATTAGGTACCAGCAGCCAGAAAGAATGCAAATATCATGGAGCCACCATCAGGATAACACAAGGCTTCCACATTAAAAGAGTGAAGAGCTTGTAATATGATGTTCCAGAAGGGAAAGGACCTCAGAACCAAGAATACCTACCCAGCAAAACTGATTGTAATCAGTCAGGGAAAAATGGATATTCAGTGAAACAGAGGACTTTCAAGCATTCCTAATGAAAAGATCAAAGCTAAATAGAATATTTAACATTCAAACACAAGAATCAAGAGAAGTATAAAAAGATAATATGATAGAGAAATAATAAGGGACTCAGTAAAGTTAAACTGTTTACATTTCTAAATGGAATGATTATACATGTAACCCCTAATAACTGTCATTAGGAGGGCAATTTAAAAGGACTTTACAAAGACAGTGGGTATAAGCATGAGTTGATTATGTTGGAATAATTCCCCCTCCACCCCAACAAAAAAAAGAAAGGATGAGAAAGAGGGATGCACTGGGAAAGGGGGGAAAGGATAGGTAGAATGAGGAAAATTTTCTTGCATTAGAAAGGCTTGCAAGGAAGAACTTTTAAATTTGCGGGGGAAAATGGTGGGGTTGTTGGGTAATGCTTGAACCTCATTCTCATCAGAATTGATTCAAAGAGAGAAGAATTTGCATACACATTCAGTTGTGTATAGAAATTTATCTTACCCAAGAGGCAAATGAGGGTGAAAGAGATAAAAGAAAGGATTATAAAAGGTAGGTCAGATTAAGGGAAGTAGTGGTTAGAAGCAAAGTAGATTTTTGAAAGGGACAGGATAAAAAGAGAGAGAGAGACAGAGAAAGAGAAAGAGAGAAAGAGAGAGAGAGAGAGAGAGAGAACAAAAGAAGAATCAACAGAAGAAAATGGGATGGAGGGAAATACAGCTAGTTATCATAACTGTAAATGTGAATGAGTTGACCTCACATATAAACAGAATTAAATAGAAGAATGGATTAAAAACCAGATTCCAACAATATGTTGTTTACAAGAAACACTACTGAAATAGGAAGACACACCCAAATTAAAGTAAAGGATTGGAGCAGAATCTAACATACTTTAGCTGAAGTAAAAAAAGGCATGGGTAGGAATCTCAAACAAAGCAAAAGTAAAAATAGACCTACCTGAAAGAAATAATCATGGAAAGTACATTATGCTAAAAGGTACCACGTACAATGAAGTAATATCCAAAATTTTTTATAGCAAGTTTCTCTGATAAAGGACTCATTTCTTGGATATATAGAGAATTGAGTTAAATTTACAAAAACAAGATCCATTTTAATTGATAAGTGGTCAAAGGATATTAATAGGTAGTTTTCAGAAGAAGAAATCAAAGATATCTATAGTCATGTAAAATGATCAACATCAGTATTAATTAGAGAAATGTAAATTAAAACAACTCTAAGGTACCATCTCACACCTATGAGAAATGACAAATCCTGGAGGAGAGGAGGGAAAATAGGTGCATGAATGAACTGTTTGTGGAACAGTGAATTGGTTGAACTATTCTGGAGAACAATTTGGAACTATGCCCAAATGGCTATAAAACTGTGCGTACCACAGCAACACTACTAATAGGTCTGTATCCCAAAGAAAGAAAGAAAAAGGGAAACAGCCTATATGCACAAAATATTTATATTAGTTCTTTCTGCAGCAGCAAAGAATTAGAAATTAAGACAGTGCTTGTCAACTATGGAATGACTGAACAAGTTGTGGCATATGATTGTTGTGTAGTACTATTGTTTTATAAGAAATGATGAGTGGAGTAGTTTCAGAAAAGTATGGCAAGACCTATGTGAACTGATGCAAAGTTGAATGAGAAAGACCTCTAGATCATTTTGTATAGTAACAGCAATGTTGCAATGATGATCAGTTGTGAAAGACTTGGCTACTCTGATCAATACAATGAGCCAAGACAATTCCAAAGCACTCATGCTGAAAAAAATGCTAGAGGGAGAATTGATGAACATGGTGCAAAATGAAGTACAATTTTTCTCACTTATTTTTCTTCTTTAAAAAAATATGGCTAATATGGAAATATGTTTTGCATGATTTCACACCTGTTATGGATATTATATTGCTTGCCTTCTCAGTGGCTAGGGGGAAAATGGGAGGGAATGAGAATTTGGAACTCAAAATTTAAAAAGAAAAGAATGTGCAACATAAATAATTAATAATTTAAAAAAGAATATTATGTGATAATTGCCAAAAGTTTTGTTTAAATATAAACAAAATTAAGTTTCCTAAAATTCTTTTCAGTAGAGGAATAGAGGCAGGCCTAATGCCAGCACCCTATTGGTAAAGGTTGATGAGTTTGAGGTAGAACTTCAGAAATGTTAAAATTTGTATTTCTCTAATAATTGGTGACTTATAGCATTTTATGTGGTCATTGGTAACAATTTTTTTTTTCCTCTGAAAATTGCCTACTCATATTCTTTCACGATTTATTGGGGAATGACTCTTATTCTTAAAAAAATTGAATTAGTTCCTTATCAATGTTGGAAATGAAACTTTTATTAAAGAAAATTGAGGCAAAGGCATTCACCCCGTTTACCTGCTTCTCTTTCAATTTTAGCTGACATGGGTTCTGTTTGTGCAAAGCTTTTTTAATGTTCAGTAATCAAAACTGCCCATTTTAACTTCTATGAACCTCTTTATCTCTTGCTTGGTCTTGGATTCTTCTTCTATCCATAGATCTGACAGGTAATTTCCTTCCTCTTCTAATTTGTTATGATAGCATCATTAACGTGTAAGTCACAGATGTATTTGGACCTTGTCTTGTATAGAATGTAAGATGTGCCTAATCTCTGCCAGTTTGCTTTCTAGTTCTCCAAGTGGTTTTTGTTGAATAGTGAGTTCCTGCCAAAAAGCTGGGATTGGGGCAGCTAGGTGGCGCAGTGAATAGATCACAGGCCCTGGAATCAGGAGGACCTGAGTTCAAATCCACCCTCAGACACTTGACACACTTACTTGCTGTGTGACCTTAGGCAAGTCACTTAACCCCAATTGCCCTGCCTGCCCCCCTCCAAACCACCCCCAAAACAAAAACAAAAAAACAAGAAACAAATAGCTGGGATTTTTGGGTTTAGCAAACACTAGGTAGCCGTGCTCATTTGTTTCTGTATATTGTATCTATCTCTAATCTATCTCATTGATCAACTTCTCTATGTCTTACCCATTACCAAATTGTTTTGATGACTATGGCTTTGCAGTATGGGTAGATTTCTGATATTGCTAGGCCCCCTTCCTTCTCCCTTAAAATTTTTTTCCCTTGATGTTCTTGATCTTTTGTTCCTCCAGATGAATTTTCTTATTTTCTGCTAGGTCTGCAAAGTAAGCATTTGGTATTTTGAATGGTGCTATCCGGATTTTTAATTTTACGTTAAATTTTTTTTAAATTTGCTAATTTTCTAGATTTTTAAGCTGCATGTCCAATAACTTTATCTACTCTTTCTATTACTGATGAAGGTAAAGATATACTTTCCCCTAAATATTTCTTTAGCCATATCTCCAAAATTGGAGTATGCTATCTTATTGTAGTCATTATCTTTTGTGAAGTTATTGATCATTTCTATGATTTATTCCTTGATTCACCCATCTTGAGGATTAAATTATTTAGTCTCCAGTTGATTTTTAATATTTGGTCAGGGGAATCTTTATTGAATATTTTTATTGTGTTATCATGTGTAAAAGATTTAACATATCTGCTTTTTAAATTTGTGACGTTTTATGCCCTAACACATAGTCATTTTATGTGTGTGTGATGTCCTGCATACCTAAGAATTATGTATACTCCTCTCTATTCCCATTCAATAATCTCCATAGGTCTATCGTAGCCAACTTTTCTAACATTCTATTTAGGTTTAGATTTTGTTTAGATTTATCTGGGTTTAAGAGAGATAAATTTATGCCCCCTACTATTATGGTTTTAATGTCTACTTCTCTCTCTGACTTATTTATCTTTAAGGATTTAGATAATATTTCTTTTGATGCACATGTTTTTAATATTGGTATTAATTTCTTATCTATGGAACTTTTCAGCAAACTGTAATTTCCTCATTGACCTCTAGGTCAATTTTTGCTGTGGCTTTGTCTGAGATAATAATTGCTGCTCTTACTTTTTTTTAAACTTCACTTGAAACATAATAGATTTTGCTCTAGTCCATTATTTTAACACCGTGTGCATCTTTTTGTTTCATCTGTGTTATAAACAGTATATTGGAATTCTGGATTCTAATCCATTCTACTATCCTCTTCCCTTTAATGGTTCAGTTCATCTCATTTGCATTCACATCTATGATTGTTAATTTTGTTTTCTCCTCCATCTCACTCTCTTATGCTTTTCCTTTTCTCATTTCCATCCTTATTTAAAATGCAACCAAAATTAGAAGGAAAGCAGAAAACTGGAGAAAAATTTTATAGCAAGTTTCTCTGATAAAGACATCATGTCTCAAATATATAGAAAACTGAGTCAAAGAAAAGAAAATGAGGCATTCCACAATTAGCAAATGGTCAAAGGATATGAATGAGCAGTTTTTAGACAATGAAATCAACTATAGTCATAAAAATGCTGTAAATTACTATTGATTAGAGAAATACAAATTAAAACAACTCTGAGGTACCACCTCATACCTCTTGGATTGGCTAATAAGACAGAAAAGTAAAATGATATAATGTTGGAGGGGATGTGGTGCAAATCGGACATTAATGCATTGTTGGTGGAGTTGTGAACTGATCCAACCATTCTGGAGAGCAATTTGGAACTCTGCCCGAAGATTTACAAAACTGTGCATATCCTCTGGTACAGCAATACTACTACTAAGTCTATACCCCAAAGAGATTTTAAAAAAGGGAGGGAGGGGGAGGACCTATCTGTACAAAAGTATTTATAGCAGCTCTTTTTGTGGTGGCCAAGAATTGAAAATCGCTAAACAAGTTGTGATATATGATTGTATTGGAATATTATTGTGCTATGAGAAATGATGAGCAGGATGATTTCAGAAAAATCTGGAAAGATATGAACTTATTGTAAGGTCAAGCAAAGTGGAACTTTTTACTCTTTTTTCTTTAGGTCATGAGAAGTATGAAGCCCTCAAGAGGTGTAAAGCACTCTGACACTGAAAAAGGGTATATATATATATATATATATATATATATATATATATATATATATATGTATATATATATATATAGATATAGATATATATATAGATATAGATATAGATATATACTCTGAGGTTAGCATTTTGCCTGGGACTTGCTCATTGGAAGAGCATTCCTGTGATTTCACCAGAAGAGACTCTGGGTAGCTGTTAAGGGGAAGCCCCCCCGCTGCTTTGAAAACCCAGATGTTGGTGCTTCTCTCTCTGGTAACTGTGTATGTATTGCTGTGATCAGACAGATAGAAGCCTGTCTGTTGATTTGTGTTATTTAGCTCTATTTATATAATTTCTGTTTGTGTTTCCTCTGAAGTTCAGAGTGCTGACTTTTCCCCCTGAACTAAGTGAATGATATATTTATGTTTAATTAAAAGTGAGATTGCAAACCCCTTTAAGTTACTTTCCTTAGAAAAGCAGATCAAAGAACCTGTGATAGCAGCCCTCCTGTGCGCTGGTGTTGTTGGTCTTATACCTCCACAGCAGCTGCTAGTAATATTGTTGTTACATTGATGCAAAGTGAAGTGAACATAACTAGGGAACATTGTACATAGTAACTGCAATATTATATGATGAATTGTGAATGACTTAGCTATTCTCAGCAATGCAATGACCCAAGACAATCCCAATGGACTCAAGATCAAAAATGTTATCTGCCTCTGGAGAAAGAACTGATGGCATCTGAATACAGAACAAAACATACTATTTTTCACTTTAATTCAGTTTTTTTGGGTAGATTTTTTTTTCACAAAATGGCTAATATGGAAATATGTTTTTCATGATGGCACATGTTTAACCTATATCAGATTGCTTACCATCTAAGGGAGTGTGGAGGGCAGAGAGGATTGGAAAGAATCTGGAACTTGGAGCTTAAAAAAACCTGAAGTTAAAAATTGTTTGCACATGTAATTCAGGAAAAATAAAAGATTATTTTTAAAAGGTTTGATTTGATTAACACCAATTACTCTCTTAATTAACCCTATTTCTTATCACCCCTTTTCCCCTTTCCCCCCTTCTCTACGGTTTCTCTATTGAGTGTTATGTATTTCTGTGCCCAAATGTGTTTTTAGATTCTTCTCTCCTTTGACCAGTTCAGATGAAATTGATGTTTCTCACTACCCCTGGTCCCATCTTCCTTGTTTGCATGGAATTCTATTTGTTTACCCCATTTATAAGAGATAATTTCTTCTCCTTTCCCTCCTATCCAATTTCTTTCTCTTCCTCTTCCTTTCCATTCTTCTTGTACGATAATAAAAACATACTAAAACCACTCACTCCCAGGTGGGCATGAAAACTACCCTAATAATGATTCCTTTTTAAAGTGTAAAGGGGCTTGTCCTACACAGGCCAGATTACCTAACATGGAAGCACCCTGTATTTTATATTCTCTTATAATGTGGGTGGGTCTTCTACCTTTAGAGAGGGGAGCCTTCTCCAACTGACTGCCTAGCCAGAACAGTCTGTTTCTTTAAAAACTGCCAGGTGAGAATAGGTGTTGCCTCAGTCAAACTGAGACCTGTTCAAGACCTTAGCTTGAAAAAGCCAAGGTCCCCAGTGCATCCTGGGCCATCTCCAGTTGTTTTGATCCATATTTGGCCACTAGACCCAGATGGCTTCAGAGGAGAAAGTGAGGTTAGTGACTTTGCACAGCCCTCCCTCACTTAAATCCAATTTACTTGCATGTCACAGCATCCCCTCCCTGATATCATGGTCTTCTTTGAGAATGAAGGACAAATAGCCAAGTGAGAGGAGAGATTCCCTTCCCTTGTTCTCCCTCTTATCTCTTTACACTGAGGTTTCTCTTGGCCTGTTTTGTGTTGTTTGTTCTCAGTTTCAGGTGATGGTGAAGATCCTCACCAGATCAGGAGTTTAAGCCATGTTGCAACCAGCAGCCTGGCAGAGAAGCAAGGCGCCTCCACATAAGGTGTTTTGGGAATGTGCAGTTCAATCCCCCTTATAAAAGCTTCTACTCGGGTTTGGAATGCTTGGAAGTCCTCTATTTCATTAAATATCCATTCCCTCCCCCACCCCATAGAGTTATACTCAGTTTTGCTAGTTAAGTTCCTCTTGGTTGTAAGCCCAGATCTTTTGCCTTTTGGAATATAAAATTCTAAATTCTCTGATTCTTTATTGTAGTGGCTGCTAAATCTTATGTGATCTTGACTCTGCTTCCCTTAGTAATTGAATTCTTTCTTTTCTGATGTTTGCAATATATAAATAATATATTCAAATAATTAATACTTTAAATAATAATTATATATGAGTATATGTATATTTGTGTGTATATATGTGTATGTGTACACATACATATATACATATACATACTTGCACATATACATACATACATACATATGTATATATTTATGTAAAATTTCACCCACAAGAGATCTGGAAATTTTTCTTTTATGATTTCTTTGAAATGTGATTTCTAGGCTTATTTTTTTTGTTTATGAATTTCATATAGTACAATGATTCTTAAATTATCTCTCCTTAATGTTTTCCAGGTCAGTTTTTTTTGGTCATGAGATACTTGACATTTTTGTTAATTTTTTTAGTCTCTTGGCTCTGTTTTCACATTTCTTGTTGTCTCATGGAATCATTATACTCTATTTGATCTCTTCCCTTTTTCAGGGAGTATTTTTTCTTGGGCAAGATTCTATACTTCTGATTCAAAGCTGCTAATTCTCTTTCTAAATCTTCCTTCTATGGCTCTCATTTCTATCCTTGTTTTCTTCACCTATACCTGAGACTAGTCAAGAAGGAAAGGTACATTCTTTCCTTTCTCTTCCTTTCACAGTAAGGACAGACTTAGACTCAGAGAGACTCTCATCTGGGGAAAGAGGCAGCTTTACAGGGCATGATTGCTTCTGTTAGAAAGAAATGCTAGTGATGCTATCAAGGAAGAAACAGATTCTGGGAGCCCAGCTGAGCAGCTGTCAAGAGAAAAACAGCATTCCCAGAAGAAAATGTCAAGGCTCAGCAAAGAGAGGAAGGAATTCTAGTACTAGGGTTTGCCACATATGATCCCTATTATACTCGTGCCCCACTATCATTGTCCCTGAAGGTTGAGCCCATTCTCCCTATATATTTGTGGGACAATATGTCATAGGTTTTGGGGGGCAAAATTTGTATTAAATGCCCCTACTCTACTAAATCATAAAATTCCAATTAAGGATGAGTGTTAATGGGAAGCAAACTATTGGGGGGGCGATGTTTGACCTAGATAGTCCCTCTTGGGACTGAAACTTAATGGCTGAAAGGGGGTGTTACATTTGTATACCTGGCATATAGCACAGTGCTTGTTACAGGGTAGGTGCCTAATAAGTGTTTATTCTATTGAAATGAAGTCTTCCAAAAGAAGAAAATAAAAAAAAAAAAACAAACCTGACATTTATGTAGTACTTTCAAGTTTACAAAGCGTTCTTTTAATTATGTAACAGTAGGGCCAGGGAATAATCAAACCACTTTTAGGTCGCCTCAAGATACAAAGGTTTTTCTATGTCTTTTAGCAAGGGGCTGAAACCCTGACCCACTCTCTCATGTGATGGCCTCTACCACACGTATTTTGTTGGGTTTTAATAAATGGTAATGGAGAAAAATCTCTTTGAACAGCTTTATTCAATAGGAGTTCAGATTGGAAGATCAGACTAATCAGCAGGATTTGGAAGCAAAGGTTTATGCCTCACAGCTCAGGAGGGTAGAACGCAGGTGAAGAGGTCTACATCCAGAGAGTGCTCTCAGGTGGAAATTTTTGCTATTTTTGTTTTTTGTTTGAAGGGAACGCAACCAATTCTGTCAACTGACCACTATTTCTTGAATAAATCAAAGGTGTTCATATCTCATAACAAGATCACAGAGTGCTGATGTACCTTAAAGCCTCATCACATGTAACTATATTGTTATAAAGTTGTAGGGAATTTTCATGATCTTTATTTTACACTTTCAAATTTTCTCCTGAGTCCCTTGTGATTGCATCCATTGAAATGCCTCCTTACTCAAAGATAAAAGCAAAATAGTTCCTGCCTTCAAGGAGCTTGAGATGCATGTGCCATATAAAGATAAACACAACACAAGGTAGGGAATGCCAGGTAGGGCTCATGGTGTGGTGGGACACAGTTCCCCTAGAAATGTATTTTATGGTACCATGGAAAGAACTCTGGCACTGAAACCTGAAGATCTGAGTTCAAACCCAACCATTCTCTTTGTGGCTGTCGGCCCTACCTGGGCTTTAGATTTCTTCATCTGTAAACTGTAGATATTGAAGGAGGGTCTCTTTATTTATACATGTATCTGGAGAGACAGAGTTAGCCCTATTTTCTAAGCTAAGGAACAAAGCTGTGTTCATGCTTGAAAAGTAAAATAGTGTTGGGAAAGCATGGTGAGGCATAACCCTGCTTTTTAGCCTTGAAGATTCTCTAGATAATTTCCTCAGTTTTGCATTTCGCTTTGTGGAACAACAGAAAATGTTTTGGATTTGGAGTCAGAGGACGTTGGGGTAAATCTTGACTTGATCATTTGCTTCCTGAGTGGCACTGGGGAAATGAAATAACTTCTGTGGACCTCTGTTTACCCATGTGTAATGAGAGGCGTAGGATTAAAATAGCCTCTAATGCTTCCCCCCATAATATATGAACCCATAAATATCTATATTATTCTAAGTAAAAATAACATTTCACCTCCGATATTGCTGTGGCTCTTCATTTTTGTTTCCCTGGGTATAAATATCAAGGCAGCTAGATGGCTTATGGCCTGAAGTCTACCTGTTCTCAGTTGTGCTTTGCTATAATTGAGATATGTGGGTTTCTTTGCTATTTGCTGTGTGTGTTCACTGTGGAAATTAAAGGGGCCAAGCCTTGGATATAGAACTTGGGATTCCCCATACCCCTCAAGTGACATAGTGGTCAGAAGTTTGATGGAACACAATGATATTTCCCTACACTAACACTATTTAAGGAAGCAGATAGATATAATTCTACCCCAGTGTCTCTGCACCACCCCCCCCCCCACAAGGGCAGAGTGGATTTCAGCCCGAAATTCCTGCTTTCCCTTCCAGCAGGAATGAAAATCTCCCTTGGATAAGCCTAGGGAGAGAAGAGGACTACAAAGAGTTCTTTTCTCTGTTTTTCAATGTGCTTGGAAGCAAAGGAGAGAAAATAGATTTCTGTTCATTAAAAAAATAGAGTTGTGTGGAGGGGTGATACAGATATGAAATGTTATGTGCACTTTCAGATGAGATCATTGTATTATTAGTTTTACTTAACTGTTTTACCTTTTTACAAGAAACCTCATGAATTGGGAACAATCTGAAAACCTATGTAATGTAAAATCAATAAAACTGAAAGTGACCAAAAAAGGAAAGAAAATAGGTCAGAAAAGATAATCCAAGAATCATTATACTCCCTTAAAAATTTGATTTAAAAAAGCCCAAACCTGTATACTTTATTTCAAGAAATCATAATTTAAAGCTGCCCTGATCTGTTAGAACCAAAGGGCAAAGTAAAGATAAAAAGAATTCACCAATCACCTCTTGAAGGAAACCCCCAAAATAAAAGTCCAGGCTGTGATAGTCAAAATTCAGAGCTCCTACATCAAAGAAAAAATACTACAAGCATACAGAAAGGAATGGTCCAAATACCAAAGATGTACAGTCAGTATGATGTAAGACCTGGGAACTTCTATTATAAATTAGAAGAGATCCTGGAATTTTGTATCCCCAAAGGCAAAAAATCTATGTCTACAGACAAAAATAACTTGTCCTACACAGCTGAATAACATCAATAGACCTTTAATGGATTCCTAGGATTCAAGAATTCCTAATTAAAATAAAACAGAACTGAATAGGAACTTTGAAACACAAACACGAGTCCAAAGAAACCTAGATAGATAAATTAATTTGACCAATTAGGAGATTTTATGATAATGCAATGCTAGCATTCTAAAAAAAAAGGGGGAGAGAAAACAAGTGTTGCTTTAGAACCTTAATGTCTTCAATAAGAATTGATGAAACTAAACAAGAGAAATGCAAGAACTGGGATGGGAGGAAGGGAAGGAGTGTACATGATCATGTACAGATCAGTTCTATTTTAAGAGGAGAAAGAGAAAGTAGGGTAAAAAGAATACACTATGGTCATGGCACAAGAAGGTACATGTTCTTTCTCATAATTGGAGACTGCAAGAAGAAAAATATACAAACATGGAGGAAGGTGCAGGGAGAATAAGCATGTGCAGGACAGAGGTGGAGCAGACAGAGTGAAAATAAGGAGGCATTACATAAATATAAATATCAACAGAATATCAGAGTAGAAAGGCAAGAAAATAAGAGTTACGACTGTGAAATAATTAGACTGATTATTGGGGAGGTAGATTGTGCATATATTAATTACCAGATAACTATATTTCTACATATGTGATAAAATGATGAATAACCTAATCAAAGAATATTTATTTTGGCTTGTTACTTTTTAAAATTAAAACTTCTCAGTTTCTATGAGAAAGAAAGTGAGATAGCTGTAAGAAAGAACTGAATAAAAGCTTACAACATTTAAGCTGTTAATTTCTCCTTTTTCTCTAATTTCTCCTCTGAGGTGCAAGGTATATAGATGCATATAGATTTCAAGATGCATGTACAATACATATAGATTTTATTTTAAGAAATTCAGACCAAGTTTTCTAGTCAATTTAGGGACTACATTTTTAGTCCAATTCAGCAAGCATTTATTAAGCATTGACTGCATGGAAAGCACTATGTTAAGCCTTGAGGAGGTATAGAATTTAATTAAGATATGGTCCCTGCCTTCCTGAAGATTACAATCTACTTCCTGTAAAGATACATTCACAGATAATTACAGTATACAATATTATACCATAAATATATCATAGGAGTACAAATAAAACCCTCTTTATGCCAGATCTGGGGGGGAAGAAGTAGTTAGTCACATCAAGGATATCCTCATGTAGGAGGAGGTCAGAAGAAGCAATACAAGGACATCTCAAGCTTTCTGAAGAACTTTGGAATTGATTGTGTGACATGGGAGACACTGGCAAAGACCACCCAGCATGGTGTGTTCTCAACAAAGAAGGCATTATATTCTATGAGAGAAGCAGAATTGTAGTAGCTCAAAAAAAATGTGAAATGCCCAAATTTAGAGACGCCTCCACTCTAAATGTTCATATGGACTATTTGTGCCCAAACTTTGGTGGGGCCTTCAGAGTTTTTATTGGTCTGATCAGTAATAGCTGGACACATTATTCTTTGACCCCAACATGGTGATGTCCTCCTCAAGAATGAAGGACAACCAACCAAGCTTCATGGGGGAGGGAGAAATTGAATTATGACTTAAGGTTTTGTAACTATCCTTCTGATCATCTTGAACAGGGAGGGGAAAAAACTACATAGATCATATCTTACCTTTTGGGCAGGAACCTGAGTTAAAATCTATCCCTGCAGATGTCTATTCTGCCTATCTACCTCAATTGTGGTTGCAAACTTAACTTTGGCATATGTTGACCAAAGATCTAGTTGCCACACTGAAATAAAGAGAAGCTTAGAAGTTTCCACCTGAAAAAGCTTCTAAACTTGTTCTTGAGTTGCGCCTGATGGTGCTGTTAATGGACACATTTCTCCCTTTTTTTCTCAGTTGCAGCCTGTTAGATCTAAGGAATTGCTATATTTATTTATCATTCAGTGCTCACCATGTTCTTCCTGCTAAATGCTCAGCAAAATACAGGATGGCAGTGAAGAGGCACATCATAAAAAACATAAAAGCTTCTAGAATAACTTTGAGGGACCAAGGGAAACAGAGTAAGACACATTCATGTTGTTCAACAGTATGAATGTTTGTCTTTCTACTGGCACTCAGCCTAGCCCCCACATTTCCCTTGGGAGCATTTCTCTGCTTAGATACTCCTCCATTGACAATGGATCATGCCATAGTAATAGCAGAAGGATTAAAAGACCATGCGTTTCTTGTTTCTTTATGTGTTTTAGAAACTGATCTTCATTTGTGGGAGTGCAAGGCCAAAAGATTCATAAGTTGTCCCTTTTAGCCAATTAAAAAAAATCTTCCTCTCAAAGTATAAGGCTTTGTTTCCAGTTCTTAATAATATACTTTGGTTTCTCCAAAAAATAAAATATAGTGAGCTACTTAGTGTTAAAACAGCTCAAAGGTACAACATCAGAACATTAGGTTGGGAACCAGGAAACTTGCTTCTAGTTCTAGCATGCCACTATAGCTCTATGACCTTGGCTAGAGCAATTAAACTTTTCTGGGCCTGATTTTTCTCATCTATAAAATAAGAAGATTGGACAAGGTGGGTTCCATGCTTCATCCTTCTGTGAACTGTATCTATGACTTTCATTTTTCCAATAGCAATAACATTTTGTGCTATGGCTCTGTGTACTCATGGTAAAGAAACAATGGATAAGGAATTATCAGTGTTTAAGACACACAGTAGGGCATGTGTGCCTGAAAAAAAAACTGCCTATAAATAAATTCTTCTGTAAATCTGATTGGTTTCTAATTTAATTATATAATAATTATACATTTAGAAGTATTTTATTTTCATTATGGGTACATCTTCAGTTTCCTCTAGTTCAGGGTGGGGGTGTGTGTGTGGAACTTGCAAACATGAGGCCACATGTGGCCCTCTAGGTCCTCAAGGGTGGCCCTTTGACCTTCTGTTGTTGAGTTCAATCCTGACTCTTCATGACCCCATTTGAGGTTTTATTGGCCAAGATACTAGAGTGGTTTGCCAGTTCCTTCTCCAGCTCATTCCACAGATGAGGAAATTGAGGCAAACAGAGTTAAGCAACTTGCCCACAGTCACACAGCTAATATGTGTTTGAGGCTGGATTTTTGAACTCAGGTCCTCCTGAATCCAGGGCTGGTCCACTATTCACTGCACCACCAAGCTGCTTTACTCTTTGACCAACTCCAGTTAAATGTTGCCTCCTACAATTTTAGATGTCTTTCCAATTCATCACCCAACTGAAGTCTTACTCTCTAATCATAGCCCATGGTTGGTCCTGTGTCACAAAGGCTACCCCAGTAGAGTCCACTAAATTTTACCTACAGGAATAGTGATAAGTTCTGATATCCAAGTATAACATGCCTTTAAAAAAGATGAGTCTTATACAAAGGTAAAGCATCTAGAGTTTTCCTAAGTATTTTTTTTTTTTGCTTTTGAGGACTAATGTTGGGAATATTTATCAAAGGCTCTGAAAGTCAAGATAAGAGATTTGAAAAGGCAAAGCAGGAAGCAAAGAAAAGAAGGAAACTGATAATTCGAGCAATTGGGTCTTTGAAGATATCTTACATAGTTAAGACTAAGCCTGGCATGTTTAATTACTTCAAGTACTTTTGGAAAGGTGCTTATAGATTCTCCCTTTATTTCTACCTGCTTACTGCCTCAACACTACTTGAAATGAAGAAAAAGTTAAATAAAAGCTCTGAAGGAAAGAAATTAAAGGAGAATCTGTGGTTTAGAAGAGTAATTAGTAAACTATACCCAAGTAACAGAATTCCTGAGAACCAATATAGACTAAATAGAAAACAGTGACTCCATTATACAACAACAAAAAACATTAAAACAGAATAAAAAGCATTTTTCTTTTGATAAAAAACTTAAGATAACAGATATATAAAAAAGCAACTGACTTAGAAAACAGATTAAGGAGACATAATTTAAGAATTACTGGGTTCTCTGAAAACTATGATAAAATTTTGGATATTATATTCTAAGAAATCATAAATGACATCTGTTCAGATCTACCCATTGATAAACATCCTAAAAATAAAACAAGGAAAGGGGAACATCAGAGCCAGAATCCAGAGCTTCCGCATCAAAGAAAAGATACTGTAAACAGTTAGAAAGGAGGTCACATATCAAGGAAATATATCACATAAGACATGGCAGATTCTACTATAAATGAGAAGAAATCTTGGAATAAACATTCCCAAAGCAAAAGATATACACTTTCAAACAAACATAACATAGTCATGCAAAACTAAGTATAATTCTACAGAGGAGAAAATGGACCTTAAATGGAAGTATTACTGATGAAAAAACAAGAGCTGAGTAAGAACTTTGAAATAAAAACACAAGAACCCAGAAACACTTGGAAAGATAATTTTATTTGAGCAACTGGAAAAGGCTGTATAATAATAAAATGCTAACAATTTAATAGGAAGAGAGGAAACAAGCAGCCTTTAAAGACATCAGTAACTTCAAGAGATATTGAAAGAGTTTAATAAGACCAACAGAGAACAATGATAGGGAACCTGGAGTGGATTGGTTTTGCTCAAATGATTTGAAGAGGGAAAAGAAAAAAGAGGGCTTAAAAGGAAGATGGCACTGATGTAGAAAGGATGCAAAGGAGGGTGTAATTTTCTAAATCTCATCATTGGGCTGCAAAAGAATAATATATATATGTGTGCGTGTGTGTGTGTGTGTGTGTGTATACAGATAGATAGATAGATAGATAGATAGATAGTTGTAAGGGGAGTAGATGTCAGATGAAATATACTCTTCTCTGAACTAGAAGGAGGGTTGAACACACACACAGTGTTTGGTGTAGAAAAATAAGGGAATAAGCAGGGAAAGATGAGGTAGGGAGCTGGGGTTAGAAGAGAATATACTACCCAGAAGGGAATCACACAAGCAAAACGAAAGTGAGCCAAAATTAAAAAAAGTGGTAGTGGGGGTGGAAGTGGGGAGAGAAAGCAAAGCAAAGAACTAGAATTTAAGAGAGATGCCCATCAACTGGGAAATGACTGATCAAATTATGGGATATGAATGTAATTAGGATGCTATTTTAGTGTAAGAAATTATAAAACAAATTATTTCAGATAATCCTGAGAATTAAGGACTGATGTAGATGGAAGTGAATAGAGATGTAAGAATAATTTTTACAAGCTAAATAATATTGTAAAGAAAAACAACTTTGAAAGACTTAAGAACTCTGAGGACCAATTAGGAAACATTTTACCTATATCCTGACAGAGAGACAACAGAGTTAAGGTGAAGAGACCAAATGTTTTTACACATGGCATCTATGTGGATTTGTTTTGCTTGATTTTTTTTATTACAAGTTTTTTTTTCTCTCTGAAATTGGGGGATTTGGGGGAATAGTGATGTAAAAAGGAGGGTTATTAATACTTTTAAAAAAGGCTCAGAAGAGAACATAAAATCAGAGGAAAGCACAGATAAGCCGGAGAGTTTTGAAATTAATATGTGAAATTTATTATTTTTCTTAAAAAATCAAATGGTATGAAAAGGAGATTCATGCTTCTCACATATATGATCTATCTATATTTGCCCTATCACCTGTTCCTTTATTATTGTTTATTTTTGGAGGCAATTGGGGTTAAGTGACTTGTCCAGGGTCACACAGCTAGTGTCTGAGGTCACATTTGAATTCAGATCCTCCTGACTCCAACTCTAACCACTGTGCCACCTAGCTGCCTCAAAATCTGCTCCATTAGCAGAAAAGGTACATAGTTTTCATTGATGACAGTACTATTTTGATGAACTTTATCTCTATCAAGACATTTAGTGTTAATATTTTTGGATTAGTAGAGGCAATATATTGATTATAATTGACAGACAAAAACAATTCAGTAATGTGCTGTAGGGGATAAAGAGTGGACTTAAGTGTCAAAAAGTTCTGGGTGTAAGCCCTACCTCTTTACTATGTTAGCTGTGTGGCCAAGGGCAAATCATTTAACATTTAACCATCCAAGACAACTTTTTATGATAACGGTGTCCAAAGTGGGGTGTACAAGACACTGGGGTGCAATCTAAAATAATAGAGAAATCAAGCTTTACTAATATTTAACATTAATTATACTGGCAGCCTCTCTCTACATGTTAGACAGTCACAAATTACATTACCTGAATTGTCATGTTACACAAAGTATCTGGAGGAAAGAATGTGATTTCCACAGTAGAATGGTCTTTTCTGTGTTTTGTGACATATACTAGTTATGTTACGTGTGTCTGGTAAAGGGATTTACGAATTATATTATCTAGATTTAATTAAACTAAAGCTCACAAAATGGGGAAGTGGCTTAAAAATATTTCTGCAAATAAACTATGGATTGATAATTTTAATAATTCAAGCAAAAGTAAACCAGAAAATAGCAGAGTTGAGATTGCCACTCCTAGCATGAGTTCTTTGTCAACCAAAGTATAAGGTAAATATCAACAGTCTATTGAGATTTGGCAATAAGACATACAAAATTTGAAATTACTGAGATTATTTGAAGTATGGCTTTATATCCATTACTGTTAATAATGAGCCTTACTCTAAGTATGTGGTGTGCCTTTGATGTATCAGCTAAAGTAGCATCACCATGATTAGTAAGACATTTAAAAACTAAACTTTTATTGGGAAAACCAAGGTGTGTGCCACCTTTAAAAACTCTCATCTCTGTACTCCTAAAAAAGCCTTGGAAATAGAATTTGCTACTTCAAAATCTTCCAAATGAAGAACTTCAGTAGATTTCAGACATATTTGTTAAAATATATAAATTTAATACCTTTATTAACATCAGGGAAAATTGAAATTTACTGCGTCAATTACACAAAAACCTTTTCATAAATGGTGAATAAAACCAAAAAATATCAATCATGATTTAGAAAGTACAGCCAATGAAGCACTTATATTTTGATCTAAGGATCTTTGTGAGGGAAATTTTTAAGGTATGACAGCCATTAAGATGAAGAATTAAAATATACTAAACTTGGAACCAGACCTTTGAATGACTGTGTCACAAAGGGTTACAACAAAATTATCAAAGATAATGTTATATATAAATCATATTTTCTCACTAAAGTACTATTAATGATTTTACAATGTGATAGTTATTATATCACTAGTAAATAAAAGTTGTTTAAAATATTTATTTTATCTTTATCTCATTCTTTTAAAGCATCTATTTGTATATCTTTTATAATGTACATAGAATTAATTCAGTGGTATGTTTATATAATCTTTAAATAAATGTACATATATTACCCATACATAATCTTTTCCACCAACTGATAGAGTTGCATGGTCAAAAACTTTGGAGATCACTACTCTAAAGTTTTTTAATTTTCAAATAATTTCGTTGATAGAAAGAAATGTTCACATTGGACGTTTCTTAAACTGATGAGATTACAGTTTAGGACCAAAATAAAACATACACATATACATGTGACAATTCCTTGGAGTTATATTTTTCCCATCCTTCCTCCTAATGTCTCATATTTATTTGTTAATATCAGGTAACATTGTAAACATGAGAGTCTTTTAAATTTTATTCTCAGCATTTTATACCTATCCATTCTACTGTGTTATCTCCTATGCCTTGGATGTCTGTGATTGTTTATTGCTCCCCTTCCCCACCACCCTTTACTCTCCACCCCCAGTTCAAGGCTTCAAACAGCACCTCTTGGCACATAACCCAGGTGCATAGTATGCCATTTGTAATGAACTACACAGCAACACTTCAGAGACCCCTGGGAGGCCTGGGTTCTGATAGGCCTCAGCTGGGACTGAAGTTGCTGGAGTTAAAAGCAGAATTTTGATTTAACTAAGAGCGTTTGCTCAGCATGGCTTGAGAAGCTGAAACTCAATCAGGACTTTCTCACTCTCAGTTACCCTGGAATAATAGAAGGGAGGAATGAATGAGGAAGAAAGTTAAAAAGAAAAGGGTGAATAAAGGAGAAGGAAGAACCGGAAGGAAGAGGAGGAGAAAAAGAAGAATGGGTTGGAGAGTGGGAAAAGAAAATTCTCATCTAGAGTGAAGCACTATTTCAGGCTGAAGTATAAACTTTAGAAAGGCAGGTAGAAAACCCACCAAGAAAATTCTTACTATGCAAAAAAAACATACAAAAGGATGACCTGAAGTGTGTCTGTCTGTCTGTCTATCTGTCCGTCTATCTATCTATCCATCTGTCCATCTGTCCATCCATCCATCTGTCCATCTGTCTGTCTGTCTATTTATCTGTCTATCTGTCTATCTATCATCTATCTATCTATTTATCTATCTATCCATCTATCATCTCTCTGCTTCTGTCTCTGTCTGTCTCTGTCTTTCTGGAACACATCTCTGCCATTCTGGCCCTTTTCTCCCATTGGTGCATTCCTTTTGGAGCCTCCATTTTGGGGATAAGTCCAGGCGAGCCATGTTTCATTCCTCTTCTGCCTGTGCTTCTGACTCTCTTGATCTAGCCACTCTTCTCTGCCCAACTCTCTTGCTTTTCAGCTCTCTTTTATGTGTTGTCTCCTTTATTAGAAGGTAATCTCCTTGAGGAGAGGGTCTGTCTTTCCCTTTGGCTTGTATTGATCTAACCAGTGCTTAGAACATTGCCTGGCACATAGTAAGCACTTAATGAAATGCTTGTTGCCTATCTATCTATCTATCTATCTATCTATCTATCTATCTATCTACCTATCTATCTAATTATTTATCTACCTATCTAGCTACCTATCTTTCTATCTACTTATTTGTCTACCTATCTTTCTTTCTATCTATCCATCTATTATCTATGTATCTCTATCAATCCATCTGTCTATCTGTCCATCCATCCATCCATCCATACCTCTCTATCTATCTAATCTTTCATTTATTAACTTCCTACTATGTGTCAGGCACTATGCTAAGCATTGGGGATAAAAACTCAAAAATAAGAGTTCTTAAGAGATACAATATTCAAAGCTTTAAGTATATATCATATACACAGATGATAAACACGTGATAATTGGTAGTAGAGAATTTTGGAGGGATCTGGGGAGGCCCCACGTATAAAATGATGCTTCGGCCCCCATCTGTACTTTCTATTCCGCCTCAGTACCCTTAGGGAGATCGTAGCTACCCAGGAAGCATGAGCTGCTGTTTGCTGTTGAAATCACAGCTGGGGAGGACTTGATGGCCTAAGGCTCATCCTCCTCATGCAGTACTTTCTCTTAGCTATCTTTTTGAGATTCAAAAAGGCAAATATATCTTCCTAGGGATCTTTTCTTCCTGGGTTATGTAATTTTCTGTCTCATGAAATGCTAATTACTCTGGTTCTTAGAGCAGTACAAATTTATTCAAATCACAGTTTTCCCAGGGAGCGAAAGGGCACCTCCCTTTCGTCAGCTTTTGGAAGGCAGTGCTGTCGTATCCAGGATCTTACTGTGCTTTGGGGGAGGAGCACCCTTAATAAACCTTAGGGGGGACATGACACAAGTAACAAGGTTTTCTTTTAAAATTAGCCATTTGCCTTCTCATCTACTAACACCAAAGTAAACTTCTCTTTCTTCTACATACAGAAGATAGTTTTCCTTAAGATCTGTACTGCAGAGTGCTCTAGGTTCTTCTGGCACTACCTTTTATCCTTGATGCTCCCGAATGAAGGGAAAGTTAATATCCATGCACAGAAACAGCCAGTGGAGTATCTTTTTCTAGCATATTTTGCTACCAGTGACACATTGACCAACAATTTCGCTCTTTGTATTGATACAATTTACTTGTATCTCCATGTGATAGCTAATAAGTTCTTCAGTGTAAAAAGAATAATTTGAGAGGTCCTCTGAGAATGAATACTAGTCACTGACTTTCAATATTTCTATCTATATTGTGTTTCTCAAAACAGGGAGAAGTGCTCAGAATTCTCCAACTATTTCCCAAGTCAGAGAGTACTTAGTTTGACTGGGGAGATGAAGGCTCTTGATATTTCTTGAGAAACAAATCAAACCCTGAAGTTATACCGATGAGCACCTCATATAGCCTTTACAATGACTATCTGTGTGCAACAGGCTATAAAAATATTCTCAAACCTCTCCCAGCATTTCTTATATTTTAATCAAGCAGACAGGGAGATAGCTCTATAAATGGAACTGGACTGATTCTGGTAGAGCTCCAAGGATTATTTTGCTATTCAGATGTTAATGCTAATAACTTGTTATGTAAAGGACTAAATATGACAATATCTGGTAGAGAACAATGCATCATCATCATAATGATGATTATTATGGCACCCGGAGTACCCGTAGCCTCAAACTAGCACAGTGCCTTTCTCTCTTTCCACTCCCTTCCCCAAGCAAGGCTGCTCCAAGTACAAGGTGCTCCATGGGTCTACAACCATTCAAAATCATAGCTTAATAGCCCATAATAATGCATTTATTTTTCACTAGTTATCCAGAGGACACAATTAGTTGAAAACAAAGACATTTAATGAAATAGTAATGTAATAAGAGAAATTATAAACCACTTCTTCCATAAACTCAGAGCATACTTCCCTACAAATTCCTGTACAATAGTGGAAATATATAAAGAACATGATCTGGGGAGTAGACATATAGGTGAACCTCTTGTGCCCAGGACATGTGCAGAAGAACAATCCATACCTTCCACATTGTAGGAATATTAATATCTTCCAGTAATGGAATCATGCTGCTGCTGTGGGGTTTACTTCCCAATGGTCTTGTAGATGTTTGAAGCATATGATTTCTCCTGGGTCAGTCATTGTTCCTTGCCCATGGGTTAAATTAGGACCTCATAATAAGTTGGCTGGTCTCTAAAGGGTGATAACTAGTGTTGCTTCTCAGGTCCTCCAGTTTTCTCTCATTGCTGTCAGGTTTGGCTTCATTGGTCATGAAGCTGTGGGACTCTTTCCTCTCTGGTTCCAGCTCCTGGCTTCAGCAGAACTTCTCAGGTCACTCTATGCCATCATACTTGTTGCTTAAAGTTCCCTGAGCTTTTTTGCTCTAGTTCTTTTAGAAAAGCAGATCCCCGAGATACTCAGTCATCAGACTACGGAAAACTTTGAGTGGTTTTTTTTTCCACTAATATCTTTCTTTTTCTCTGAGCCTTGGCTAGAAGTGATATTTCCTCTCTAGAAGGAGAGTTGCCTCCCTAGGGGCCAAATTCTTTGGAACACAGAGCAGGCCAAGTCAGCTAGTAGATACAGGCTTATATGTTCTTCAAGATGAACTTCCTCTTCACTAAGGCCACATCTCTCTTAGAAGATTAGCTGTTAATTCCTCATGGCTCTGCTTCATTTCTGGTTGTTGGGCTGCACCTGGTTATTATCAGTTTAGAGGCTTCCCTTCTAGCAAACTGCCAAGGTTTGTGTTTGTCAAACCTGATACTCTTTTGGTCTCCTCTGTAAATGGTTGGAAGGGGGAAAAACACAGGAACAAAACTAAGCACAGGGAACAAGGTCATTATAATGCTTGGACTAGGCACATTCTGGGATGCATTCCTGACTTTAATATGTGTATTCTACAATTTTATAGTCCTCCCAGATCGATTTTTTTCCTTTTGAGGTAAAGAGACCATTCTCTGCCTCATTTCTTATTTAGCCTTAATAACTGAATGGGTTTTGCCTCAGTAAAACTGAGACCTGCTGGAGACCTTAGATTGAAAAGGCCAAGGTCCACCACTGTACCCTGGGCCATCTCCAGTTGTCCTGATCCATACCTGCCCAATGGACCCAGATGGCTCCAGAGGAGAAAGTGAGGCTGGTGACTTTGCACAGCCCTCCCTCACTTAAATCCAATTCACTTGCATGTCATGGCATTTCATCCCTGAGGTTATGCTCCTTATTGAGAATGAAGGACAAACAGCAACAGCAAGTAATTCTATAAGGAGCTGCCCTATGTAAGTATTAACAAATATAACTCATATTTCTATAGTGTTTTTCTCATGGGAATGGTTTTGAATAGCCTAAAGTATTATTATCCAAATTTAACAGATGAGGAAATTAAAACTGTTAGAAACTAAGTGAATTGTCTATATGGCTGATAAGAATCAGAACCAGGGTCTCAGAGAGACTCTGCTATAGTTCCAATGACAAAAGTCTCCTCCTCCCTTCTTCAGAGTTCTCAGATCTCTCTAGGGGCCTGGATAGGACTGCTGTGAGGAGGAGGTATTTATTAAGAGAAGGAGCTAAGTGGTTTCTTCAGATTGGGGGGAGGAGGGGCATTGGTGGTGATAGCAGTATTTTAATAGTGGTGGAGGTGGAGAGGGTTTCAAGGAAGTTTCAAGTGAGTTTCACTTAGCACTGCACCCATTGGTTCTTATGTCCATGGGTTGGTTAGATGAGTACATTAACCATTTTGTGTAGGACATTCAGGAATCAGTAGGAAAAGTTTGCTACTGGAAGCTATAATAAATGAAACTAAAAGATCGAAGATTGTTTTGGTAGCCAGGTTTTGAAAGTAAAAGAGTATCATTATTAATCTGGAATTTGACTGGCAACTGGTGTTTAACTGAGACAGGCCTGGAGTTATGCGCCTGTTCCATCTGGTGCCAGTTGGAATCCCAATAGCGACATTCTGTACCAGCTGTAGTCTGTTAATGATGTATTCAGGGAAACAAGGGAAAAGAATATTACTGTAGCCTAAATAAAAGGAGACAAAAGCATGAACAAATACCTCTACATCAGCAAAAGGGAGTAGCAGATAGATCTTGGCAGAGTTCCTAAAAATATAGAAGAGGATATTACCATGGGTGAGACTCAGTCATGAGACCTATGTACATTTCTAGTGTACTTAACCTTCTCCCTGCCTCCTTCCTTGGGTCATGCTTAGTAAAGTAGCCTCAGAAAGCACATTAAAAGGGTTAGATCATCAAAGCTGTCATTCAAAATTGAGTTACGTATAAGATTTACATAGCATCTAGCAGGTAAGAAGAATGAAAGACTACAGTCTACAATTTCCTATATGATCTCCAGAGCAGATATCATATTATCAGTACCTAATATGCAAAGCCTTGACTTTTTTCCTCCTTAAAGCAAACTGGTTCCAGAAACTTGATTATAATGTAAGATTGTATTGCATACAACATAAAAATGACAGGTTCATTTGGAACTACATTCTAAGCAGTCAACCAGCCAATTTCCTGGGCACCTACCATGTGCTCATCAGGGCATTGTGGAGGTTACAATAATGGCAGCATCTTTGCTTGGTGGGAGTCTCCTAGTCTAATGTGAGAGATGAGACCTAACTTAGAGAAAAATTTTTGTCATATGTATCTATGTGTATATATAAATGTACACACACATACACATACACACACAGAGCCTGCGTACTAAGGTATGAAAATATCCCACACCCAGCACAGAGAGATTATAAATTGTGTAGGGCACTGAAATTAATACTAAGTAGTTGTTCTGTCACTACTACACCAAAGCTAACTGAAAAAGGTGGCATTCCAGAGTGAAGAGCAACCACAGGCCCTAGATTGTGCGCTAAGTAGGGAGAAGTTCAGAACCAAGTTGCTGGTATATGGTTCTCATATCAGGATTGGAAAGATGTCTCCACTTGAAGCTCCAGGTCAGTCTGAAGCCTGTAGTTGTTTTGAACCATTTTTGAAGTTTCTCCAAGATTTAGATCATTCTGGCTGTGGGAGACCAGAAGCCATATGAATTGCAAATGGTCTGGAAACGGAGAAGGGTACAATATATAGGGAGTTTCTAGACATTGATGTCCAGGTTAGTATCATGCCAAGGGCCCTCCAATGGGTACATGGGCACCTCAATTTCCATTTACAATTTTTTGGGGGCAGACCCCTTTGTTTAGGTCAAAAAGGGTAGGTTACTCTAGGTTACTATTGGGTAATTGTAATCATGATGACCATTTCGTTAGAATGGACATTATGAGCTCTTGGGACTTATATAGACCTTTTTTTTTAAAAAATTGAGGTGTACATTGACTATTAGCAGTTAAACCAAATGGAAACCTTCGAGGATGAGAGTGGAATGATTTGCTACACCAACTGCACTTAAAACAATACCATGTGACCAAAAGGGAAAGCAGATGACACCTGTCAGCTTACAGGGAGCTGATCATTGTGGTCATTCCTGCTTGTCTTCATGGAGTACTGGGTAGCCTAGATGCTTTGCCTATTTGTCTAGTTCAGCAGATAAACCTGCATAGACCTAGTTTCTAAGTAATGTCTTCATGCCTGGTTTACTGTTGTTACAAGAGACACAGAAGCAACTGAACTTGTGTAGCCATTAATCTAGTAAGCAAATACCATGAGGGATGTGGATTCTGGCAACCCTTCCCACAGGGCTAAACTACAAATTTCATGGTTAGTGTATGACAGAGTATTGACTGCCTCGGTGGATAAGATCTTCATCTACATTGATTCCTGGGTATGGCTATGGGTCTAGGGAAATCAGGACTAAACCATCCAAACCTCTCTCCTTTGGGGTCAGGATAAACAGAGAAATGTTGACAATGACCTCCAGTGAATACAGTTTTATGAGGCATAACATTCCCTATCAGAGACATTATATGCCCTCTGCTGAACTGTACAATGAAGATGACACCCTTAAAAAGAATGATGGAAATTAGAGGACAATCCATTGCCAACTGAACCTGGGGGCCTGTGAAAAATGGCTTTATTATTTTTTATTTATTAATATTGCTTAACATAGCTTTATGTGGCTAAAAAATGGCTTAACCCAAAAGCTTACTGAGGAGATAAGCTGGATGGCTGGAAGGAATGCTTAGATCCCACGTAATGCTTCTCTGGTTTCACCCAAAGCTTGTGTTTTGAGTTCCATGCAAAGTTTTTTGTTTTGGATCCCCCAAATTAGATTGATTTACCTGCTCATATACATCTTAAACTTCCCATCTTAGGAGTCTATTTACTACCTATATGAGGCCAATTAGATAAATGTCCTTATACCATTGCCGTCTTCTGGCACTTATTTCTAAATTATTTCAGATTTTAGGATTCATTCTCACTGCTAACAGCCCATGTTTCTCTGTTGCTGTGAGCATGGGACTATGTGAACCTTTAAATTCTTCCCAAAGATACTGCTTGTGCCCACCTCTGATAGGCCATTTTTGCTTTATCCTTCCTGATTTTTGGCCTACCCCTGAATGGCAAATTGATTATATTGGCTCCCTTATTCTAACTCAGGGAAAGATCTTTGCTTTCATTGCAATTGGTACCTATTCAGGACATGGCACTGCAGTGCCAGGCAAACCTTCTACCTTGTAAGCAACCATCAAAACTCTTGCAAAACATAACCTTCCTTATGCTCCTTCCTACAGTTCCTGGAGGTAACTCCACTCAGGTCATCCACTTAACTTTGAGGCAGATTCAATATTGGTCTCAGCACCGGTGTATGACAGTGTATATGAAATTGATATCAGTTCAGGCCCTAGGACAGGTTCTGGACCTTAATAAAATGACCTTGATCCATAATAAGGATCAACATGATAAGGATGTTATAAATATCACCTTCTGTGTTGTGTCCCTGATATCTCTGGTGCTGCTTATGTTTGCTGTCACTACTATAACTTGGGATCCTCGTTGTGAACTGGAGCTGATATTACCTCTTGCATGTGGACTCTACTTCAGTTCAGGAGAAGGCCTATGATGTCCAAAAGATGGGTTCTCTCTTCAGTCTTTCTGCTTTTGTTTTTTATATACATGTCCTAAGCTTTTCTCTAGTGATGCCTCTGCCAAGCTTCTAGTGTCTAATTCTTACCAAGAAAAAAAATGGAGTAACTGGGCATAAATGATTGGAACCCTGTATGGAAGTGATTACTCTATCTTTGAATCTGTGACAGAGGATAGAGAATCTAGATTTTGGGAGAATGGATTTCAAAGGTTTCTGAAAGGCAGCCTATGAAGAATGCTCTCTCAAGAATTAAATTCTGAAGACAAAAAAAGACAAAAACACTTCTCTGAGGAGATAAAAGGAAAGCTGTCTAAAAAGATGGATATGAATGTGCTAGGAACTCATTGAGATTTCGGTGTAAGCTTGTGCCTTTCAGACCTTGGCAAATCTATACAAGGTCTAGAGAGATCAGGAGATAGAAAGGTGAGCCCTTTAGATGAGTGCAAGGTAAAACTTTGAGCAGACTCATTTGGACCTGGTAAAAGATATGATATATTGGCTTCATTTGCCTTTGAAAAGCCATCAGAGACAATGTATTTGCCCTTAGGATATAAATTGCCTCAGTACCTTTTCTCTAGCTATTCATTTGCACAGATGAACTGGCAAACCTTATACTCTCAAGACAATAATAAAAATAAACCTTTGGGGTCTTGAACCCTGGCTTTGTTTAGTGACTATTAGGCAAATAACCACTAGCAGGGTCTAGAGAGAGAAAAATATGGAAATGTATTGGTTGGTCACTATAAATTAGGGTGAGGTATTTTATTGAAGATACCTAGCCCTGAAGTAAGTAGAGTTATTGAAAGGAAAGGTTCTCCTACTTCCAGCCTAGAAGATGGAAAACCCCAGTGCCAAGGCCCTGGGGGAGCAGAACCAGAGGGTCATCTAACCATCCTCGGTTAAGGCCCTATACTGTTTCTGAAAGAGCCCCACAGTAACCTAGCCATGGATTACAGCAGAAACTAAAGCTGGATTTAGGGTACACTACAGATGCTCATTGAGGTGAACTTCATGGGAACTCTTCAAAGGGAGCTAGGACTTTCAGTCTCTGGAATACCAGGAGTTATGAGTTGTCTTTGCCATATATGTTAAATGTGTAGGTACATTACAATTGTACTCTAAATTTGAGCTGATGCTTCCCAACTGCACTGCGTACATTTGTGGGAGTATACCCTGAGTTTACGGAGGGAGTGTTTTTTAATTACTGTTTTTTCGGTGCCATCTGACTAAATGCCTTTGTCAAAAATTAAGTCCACTGGCTGATTACTAATGGTGAGATTCATGACCTCTAGTTTTCAAAGAGTGATGCCATAAGGTGTACCCTCAAATCCTAAGACAGCAGCCACCCAGTGGGGACCCAACCTAAGGGTGTGAGGACAAAGTGGGGGAGTAGTCCAAAGAGGAAAAAGATATTTGCAGAAGACAGAAGCAAGGACAGGTAAGAGAAGGTGAATGTGGAATAAAAGTTTGTAATAAGAATTGTGTAAAGAGTAATGCATCCCAGATTGAGTTTAAGCTAATAAGCAAAGCTAAAGATTAAAAAAAGATTAAATGCTACATAAAAGGAAAGAGGAGGATAAAGAAAATGCAAACTGAATACGGAGAAGAAAACCCTGTTGAATTCTTCATTTCTAGGCCAGGGATATTCATGTTTGGACTATAAAGGGCAGAAAAAATAGTTTGTACAGAGCTGTTACCAAAGATTAAGCAAAGTTAGCTGTCCTTAATGTTCAATTCATCTGACTCAGATGAACTATATTCTGGGGGTGCTGAAAGAGCCAGCATTTGTGATTGCTGAGCCAAGTGATATTTGAAAGATTGTGGACAATTGAAAAGTATTGAACAGTTGGCAAAAGACATACATTCTATTTTCAAACAAGGGAAGAGGCTAGAGTCTATAACCAATCGTTGTTCAGTCATGTATGACTCTTCATGACCCCGTGTGGGGTTTTCTTGGCAAAGGCACTGCAATGGTTGTCATTTCTTTCTCCAGATTATTTACAGATGAGGAAACTGAGGCAAACGGGGCTAAATGACTTGTCCAGAATCACACAGCCAGTAAGTGTCTGAGGCCAGATTTGAACTCATGAAGAAAAGTCTTCTTGATTCCTAGCTTTATATTCTATCCACTGTGCCACCCAGAGATCCATGCATTTTTCTTCAATTCCTAATGTCATTCAGCATTTTTATTAATGACTTAGATAAAGGTATAAATGGCATGCACATCAAGGTTGTAGATGATACAATACTAGGAAAGAGAACTACCACATTGGATGTTAGAGCAATGATTCAAAAGATCTTGATAGGCTAGAGCACTGGGCTGAACCTGATGCGATGAAATTTAATATAGGGGCAGTACTCAAGCTAAATTCTTGTAAAATCTTACACTTAGGTTCAACCTTCTTATCTCCCCCTGCCAATTTCCGAAGTATGAGATGGGGGTGCATGGGTAGGAAGCCAATTTTATGAAAAAAATCTGAGGACAGAAAGATCCCCTGTCAATAGCATAAGATGACTGCCAAGAAACCTAATGCAACCCTGGAAGCAATGAGTGGAATTTGCAAAGAGGGTAACTTAGTCTAATTACAGGGAAAAAGAAAAAAAATATCCAGAAGAGAATTAGAGCTGTCCGGAAGTGGAATGTTGTTTGCACATTTTAAAGAATACACCTTGTGTGCAGAGTACTATACTACTCACTCATGTTATGGGACAAAAATGTCAATAAAAGAGAAGGAAAAGTTGAAATAGATCTCTGGGAGATGGAAAATATACATATAAGAACTCAAAACCACTTACAAAGCATAATACAGACATGCAAAAAGGTATAATATAATGTGAAGAAAACGCCGAAGTATTGAGCAAATGCAAAGTAGAAGACGTAGAATGGCAGTTGGTTTAATCAAGGAACGTTTCTTAAAAGAAGGGAATGTGGATCTGGATTTTGAAAATGGAGAGGGAAGTTAATTGTGACCTCCCAGATGCAATCTGGTGGCCTGGTCTAGAAAATTTTCTGTGGATTTACCTGTTATGATGGATTCTAGTGGCCCAATTCTACTTCTCCTTTGATTCACTAATGGTCATTTCAAATCCAATTCTTATCCCCTGAGCCGTCATTTCTCCTTCTCTTTCTGCCATTTCTCAGCTTTGTGCTATATACTAAAGGTATATGCATATTCTCAATCCTGTTTTATGTGATATTTGATAAAAATGTAAACCAGTTCATAACTCCGAAAATCACTAACAGATCCAGTTAGCCACCCACTTAACAGTAATATCCTGTCAACATATCTGCCCAGTTTATGAACAATACTGAAGTAAATCTTATTCAAATTATTATATGTACTTCCTTCCCAGTGACTCAGCTTTTGCTCTTACACCATGTATGCTCACTACCCCAACTCCTTTCCATCTCATTCTCATGGATTGATAAGCAAATCAACATGACTTTTTCAGATATGTGAAAGCACTGCTCCTCAGAAAGCCTATAATCCTGAGTTGTGGGCAACCTTGGCCATAGTTCTCATCATTATACCCTGTTCCCTCAGACTTGTCCGTATCAGATCCATTACTCTGGATTCCTTTTCTCTCTCTTTCCCCTGCTGTCCCACCCACCCCTCTAGGCACCTATTCTATTGAGTTTTTTTCTTCCTTTTTATTTTTTAAATTACGTCAATAGATTATTAGGGTTAAGCATTTCCATAACATATTGCAATAAAAATATGATTGTACAGAAATTACAAATCTACTATGCACAACTTGCTATTCCTTTCATATTTACAACAAAATTATCATGCAAATTTCTTTTTTCTCCTTTTTTTCTACCCTCCCACCACCCCATCCTAGAGATAGCTACCATTAGACAAAATAGGCATATATGTGTGTATACACATATATGTACATATACACATATACACAATACACATATATACATATACATATGTATACTTATATGCATATATGTAAAATTATTCTATCCATAACTTCTATTTGTTAGTTCTTCCTCTAGATGCAGATAGTGTCTTTCTTCATATGTCCTTTATAGTTAATTTGAATATTTATAATAGTCAAATAACATATTCGCTCAAAGTCATTCTTAAAACTATATTGCTGTTACTGTATACAATGTTCTCTTGGTTCTCCTCATTTCATTCTTCATTATTTCACTCAAGTCTTTCATGTTTTTCTAAGATCATTGAGCTCATCATTTCTTATAGGACAGTAGCATTCTATCACAATCATGAAAGCACAGCTTGTTTGGCCATTCTGCAATTGATGGACATCCCTGCAATTTCCAGTTCTTTGCCACCACAAAGAATGCTGCTATAAATGTTTTAGAACATATAGTTTATTTTCCTTTTCCCTTAATCATCTTTGGAAATAGACCAAGTAGTGGTATTGTTGGGTCGAAGGATATAGAAAGCTTAATAACTCTTTGGGTGTAATTCCAGATTGCTCTCCAAAATGGTTGAATCAGTTTACAATTCCACCAATAACAAATGTCCCAATTTTATTTAAAATCTTCTCTATTGTTAAAACAGAAGTAAAACTGTTCTTTTATGATACCTCTGCTCTCTATTCAGAAATTACTTAACAAATGTAAAATACTTTTTAAAATCTTAAAGCACTCTATAAATGCTATTATTATTATTATTATTATTATTATTAATTACTCTCTATATATTTTAGGCTTACTTATATTTGTCTATGTTGTTTTCTCCTATAGAATATTTTATTTTGTCTTTCTATTCCTAGCCCCTAACAAAGCCTGATGCATTAGGGCACTTAATTAACATTAGTCAAATTGTATTGAACTGAATTCTCACTCTGTATTGAGCTCTTATTCTTTCATAGATGGATATAATAACTGATAGGATCCATATTTGGAAAATGCCATGATTTTATTCCAGTATGACTAACTCTTAAGTGTTTGCCAAATAATTCCATGTTCATTTTTTCTAGGCATATGCATTTTCATATGTCTTTTATCTGTCTCCAGGCCTTCATCTATGTCACCTTATTTACAAATGGCAGTACCCTCTACTGGATTTCTGCCCAACATTCTTGGTGGCCAGACATTTTAACTCCTTAATTCTCTTCTGGGCTTCTTCAGATCCACCAAGGTAGATGAAATATTTAGAATGGATTTTTTGAAAGTTACTCTAGGATGATTCACCTAAGGATGATTTACTTGAGGTAAGAGTCCAAAGTCATCCTGATTGAATTACTAGGCTTGGCAACAGGGATGAGGGGGTGGAGACTGCATCTGCACCTCTATTTCAACAAATACAGTCTCCCAATAAAGTCAAAAGAACCTCCAGGTGCAGTGAGTATCACATTTGTCTTTATTAGGTATTCACAGTCTGCTGGAAAGAGGACCATAGAGGAAATCAATGAAGAGTTATGAAATAATGCATATAGATTGGCTAAAGGGAAATAGCTCAGCATTGCTGTAGCCTTATAATTACAATTTTTCTGGGTAAAATAAAGTGGAAGTTGTCAAAATAACAGACACAGTGGTTTTGAACCTATTGAGGTTATAGAAGTTCAGTACTTCCATTGATTGCAAAAAGGAGGAATAATTAATAAGTCCATAGTAATCATTAAAACTTACATTTACATAGATTTTAAAGATTTATTAGGATATTTTCAGAAGACTGTGAGGTTGGCAGAGAAAGTATTACTTAGATAATAATAGCTAACACTTACAAAGCAATTTAAGGTTTGTAAAGAACTTTACAATTATCACAATTTAGCCTCACAACAACTCTGGGGGGTTAGGTGCTTTTTTACTGAGGGGGAAACAAAGGCAGGCGGAGGTTAATTTACTTGTGCTGAGTCACACTTCCGGTAAATGTCTTAGGGAGTATTTGAAATCGGGTTTTCCTGACTCCAGGTCCTACACTCTATCCACTGTGGCACCTATCTGTCTCACAGCAAGCACTACCACTTATGTGAAACCTTTCCTAATGCCCCAGCTGCTAGTGCCCTATACTAGCACTTCCCTTTAAAACTATGTTGTATCCATTTTGGATTGCACATGCTGTGTCTCTTGATAGAATGCAATATCCTTGAGGGCAAGGACTATTTTATTTTTATACTTAGCCATCCAGTATTTAGCACAGTGAGTGGCACATGCCAAATGCTTAATAAATACTGATTCCCATTTTATAGATCAGGAACTTGAAGCTCAGAGAATTAAATGATTTTTCTGCATTCACATAGCTATTAGGTGTTTAAATACACTTGCCTGATCTTTCTCATTCCAAGTTCAGCTCTCATTCTGCTATGTCCTATTGTTTAGGCTACTCTACAAAGAGGGAAAGAATTAGTGTTTTTTCCTCCCAGAAATATGAAGGTTAGGCTGGGGTTTGGCAGTTGTTACCTTTCTCCTCTAGTGATTCACAATTTAAACTCTATAGTCCTATGTCTTTTTACTATACTTGCTGGTTCTCATGTGGTAAAAAGAACACTTGGTTGGGAGAGTTAGGAGAGCTGAATTCTATCCTGCTTGTACCAACTACTTGATACATGACATTTAACTTCTCTGAACCTCAGTTTCCCAAATTGTAAAAAGCAAAGAAAATGTAATAGATGGCTTCTAAGGCTTATCCCAAATGAATCTATCAAAAAGCTATCAATCAATCAATCAGTCAATAAGCCTTTTAGAAGTACCTGCTATGTGCAAAGTGCCAGAGATCAAAGACAAATGTGAAGTAGTCTCTTCCCTCAATGAACTTGCCTTAGGAACTGTGAGTTTTTTTCCTCTAGTTGTGCTAATGAGTTGAATTTATGGTCCTAATCTATGTCTATTCTCTCACCCATCCCTGTCTTATAAACACCAACAGATAAGGGTCAGTATAATGATGGTCTTTGATCAGTAAATAGCTGACCCCTAAGAGAATTGAGGCTGTTAATTTTGGTCTTATTAACATCTCCCTAAGCAACTGGGTTAATCTGTAGGAAGATGGCCAAGATTTAGAACCTAGAAGAGTCTCTATTTTCCACAAATACCTTCAGTAAAACTCTAAAAAGAACTGTCAGAACCCTTGATTTTAGCTTCACCTTTTTCATACAAACTCTTCACAGTTTCTTTGTATGCCATAGATTCTATGATATAAAAGTTCAATATTTCCAGTACCACAAATCATACAAATAAATTATCCTTGTAAAAACACCTCAAATGACAATGGTTTGTTTTTAAAACTAGTGTGACTTGTTGAAAAGGGTGTTAGACTAGGAATCTGAAGATCTGGGTTCTAACCTCAGCTCTGTCATTAACCTTGAGGAATTCATCTTTCTATAAAATTAGGTAACTGGCCTAAATCATCTTTAAGGTCTCTTCCTGCAATAATGTCTTATTCTGAATCTATGATTATGTAAATTAACATCTGAAAGACTATATTTGCCAAAACTCAAGGGTTTTGATAGTTAATTCTGAGTTGTTTAGCACTTAATTAGTTGGTTTGTGGATGGAGATCTTTTAATTCACCTCCTCCTCTTTCGTGAACCATTTATTTTAGTCAGATACCTGCTCATTAGCCATACTAGAAAGAGGTATGATCTTACATCATGCCATTCATATATTTGTTAAACAGACATTTATTTATTTGTGTCCCCTGGTAACACAAAACAAAATAAAAAAACCTGCCCCCCCATTAGGGGCAAACACACCCAAAGATTATAGTCTGCATTTTGGTTCTCAAATTCATCCATTCATCCATCTGGCCACCATAATGCATCTAACACATAATGCATATCATATTTCAAAGCAAGTTAGAAATACTTAGGAGATTTCAATTTAGTAGTTCGGAAGTGACAGAAGCAAAAGTCTTCACCTAAGAGTATGTGGCTTTTCTTGCCTGAAAATATAGTAGTCTTGGAGCAGCTAGGTGGTGCAGTGAGTAGAGCACTGGCCCTGGATTCAGGAGGACCTGAGTTCAAATCTGGCCTCAGACACTTGACACACATACTAACTGTGTGACCTTGGTAAGTCACTTAACCCCAATTGCCCTGCCAGAAAATAAACAAACACAAAAAGAGAATATAGTACTCTTGCTTTTAACTTTGCAATCAATAGATGATCCTTCACTTATTAAAATATACTGTAGTAGCTTGGCATATGATTTTGTCTTTATAAGTGGGACAGTTTATCTATGCTAACATTGACAATATCTTTTCACCTAACAAGACAGAATGGTGTTAGTCCAGGCCCAGGGCTACAATAAGTCTTATGTGTTAAAATATTGATTGTGACACATGGGCCCAGATAGTGAATCCTTGCCATAATTGATGTGAGTTCTGAATCTTACATCTAAAATATTCAAATATTATAGATTACTCAAATATTTTAAATCTTTTAAAAATGCCTCCCTGGTTCTTATTTTCAAGCAATGTTCTATTCCTTGTTCAAATTTATGTCAAATGGTTGTGTTATTGGGAGGACTTAGGTGGGACTCTGAGAAGAATAATTATACCTAACAAGACTAGACCCCAACCCTGCACATGAAATGTCAGAAAACGATGTTTTGACTCCTAGTGTCCTTGGTGGAGATGAGTTGGTGCTGAATTTGCAAAAAGTATGATTTCAGTGTCATTTGTTTCCAGTATTTCCTGAAAAATTGATTTATTCTACATTATTAATGAACTTTGCAGGAGCTCTACTTGTCAGGGTCTACTCTGCAGGGGTCAATCATGAGAGGAAACCTGACGTTAGTGGATCCAGCTTAAGTGATTTTGTCACACTAAAGATTCAATATATCAGAACAAATGTCAGCTCTTTCCAATATGTTAATTCCTCTGAGTCTATTTGCATAAACTACAGTCAATGAAATGCAAGTTCCCCCTCCAAGATAATTAATGGAGATTTACAAAGGATTTTTAATTTACCCTCATTTTTCTTTTTCTTTTTTTTTGCTCTCCCAACATAAATTCTTGATGTAGTAGGAGACGAAGCAGAGACAGACGAGAAAGTGGCTGGATATTCTTACCTTCATGTAAGCATAAAAGAATAAGTAATGCTTAGGAATTCATTTTCTTCATTTTTAGATGAATCTACTTATTTTTAATGGTCAATAGCTACCTAAGAAAGTATACACATAAAGCTTTGGTGATTTCTTATTTTTCAAACCTTGTTCATCATTGTTTTATTGTTTTATTGATTTTAATTTAAAAGAAATTATCTCCACTTTTCTCCCACTGAAACTTCTTTTCTAAATAACAAAAAAAATGATAAATAAAAATCTCGATTATGAGGATCTCCTCTGAAAATGGACACAATACTCTGTCTGGATAGCCTGCCACCTTTTGGCTGAGAGGAGCAAGCTATGTTTCACTATTTTTTCTTTGGAACCATTATTAATTTTTTTTCATTCTCCCAGAATTTTATTTGCTTTTAGAAATGATTACATTTATATTTTTGTGTCATTGTATGTTTGGTCCTTTAGGACTATTTTCAAGTTCAGGTGCCTCTTCTTCCATACCAGGTGAGATGGAAATTTCCTGTTCTCAATTTTGTGGCCAAAATTAAATTGTACCAGATGTTTATTATTTTTTTTTAAATTCAAAGCACTTTTACTTTTGCTCAGCTTCAACAGGTACATTTCTACTCCTTAAAAAAATAGTAATTCATTTTTCAAGGATGGAAACATTGTTCCTTTACTGATCCTACCTATCAAATCACGTTTACTTTTTTATTTTAAAGGCTTTTAAAGTTTCTTTTTCACTCTTTTTTGTGAGTCTCTATCCATTGGATTAAATTAATGGAAAGTATTTGCTTTCTTTATCTTATTACACAAATTCAAAATAAATTTCTTCTTATGAAAATTTTTTATCATTTATATCTATATGCATATATATGTTTAATTTTAAGAATACAAATAGAATTTCACTACCATCACACTCTTATTGAGTGACACACGGATATTGTCACAAATTAGATAACATAAATCAGTAACTAAGTGTAGTTTGATTAAGGCGGTTTGGGAATTGGGGAAGAAGATAGTGAGACATCACCAGTTGGCTTGATATTGCATGCTATCTAAAGTCAGTTCATTTACTGTGACACAAAGTATCTGGGACAAATTCTCACATGATTACTCTTGAGACAAAACTCATTATACAGCCACTTATGTGCCCAGTGTCATTTGATAGACACCATAATTTTGTTGTTGTTGTTGTTCAGTTGTCTGCAGTCATATCTGGCTCCTCATGATCTCTTTTTGGAGTTTTCTTGGCAAAGATATTGGAATGGTTTGCCATTTCCTTTTCTAGCTCATTTTATAGATAAGGAACTGAGGCAAGCAGGGTTAAGTGACTTGCCCAGGGTCACACAGCTAGGAAGTATATGAGACTAGATTTAAACTCAGGAAGATGACTCTTCCTGACTTTAGGCCTGACACTATGCAACTGCACCACCCAGGTGCACAAACAGTGCATGTGTGCACACACTCACACGCACACACACACACACACCCATGCACAATACACACACATACATATATATATCATATATGTGTATATATATATAATGTAATATATGTAACATATATATTATGTTTATATAGGTTGTGTATATACATACACACATGTCCTAAAAATATCACCATGTAATATCAAACTTTCAGGTCAACTAAAAAATAAGGCAAACAACCAAAAATCTTTTAAGCACTAAAAGAGTCACAGTCATGATCACAGAAGACTTGTAAACTGCCACCGTAAGAACAAGGAAGTTTGGAATATAATATTCCAAAAGGCAAAAGGCAAGGTCTCACAATAGAGAGTAACCTCTCTGGCAAAACTGAGTATAAATGATATAGGGGTAAAAAAGGGATTTTAGTAAAATAGAGGACTTTAAAGCACTACTGATGAAAAGAACTGAGGCACACATTGAAATGGAAATACTGGGAAGAAGAGAAAAATAGATGCACAATTTGATCAATAGAAGGGACTATGTGAAGATGGATTGTTTGCAATCTAATTGAGGGAGAAGAACCATATCCTCTTATACCCTAATGCCTTAAAGTGACATAGAAAAAAATAAATAAGACAGATAAAAGGCACAAAGGAGTGGTTTGGATCTATTTTGATGGTTAGGAGAAGGAAATGATAGGGATGCGGATAATACTTGGTAGATAAAAAGATAATTGTGAGGAAACACAATCTCACATGATCGAAGCACATGAATTGAAGAGTATGCAAAAATAGAAGAAAGAGTGGGAGGAATGTTCATCCTATGAAATTCATTTTCATCTGAAACAGACAAAAGAAAGTTGAATAAGCTTCCATAAACACACAGAAACAGACAAAAAGTTTAGTATAGAAGTATAAACTCAAATGCAAATAGGTGGAGATTGGGAAAGGGGCATTGAAATGGAATAACAATAGGTGATAATAGTCATAATTAAAACAAACTCCCAACATAGGAGAGGGGAGTATATAGGGGACAATTAAAAGAGTAAAACATTTGATAGGAGACAGGCAAAGAGATAAAATGACAGGCAAAGGATAAGAAAAATATCACGTAATTTATAGATGACAAGTGATAGACAAACTCTTCTTTTACTACATTTTTTTAGAAAGAAGGGTGAGAGACAAAGAATAAAATGTACAAGCAGTTAGGATAGAATGAAATCCTCAATTAGCAAGCATAACTGTGAATGTGAATGGGAAGAACTTACCCATAAAATGAAAGAGGATAACAAAAAGAATCAGAAAGCAGACTCTAATAATACGTTGCTTACACAAAACGCATTTGAAATAATGATTCATATAGAGTTATAATGAAAGGCTAGGGCAGAATCTATTACATTTATGGTGAACTCAAACAAGCAGGAGTGGTAATCATGATTACAGATAAGGCTACAGTAAATATAGACACCTTAAAAAAGAGATAATCAGAGAAACTACATTAGATTTAAAGTTACCATATACAGTAAATCTATAATAGTATTTACCATATAGGTAACATACATCACAGAATATACATGCTTCAACGAAAAACTTGTCAAAGTATCTGGAGGAAAAAAAATCTTATAAAACTATAATAGGTAAGAACCTCATAATACCCCTTTTAGACTTCTATACACCTAACACAAGTAGATATAAGGAAAAAAAAAGGACCTTGTAACAACAATGCTACTTGCTGCTACTGTGCTGTGTAAGACCAATAACACTAGCACACAGGAGGGCTGCTAGCACAGGTTCTTTGATCTGCTTTTCTAAGGAAAGCAACTTTAAGGAGTTTATAATCTCACTTTACTTAAGCATACATATATCATTCACTTAGTTCAGGGGTAAAAGGACCCTGAACTTCAGAGAAAACACAAACAGAAATTACAAGCAAAATTATATAAACAGAGCAAATAACACAAATCAGCAGACAGCCTTCCAGCTGTCTATCCAAGACATTACATACATAGTCACCAAAGAGAGAAGCACCAGCATTTGTGTTTTTCAAAGCTGGGGCTCCAACGGCAACCCAGAGTCTACTCTGGTTAAATCACATGACACTCAGGGTCAGACGGGTCACAACCATGTGACTCAAATTCATGTGACTTAGGCTTTCTTGTGAAAGCAGGTCAACAAAGACTCTTGATTCAATCAAAGACTCTTGATTCAAACAAAGGACTCAATCAAAGGCACTTGATTGCTTTAGAGTGAGCTGAGAAGCACTCTAAAACAAAAGACAACAAAAGTCCCACTTTGCTTGCTATTACAGACCTGAAAAGAACTTTATAAAAAATAAGAGATGATAGATATCTGATGCTTATTGAAAAGGAACAGAAAGGACATTTTATATTTCCTCATGTCTGTAAGGTACCTTTGAAAAAACTGGTCATGTAATAAGAAAATGCACAAAAATGCAGAAAAGGAAAAAATACTTAATACATCCTTTACTGTCCACAACAAAATAAAATTTATTCAATAAGTGCATTTAAAGGAACAACCAATCAATAAATAATAATTAAATAAAAAATTTAACTTAGTGAATATTCCTTAAGCATTAACAAATCAAAGAACAAATCAGAGAAATAACAGGTTACAGAAAATGACAGCAATTAGACAACAAAAATTATGGGAGATAATTAAAGTAGTGCTTAAGAGAAAATTTATTTCTCTACTCTTTCATCAACAAAAGAGAGAAATAACAAATCATTAACTGAGTATGCAAGTTATAAAGGAAAAGAAATAAATCATGTATACTCAACTAAATGCCAAAGTAGAAATTCTGAAACCTGAAGAAGAGATAATAAGCAAAATTGAAATCAAAAGCAAACAAAGAAACAAACATTTAATTGATAAGTAAAACTAGAAGCATTTTTTTAATTAAAAGTTTCCCAGTCTGATTTAAAAAGAGAAAAGAAAATGAAATTGTTAATATCAAAAAATGGAAACAGACCTCACAACTATTGAAATGGAAATAAATGAAACTATCTGAAACCATTTTGAGAAATTATATAATGTATAACATGAATCAAATGAATGCTTACAAAAATATGAAGTAGCCAGATGAGCTGAGGATTAATACTACAGTATCAGGAAAAGAAGTTGAAAAAAAACCCATAAATGAACATCTAAAGGGGAAAAAAAAACCCACAACTGAATGGGTTTTTTATGGTGTCAGTTTTAAATAGATTTTATTTTCCAGGACAAGAATTGCATTTCCACTTGTTTACAGTACTGATATAGTGCAATGCTATTCATTTCTCTCCCTCTGCACACATTCAAGTATTCAGAATGGCCAAATTTACACAGTAGCTTAAATGATACTTTTAAACTGCTACTGTCTTGGCTACAAATTTTATTTCCTCAGTTTTTGGAAAGCTGTGTGGAATGCTCTTTCTTCTTGTGTGTTTATTGAACTTCTTTATTGGTGGGTCCAGAAGAAGCACCTCTAGATGGGGCTGCTGCATTCCCTGGGAACCCACCAGGCATGCCTCCTGGCATGCTCCATGCGCTCTGGAACAGCTTAATAATGATGGGATTTCAGACCTTATCCAATTATTTCTGCTGATTCTCAAATTCTTCCTTGTCAGCAATCTGGTTCTTATGCAGTCAGTTGATTATTTCATTACACTTGTCAAGGATCTTCTGTTTGTCTTCATCACCAATTTTGCCTTGCAGTTTTTCATCCTCTGTAGTAGCCTTCATGTTGAAAGCATAAGATTCAAAAGAATTCTTGGAAGACACCTTGTCTCTCTGCTTCTCATCTTCAGCCTTGTATTTCTCAGCCTCCTCAACTATACACTCAATGTCTTCTTTGCTCAGATGTCCTTTATCATTGGTGATGGTGATCTTGTTTTTGCCTGTGCTCTTATCCACAGCAGAAATATTAAGGATGCCATTGGCATCAATGGCAAATGTTACCTCAATCTGAGCAACACTCCTGGGTACTGGGGGGATTCCTGTGAGCTAAAATTTTCCAAGTAGGTTGCTATCCTTTGACATTGCTCTCTCACCTTCACAAACTTGAATGAGCACATCAGGCTGGTTGTCCAAATAGATGGTAAAGGTCTATGTCTGCTTAGTGGGGATGGTGGTATTATGTTTGATCAGAACTGTCATAACTTCATGAGCAGTTTCAATTCCAAGGGAAAGAGGAATGACATCCAACAGGAGCAAGTCTTGCACATTCTGAGATTTCTCTCCGGACAAAATGGAAATCTGGACAGCTACACCATAAGCAACATCCTCCTCAGGATTGACACTCTTCTTGAGCTACTTGCCATTAAAGAAGTCTTGCAGAAGTTTTTGGATTTTGGGATTTCTAATGGAACCATCCACCAGGATGATGTCATGAATCTGTGATTTATCTAGCTTGGCATCTCTTAAAGCCTTTTCCACAAGGTCCAGTGTGCCACAGAAGGGATTAGCATTCAGCTCTTTGAAACAGATTCAGGTGATTGATGTCTAGAAGTTGATATCTTCATAGAGGGATTCAATCTCAATACTGGCCTCAGTACTGTAAAAGAGGGTAGGTTTTTCACATTCACAAATGATGTGAAGATGGTTAATAACCCTCTTCTCACTGATGTCATTCTTGTGTTTTGACTTGAATTCAGCAATGAAATGGTTGACCATTCAGTTGTCAATGTCTTCCCCACCCAAGTGGTTGTCCCCAGATATGGATTTGACCTCAAAGATCCCCCTCTTTAATGGTAAAAATGGAGACATCTAAAATACCACCTCCAAGGTCAAAGATCAACACATTTCTCTTGGCAACAACCTTTTTATCCAAGCCATAAGCCATAGCAGCAGTTGGCTCATTGATGAGTCAGAGCACATTGAGACCAGCAATGGTTCCAGCATCTTTGGTGGCCTGATGTTGGGAAGTGTTGAAATAGTTGAAATGCTGTGACAACAGCATTTGTGACAGTCTTCCCAAGGTAAACTTCAGTAATTTCTTTCATTTTGGTCAAGCCCATACAAGATACTTGTTCTGGATAGAAACTTTTGATCTCCTATTCATATTCCATGTGGACCTCAGGCCTGCCTGCACCATTCACCACCATAAAAAGCCAATGCTTCATGTCTGACTGTACAACTGCATCATCAAATCTGTTACCAATAAGATGTTTGGCATCAAAAACTGTGTTGGTGGGGTTCATTGCAACTTGGTTCTTTGCAGCATCACTGATTAAATGTTCTGTATTGGTGAAGCAACATAGCTTGGGGTGGTCCTGTTTTCTTGGTCATTAGCAATGATCTCCACTTTCCCATGTTGGAAGACTCCCACACAGGAGTAAGAGGTGCCAAGATCAATGCCAACTGTGGGTGCCTTCAATATGGTTTTATCTAAAATCCAGACCCAACCTTATAATTAATAGAGAAAGTTTAGAGACCTTTCCAATAAAATCAGGGGTAAAGCAAGGATGTCCATTATCATCAATCCTATTTAATGTAATGTTAGAAATTCTAGCTGCAACAAGACAATAAATAAATTTGAGGGAATTACCTTTGGGAAATGATATGATACATTTGCTAAAACATGCTAAAGAATAAATTTTAAAAAGCAATGAATTTACCAAAATTGCAAGAAAGAAAATAATCTACATAAATCACTAGCATTTCAATATACTGGAATATATCAAACATATAAATCTATATCACAAAAAAACCCAGTAGCAGGAAGAGATAGAAAATGAAATTTCATTGAAAATAACTACTGAATATATTTTTGACAGTTAATTCAAAATCATACACACAAAAACACTCTTTATAGAGATACAATAGTAAGTAATTAAATTAATGTTACCTCCTCAAGGGTAGGTCATTTCAATATAATGAAAATAACAACAATATTTAAATTAATTCATTTATTCAATGCCATACTAATTAAAGTACCTAAGGATTATTTAATGCATTTGAAAAAAATAATAATGAAATTCATCTGGAAGAAGAAAATGTTAAGAATCTCAAGGGCAGTAAATGGAAAAAAAGTGAATAACAGGGTCTAGCAGAAACAGATTGCAAATTATGGAACAAATCAGTAATCATCCCAATTAATTGGTCTGAGTTAAAAAAATAAAGAGCTTAATCAATGGAACAGATTGGGTACAAAAATATAGAAACAAACAACTTGAATAGTATAGTAATAGTATTTCACAAATCAAATAATCTCATGGGGCAGCTAGGTGGTACAGTGGATAGTATTCCAGGCCTGGAGTCTGGAAGACTCTTCTTCCCGAGTTCAAATCTGGCCTCAGACACTTACTAGCTGTGTGGCCATGGGCAAGTCATTTAACCCCATTTGCTTCAGTTTCCTTATTTGTAAAATGAGATGAAGAAGGAAATGGCAAAGCATTCTGGTGTCTTTGCCAAGAAAACCCCAGATGGATCACAAAGGGTCATACACAACTGAAAAATGATTCAACGAAAATAATCTTATGGAGGATAAGGACTCTTTATTTGCCAAAATCTGCTGAGAAAACTGGAAAGCAATCTGACTTAAATTATGTATAGGCTAGTACCTCAAACTATATATACAGATAAGCCATATATGGATGCATGATTTAGGCATAAACAATGACATCAGAAAATAATAAGAGGACCAAGGAAGAAATTGCTTTTAGATGTACAGAGAGGGTCAGGGTTATGAAACAATTGATAGAAAGGATCATGGAAGATAAAATGGACAATTTTGATTGTATTAAATTGATTTATTTTGCACAAACAAACCAATACAATTAAAATTAGATGAGAAACAGGTAAGTGGGAGAAAATAAATTTTCATCCAGTTTCTCTTATAAAGCCATCATATCCATGACATAAATTATAAGATCAAAAGCCAATTGATTCATTGTCAAAAAAATAAAATAAGCAGTTTCCAGAGGCAGAAATCTAAGTTCTTGGCAGCTATATTAAAAATGTTCCAGATAGCTAATAATAAAGGGAATACAAATTAAATTAAGGCAACTCAGAATTTCTGTATATGTCATATTCACATGATGAAATCAAGAAGAGAAAAAGGGAAAATAACTAATTTTGGAGGGGCTGTCAGAAAATAGGCACACTAAAGGACTGTTGGTAGTCCAGTCATTCTGGAAAGCAATTTAGAATTATGTTCCTAAAGTTAAAAGACTTTGGATATTTTTTTGTCTCAGGTTATATCAGATCTTTTTGTAGAATCAAAGAACTGGAAGGTTAAGTGTATGTCCATATAGTAGGAAATAGATAGACAAATTATAGAATAAGAAATGGTGAAATGAATGGTTTCAGAGAAACCTGGGAAGATCCATATCAACTGATGCAGAATGAAGTTAGCAGAAAGAGAAGAATATTTTATAAAATAACAATATTACAAAAAATATGACTATGAAAGTCTTAAGAACACTGGTCAAAACAATGATTCAGTCATTGTAAATGTTTCCAGAGTTCTGATGATGATAAATGCTGCCTTTCCTTCCCCCACAAGAGTAAAGTGATAGACTCAAAAGCAGATACATTTTTGGATACTGTCAACATGGGAATTTGTTTACCCAATTGTGCATATTTCTTAAAAGGTCTTTTTTTTTCTTTTCCAATGTGGCACAGTGGATAGGCCAGGTCTAGAACCAGGAAGACTCATCTTCCTGAGTTCAAATCTCACTTTAGACACTAACCAGCTATGTGACTCTAGGCAAGTCACTCAATCCTGTTTGCCTCAATTTCCTCTTCTGTAAAATGAGCTGAAGAAGGAAATGACAAACTACTCCAGCATCTTTTCTAAGAAAACCCCAAATGCGGTCACAAAGAATTGGGCATGACTGAAAAATGACTAAACAACAACAAACAACAATGGAAGGAGAAGTGAGCAGCATAGCAAAACAAAAGAAGAAAAGGAGGTCATTGAAACATTTTTAAAAAGAGTATAAAAAAACCGGAAATAATTTTTAAAAGATATGGGTAGAACTTAGTTTATACTTAAACTGAAAAACAAGCCACAAACAATGAAGATCTGAAGTTTCATATTCAATGTTCTCTCTCTCATATATATATATATGTATATATATACATATACACATATATAGATACACATACATATCTATATACATATGTACACACATATATATGATATTTGTTAGATTCAGTATTAAAAAAAGGAGACACATCCAAAAAGGCCAAAAAAGTGAAAAGAGCATTAGTTTGGCAAATAAGTGCTGACTATAGAGAGAGCAATTTCAAGTGAATGATGAGGTCAAAAGCCAGATATCAGAGGGTTTAGAAGCCAGTGAGAGGATCAGAACTGAAGGCATCTGATTTAGATGGTTTTCTCAAAGAGTTTAGCTGAGAAAGAGAGAAGAGATAGGATTATAGCTGCTTTCAATGGTAAGATCAAGGGACAGCTTTATTTTTTAATAATGGAGGAGGAATGGGTTTGTTTGTAGGCAGCAGAGAAATAAGTAGATAGGAAGAAAGTGAGTGTGATAGTGGAGACAAGCTGCTGAAGGAGGGTTTGGGATGAAGGGTGCAAATAATGATGTTTGCTTTGTCAGGGAGGAAGGGTATCTTTGCTTATTCATGGGAAATAGATGTGAAGGATTTATCAGAGGGAAGATGTCTAAGCGATGAGAGAAGAAGAGAGAACAGACCAGGGACCTTTGGCTGAATGACCTCAATGTTTTTGGTGAAGTATTAAATGAGGTCCTCAGTGGAGAGGGGGTGTGGTGTGGTGGAATGTTTTGGGATGCTTGAACAGAACTGAAAAGGTTTGGTAAAGTAATTAGATTAAAAAGGTATAAAAGGATTTCCTTGCAGTGATGGCCAAGTTGAGATTTTTGTAGCATGAATTTGTAGAGTATCTAATCAACACAATTCTGTGATTTTTGTCCAGTCCTATCTGAAAACATACAAACTCTAGGGACCAAATAATTTAGAATTGTGGAATAGCAGAACTGGAAGAGTCCTCAGATCCCCTTCTCCATTTTACAGATGGGAAACTAAGGCTCGAAGGGGCTCAATGACTTGCCTAAGGTCACAAGCTGTTTAGTGCAATAGCCAGGGCTAGATTCCAAAGTTTCTCCTTGCTGATCCCACTCTCACTCTGGTGATATTTGGTATATAATGTGTAATCTCCAAACCTCTGGGGTATATGTTGTCATACTATATCATATTTAGAAAAATGTCATTCATATATTTGTGTTGATGGAGAGAGAGAGAGAGAGAGAGAGAGAGAGAGAGAGAGAGAGAGAGAGAGATATTGTAATGGGAACATGAAACAATTCTGAGCTTGGCCAAGTTTCTTCATGTTTACATAGGCTGAAATCCTGAATATCCAATCAGCTTGTTCCTTAGTTCTATCTAAAACTCAGCAAGAAATTAGAGATGCATGTCCTGTTGCTGTGCAGCTAGGATCCATCTGCATCTGATGTTATTTCTCTGGCTTTCCCACCATGGTTTAGGAGGATAGCTTGGGTTTTTTTATTCTCTTGATTATTATGCTCACTCTCGGCTTTACAGTAATTGATGCTAAAGGGTTTTCTTTCCTCTTTTGGACTGCAGGTGTGAGAGTGCTAATGTTTCCTAGGCCAGAAGAAGATAAGTGGCTATTGCTTTGTTTCCTTCTGCTTCCTCTCTGTATGAAGCCACTCTCATAGATCTGCAGGAAGAGATTTCGTTGCAGATGGCAGAGGTCAATATATTGTGTATTCGATATAGTCAATAATAAAGTAAGGACTTATGCTAACTGAATGTTAATAAGGAAGTGCAAGGACCTTGGAAAGTCATTATGTCTGCTCATTTGTTTCACAATATTGTTGCAAACAGGCTCTGGGGGCCAGTGCAAGGAAATGATTTTAAAAGCCTCAAGAAGAACTGGAAAAATACAGAAAGGACTGCAATGCTAAATGTAGTGCAAAGTTCAGGTGACGTGCAATAATAGTTCATTACGCGGAAACAGAGTAGTATCAGTTCTTAATGAGAAGACTGGTCTGGGTACAAATATAATTCTTTTCTTTCCTCTTTAGAAAACAGTGGGACTATTCTACATATTTGTTGCTGCATGTGAATAGAAGACATCTTGTTGGAGGACCCTGGAAATAGATTTTAAAATATGCTTATGCAGGCACTTAGACTAGGTATATATAATGATGTAGTGTATATAAAACTGGCTATAATTCACATTTAATAATATTCATGCAGTACTTTTTATGTGGGCACTATTTGAACTCATTAGCTGTGGAGTTTGCTATGTAACATCCCTTTATTTTAGCAGATGAAGATGCTGAGGTTAAGTCACTAATGTGACAAGCTTCTAGAAGTTAAAAATAGTATCCAGGAACCAGCTCTTATTCCCTTGTTCAACCCATTTACTCTCTAGGAAGGGCAACAAAGGATAACAAGAAGATAGCTTTGTTTACTTACTGATTGTGAGGTAGATCAAGTCAGTTTTTTGCTGATAGCCTCAGTTTCCTCATTTGTAAAATTAGAGGATTGGACTAGATAATTCCTAAGGTTCCTTTCTAATAGTCTATGAATCCATAATCTGTGTTTTTTGGATCCCAGTGGTATGGGCTGAAGGTCTTTCTTTGCCTTGAGGTTTCAGGGCCAAAATTTCCTTGTTTTCTTTCTTCCTCCTTTTTCCCTCCACATATACCCCAAGGGATTCTTTATCCCTTGAAGCTAAGCTTAAGTGTGGCATTGGTTGCACACATCTTGCTAGCAATACACCACAATGGAATTGGAAGTTGTGGGTTGAGATGGTCATCCTAGGAATCGTGAGGGATCTGCTTAATATTTCCAGTGTGTGTGTGTGTGTATGTGTGTGTGTGTGCATGTGTGTGTGCGTGTGTGTGTGTGTGTGTGCGTGCATGTGTGTGTATGCATGACTTTTCAAAGAAGCAGCATAGGCTTGCAAACTTCAGCAATAGGTGCAACTATGTGGCATTTCAGCCCTAGCAAAGAGGAAAGTAAAATTGACTGGGGTCTTTGAGATCAATATATGAGAGATGTGGCTCATATCCCCTCAGAAAATTGTCATGAAACAGCCATAAAATTATCTGGAAGTATCATGTGTGATAAACAAAGAAAAGAAATCTTTCCTTATCCCTCTCCCCAAACTCATTTAACATCTAGGTGATACTCCCTATAATAAGTCCCCATTAATTCAGTTGTTCTAACTGAGAATTATTAACAAGCAATAAAAATGATCAAGTCTGAGGTAAATGGTCAAAAGCAAGGTCTTGATTTAATATTATATTGGTACCAATCAGTCAGTTAGTCAGTACACCTTTATTAAGCTCCTACCATGTACTAGGCATTGTGCTAAGGACTGGGAGTACAAAAAGCATCAAAAGACAAGCCTTGCCCTCAAGAAGTTTACAATCTGGTGAGGGAGAAAACAAGCAAACAAATATGTGCAAACAAACTACATACAGGAAAAGTAGGAAATAAATAGGAAAGGGAAATATATATATATATATATATATATATATATGTATATATATATATATAAAAAACGTAAAATAGGAAATATATATGTACATATGTATATAAAGTGAGAAATAAGAGAATATACACATATAAATACATATAGATTTATAAATATAAAAAATATAAATATAATTAAAATAGGTTTGGGAAAAGCTTTCTCTAGGAGATGAGATTTTAGTTGAGAGTTAAAAGAAGTCAGGGAAGTCAGAAGGCAGAGATAAGAAAGGACAGCATTGCAAGCTGTATTGGATAGCTGTAGGGGTTTTAGGGATTTGGCTCTAAAGTAGGAGTTTTTAACTTTTTTTATGTGTCATGAGTCCCTTTCCAGAATAATCGATTTTACCTACATTTATAATGAAAGAAGATAAATTTCAGTTAAAAACTGAAAAGAAATATATATATTTTTTCTCATCTGGTTCATGAAACTCCTGAAGTCTATCCATAGAGTGGATTCCAGAATAAGAACTATATTCTAACAGACCAAAACCCCTTTCCCCCTAATTTCTACCAGTACCAATATTAATCACCAACTTGTCCTTTACTTGTATGTATTTGCATTCTTAATTGGTAATTCTTTTTTTGTTTCCTTGGTAAGATTTGGCACCATGGATTCCAGTTTTCCTATTCTGCCAGTTTTTTTTCTGATGTACTGGCCATAAATTCTGCCTTCACAATTCTAATTGCTCTTCCAAACAATTTGGGAACATTCTTCTGTGGTTCCACATTCTTTTGGGAATCCACAGGGTCCCCTGACTCATCAGGCATTGATTCATTTTCCTTTGTCTTGTAATATTTATTCATAGAATCTTGTATTCTTTTTTGGCTGATCTGAAATCCACATTCCCTTTCCTTGCTAGTATCTTCCCAGTTGTTTTATCTTCATTTCTCAAAGTCTTGAACAAAGTTTTCTCTATCCTGAAATCTTTGTTAATTTCAGTCCTCTCTCCTTATGTTACCTAGGCTCACTTTCTGACTCTCTCCCTTTTGATGGTGATTTCACTGGGGCTGTGCCTCAAAGCTCTCCAAATCTCCTTTCGTTCTCACTCCCAGGTGACTTGGGTGGGAGGAATGAAGGGGTTCCATTTGGATGCTAGTCCTTTGCTTCACATAAGCCTGGTGGATCCATACATACTCTGATTCCTGCTCTAATTCCCTCCATTCTTTTATTCTCTAGTTGTGTACTGTTGCAGCATAAAGTGCTGTAGCCCCATCCAGAATAAGCTTCAGCCCTTTTGTTTTCTGTGGTACCATGAGGAAGAAGGTGTAGAGTTCTTTTGTTATGTAGGTTGACTAGTGCAGCCCAGCTATAGAATGGTGGCTAGTGGAGGAGATGGCATTGAGATGAGTGCAATGTTGTCATTGTTGTTCAGTCATTTCACTCATGTCCCACTCATCCTAAAACCTGTGGTTTTTTCTTGGCAAAGATACTGGAGTGGCTTGCCATTTCCTTTTCTAGCTCATTTTGCAGGTGAAGAAACTGAGATAAATAGGGTTGTGTCTTGCCCAGGGTCACACAGCTAGTAAGTGTCTGAGGCCAGATTTGAATTCAGGAAGAAGAGTTTTACCGACTTTAGGCCCTGGCATTCTATTCACTTCACCACCTAGTTGTCCTAAATTAGTGCACGGGGGTTAGCAATTAGTCTTCCTTTCTATTCATTCATTTGGTTTTTACCTTATTGCTGTTGTTATTCATTCTTCATTCTCAAATAGAAACAATGGCCTCACAAGGATGATGTCTTGATTTGCTTGTGAATTGGTTTTAAGTGAGGTGGAATTGTTATAGCCTCACTCTCTCCTCCAAAGTCAGCAAAGTCCAGTGGCAAGACAAACACTTCTTGGTGTCCTAGACTGTAAAGACACCTAAAGTTGCTTTATCTTTTGAGGATAATTATTCTTTTGAAGAGGTTTTTAAATATCATGAGAACTGAAGAAAATGTCTAGTAACATCGCTGGTCAAGTGGCTAGGCTATCTAGTCAAACCTCTACTGGTGAATACAATTCATTTTTGGTGCCCATCATTCTATTGAAAAAGGACTACTCGCCAAGCATCTAGCCTGGTATCTCCATGTAGGAACAAATGACTTCTGTGATCTTCATAGTTTAACACTGGTGCATGTGTGAGACAGATTATAAAATCTTTGAAAAATGTGACCATTAATGTGAATGGCTTTGTGTTAAGACATTTTGATACTTCTCATCCTTCAGTTCTAGATCTCTTTAATCATATATGCAAAGTTAGGTCATTCAGTATTTAATTAATTGTAGGATGCTTCTTAACAAACTTCAAATGATGATGATGATGATGATGTAGTATTTATACAGCTCTTTGAGGTTTGCAAAGCACCATATATGTTATATCACTTGATCCTCATAACAATTTTCTGAGGTGGTGCTACTTTACCCCTACTTTACAGATGAGGAAATTGAAGTTGAGAGTTTAAATGACTTGACTAGGGCCACACAGCAGAATTTGAACTGAGTTCCAAGTCTGGTGAACTGATCACCAAGTCTGGTGATCTTTACTGCCACACCACTTAATAGCCACCAAACTCTAGAATTCTTAGACCTTGAATGTTCTATGGAGATGGTCACATCAGGAGCATTTTTATTTTAATCTGGGTGCCTTATGGGATTCCTAAGGGGCACACATAACAACAGAGGCTTTGCAAACCTGGTCCTTTTTTTTAAAAAAAAAAACTATTTCTGGCATTATTGAGAGGAGGATAGGAAGAGAAAACATGAATTAAATATAAAGTAAATCAGGTAGGTGCCTTGGAAGAGTTTAGTCTAGTGAAGTAAGCAGAGGCTGAATTTATGGTGGAGAAACTTGGTAAAAAGTTAGGGGAAATTGAGGAAAATTTGAAAACAATTTCCTGGTCTAAGTACTGGTCCAGATTTAACTTCTAGAAGCAGGATCAGGAATAATTAAATAATTAAAGAGAATATTTGTTAATATTCTTACTATTGTTCTCTTGAGTGGGTGAGGAGGAATGGTTCTTGTCCTGTATCTCTGTGGCATGGGAGGTCTTGGCTCTACCTTATTTACAGGGGAAACGTCATATCCTGACATTAATTGGATTCAATTTCCATGTGAGAATTCTTGCTCAGGAGAGAACACTTTTCTAAGCAGCTCCTTCTCCTTGGAGATGGCTGCTTTCAGTAATTCTGGTATGTTTGAATGATCAGGTAGAACACAGTATCACAGGACACTTCTTTAGTGACCTCATTTAACTTTATCAAAAAAAATCAATCAATAAGGCTTTATTAAATTCCAACATACTAGGAAGTTTGCAAGGCATTCGGGATACAAGCACAAAAAAAAAATAAAAGAATGTATTCTCTAAAAGGGCTTGAATTCTAATGAATTTATGATACTGAGCAAAATTTTATTTCTTTCACATTTCTATGTAACTATAATTTCTCTAAAATCCTTTAAGTTTGGGGCATTTCTTTATAATATCTTTAGTATTATACTTTGCATGAATTCTTAACATTAGATGACCTCTTTTACTTTCAATGATTGCAATGTTTTAAAAATATTTTTAGTTAGAAATTGCTCCATATTTAGAATATTCTTAAACCATAAAAAATAAACATGCAAAGTTACAACATAATTAAACAATAAACAAGGCAATATTAAAGCAATACTTGGTGAATAAATAATAAGCAAATGTTAATATTGCTATTACTGCAATAGAAATAGATTTAAATCATGAAAGCTATTAATAACTTTCCTCATAAGCAAACATATAGCAGATAACAATTTGGTTCCCATGCTATTTTCTAAAAAAAGCTTGCTCATTCTCATAGCCACATAAACATGATGTCTAGTCAACATATGTACTATATATTAGCCCTAATTAAAATTTTGCATAATAGTATTTTTGTCTTTGAAAGGCTGAAGGACACCCTCTAAAACTGATAAAAAAACTAGAAATTAAAGGAAGACTTTTCTGATATAAAAAGTATGCAAAATATGCTTGTAAAAAATGAAAATAAAATGGAAAATGCATTTAAAGGGAGCTAGAGTAATATTTTTTCTACAGCAGAAAAAAAGAAATAATAAAATATCCTGAATGGAGACATAAAATATTCCATTGGAGACAATGAAACCCAAAGTAAAATATAGAGGAAGACAAAAGTTAAAAGTTTTAATATCTTACCATAGGAAAAAAATCATTGAATAGGTATAAAAATCTATTTAAAATTAAATAACTGAGATATAAAAGTACAAGAAAGATGAAACAAAATCTCTTTTCCACATCAGCACCAACCAAACACAAAATTGACATAAAATCAAATGCTTGTGGAAGGATTAAAATAAACTTTCAAAAACAAAATAAAATATAAATCCCAATTACAAGAGAAAAAGCAACAGAAAAAAAGAAAAATATTTGTTCATGTTATACCAAAGATGATATTCCCAGTAGTAACAGATGTAAAAGACAGCATCAGTTCCATGGAGTACCAACACCCCCAAAAGAGACTAACACTGCCTAGACTCAGATTGTTTTTTCCTCACTTGTTTATTTCAGTTAGGTCTAGTGGTATGTATACATACATATGTATGTATGCATGTGGTATGTAATTGAATATGTATATACACATGTATATATGTGTCATGTTCCCCCCATTTGAACATAAACACTTCAAAGTATGTATATGTATATATGTGTATGTTTATATGTGTCTATACACATGCATCATGAGTTTCTGGAGCTTTGTCTCTGTGATTTTGTGTGTGTGTGTTTGTGTATACCTAAGATACACATAGCATTTTATGGTTTGCAAAGCTCTTTATCAATATTATCTCATTTGATTCTCATAACAAAACTGGGATATAGATGCTGTTGTCCCCATTTGCATATCTATGTATCTATCATAGGTCATAGAGGGACTTAAATAAGACAGAGGTATTGAGGGTGATTTTATTATGTTTTTATAATCTTTAAATAACAATATAAAGAGAAGGAAAAAGAAACAGACTGAAAGAAGGAAGAAAGGGAAACTTACTACTTCATAGACTCATTATACAAAAGTAGAAGACTAAATTTACAAGGAGGAAGAGGTGAATAGGTGTCATTTGAAGATCTCTTTAATATGATTAGTCAAAAGAAGATAGAATGGATAGTTCTACACATGTATGCACACAAAAAGAGTTTGGTGTAGGTAAGCATTTAACTAATCATGGAAAGACAGAGATTGGAGAGAGAGGAGAAGTAGGAACAAAAGGGAGAGTAGATTTAGGGAGGGATTGTGTGTAAGCAAGGCAAACTCTGACCTAAGAGGGTAGATTGTTATCAGGGCTTGAAAAGGAAAGAAAAAACATGGCAAGAACCTTGTTATTGGGGTCTGGGTGAGGGGAAGCGAAGAGGGGAAAGGGGCAGAAGCTGATTACATCAAGCACAGAGTACTCATGCTGAGGACCCTCCTTTCTCATCTTCCTTTTCTTTGTATAGATAGGGGTTGGGGCGGAACAGAGAGGAAAAAGTAGAAAACATACGGATGAAAGAAATGTGCAATTAATGATGATAATTGTGAAAATGAATAGGATGAACTTACCCATTAAAGTGGAAAGAGGATAGCAGAATGGATTAGAAAGTAGAATCTAACAATGTACTGTTTATTAGAAATACACTTGAAATGTAATACATCACATCAAGTTAAACTAATGAGCTGGTACAGAATTTTTTATACTTTAGCTGAATTTTTTTAAAGGAGGGGTAGCAAAGATGATCTCAAAGTAGCAGCAAAATAGATTTCATAAAAGAAATAAATAAGAAAACTATACTATACAGAAAAGTAACAGAGAGTGAATTAATGTAAGAATCTTATATGTACATATTTATTCAATAAAAGTAATTAAATCTAAATAGTTAATGGTAAATGTAAGCATTCTGATGACAGCAAAAATAGGGATCTCAATTGTGCCCTTTTGCAACTTATAAAAATTTAACAAATAAACTCCCCCAACAAGAAAGAAAATAAAGATCTGAATGGAACTTTAGAAAATCAGGCATATAAGATGTCTGATGGCTAGTGAATGGGAATAAAAAGAGTTTTTTTTTTAAAAAAATTACTCAGTGATGAATGACCATTTTATAAAAATTCACCATGCATTAGTACATAAACTGCAAAAGAATGCAGAAAGGCAGAAAATATTGACCATAATGCATTGAAGTTGTATTCAATTAAAGAAAAAGAGATTTAAAATTACTTTGAGACTAAATAATATAATCCTAAAGATTGGTGGGAAGTAGAACAAATTACAGAACTAATAGATAATTGAATCAAATATATTAACAGATGATTAACATAGAAAAATGTGTGGGGATTCAGCTACAACAATATTTATAGGAAACTAAAACACTAAAGATATACACTTACAGTGAGAATAAGGGAGAGAGAGGGAGACAGATGGAGAGAAAGAAAGACAGAAAAAGAGGATAGATGAATTAGACATACAATCAAAACTTTTTTTTTAATTCCAAGAAAGCACTAACATAGAAATTTTAGAAATCAAAGAACAGATGAATAACACTGAAAGGAAAAAAAAGGATGAAACCGATAAATAAAACTAAGAAATTAAAAAAAAATAATTAGCTAATTTAATTTCCAAAAAAGGAAAAAAAAAACCAAATTATCGGTTTCAAAAATGGAAATGGAATTTATAACAAATGAAGAAGGAATAAAGGAACCTATTAGAATCTACAGTACACAAATTTATGGAAATATAATTGACAAATGAAAAGAATAAATATTTGCAAAAACATAAAATGCTCTGATTAACAGAGCAGGAAATAGAAAATGTAAATAGTCCAACTGAAATTGGAAAAGCCATAAATAGACTCCCAAAGAAAACAGAAACAAAAATAGAAAAACCCTGGGACCAAATAGATTTACAAATGAATTCAATCAAACATTCAAAGAACAGTTAATCCCAATATTAGGTAAACTATTTGAAGAAATAAGAAAGGATGAACTCCTATCATTTTCTACTTTGGTATAAATATGACATAATACCTAAATAAAGGTGAGTCAAAACAGTGAAACATATCAAATTGCCAATATTCTTAGCGAATATGATGCAAAATTCTTTAAAAATTTTTAACAAAAAGTCTATAGCAACTATCCAAAAGATCATACTTCAATATCAGAAAACTTATCAATGTAATAGATACTATTAATAACAAGAATATTAAAATGACTGTATCAACAGATAAAAAACTTTTTGACAGAGTTCAATATTCATTTCTGCTCAAAACACCCCCATTCATGTAAATAAATGGATCTTTCTTTAATATGATAATTAATATATACATAAAACCCAGTGCCAGCATTATATTTAATGATTAATAAAGAGAGACCTTTCCACTAGGACCTCTTTTGGAGGCTGCTAAGTGGTACAGAGGATAGAGCACTAGGCCTAGTCAGAAAGACCTGAATTCAAATTTGACCTCAGACATCTTCTATTTATGTGACTCTAGGCAAGTCATGTAACCTCTGTTTGTCTCAGTTTCCCCAACCATGAAGTGGGGTTAACAGTGCATAGCTTGCAGAATTATTGTGAAGATTATATGGGATAATATTTATAAAATATTTAGCACAATGACTAGTGAATAAATGGGCCCTATATCAATGCTTATTCCCTTTCCTTTCCCTCTTCCATCAGGGATTTAACAAAAAAAAAAAAAGCAAATGCAAGGATGTCCATTATCACTGGGCTTAGAGTGAGAAGACCTGGGTTCAAATCCTGCCTCAGATACTTACTAGCTGTGTGGCCCTGGGCAAGTCACTTAATTTTTTTGCCTCAGTTTTCCCATATGTAAAATGAGCTGGAGAAGGAAATGGCAAACCACCCCAGTATCTTTGCCAAGAAAACCCAAAAAGAGAATGAAGATTTGGATATTACTGAAAATGACTAAACCACAACTATTATCACCATCATGTATTGGTAGAAATGCCAGCTATAGTAATATGATGACACTATATGTAATATGTAGTAATCCTATATAGTAATATGACAATTACTATACTATATGACATATAGTATATGACAATAAAAAGAAATTGAGTATAGGCAAAGAAGAAACAGCATTATTGCTTTTTGTAGATTAAAACTCAAGCAAATTTCCTAAATAGAAAACCCAGACAAATCATGTGCTTTTCTCTATACTATATGTTATCAACAAAACCCTTCAGGAAGATATGTTGTCAAAATAGCCACAGAATATATGAAATACTTGAGAATCTACCTATCAAAGCACACACAAGAATAAACTATATGAATATAACTACAAAATACTTCTTACAGAAATATGCATCTAAATAACTGGGGAAATATTAATTGCTCAGGAAAGGCAAATTAAAGTAACTCTGATGTTCCGCCTTACTCTCATAAGATTGGATAAAATGACAAAAGAAAAAAAAAGAAAATAATGATTATTGTAGGAACTTCAGAACAATGGGCAGTTAATGCACATTATTCCTATGTCTATGCTCCTAATGTCAAAGAATTTTAAACCAGGGTAGTATAAAAGGAATTGTTATAAAGATTTTTTGTACACATAGATCCTTTTCCCCTTTATTTCTCTTTGTCTCTTTAGGAGTTTAGCCCTAGGAATGGTACAGCTGGGACAAAAGATATGAATAGTTTGGTGACAGTTTCAAACTGCTTTTGAGAATGACTGGAGCAAGTCCCAGCTCCATCAACACTGATGAATTAAAATCACGGTAGACTAATCTTTGATCCCCTCAGCATCCCTTCTTCACCCCCTAGTTGTCACACTTGGCAGGGTGACATAACAGAATTTATGGGCTTGTGCTCTAGGATGCATTCAGCAATTCCTTTGTTGCTTTGGTTATCTTTGCTAGAATACTCCCCTTCACTCCCCTGCCTTCACCCTCACAAGTAATAGCACTCTACTCTGCCTCCCTGGTACAAAGAATGTATAGGTATAGGAAAGTAGAAAAATTCTCTACCTGGGGCAGTAGCATATTGCTTTCGCATCAAAGCTTAGCCAGAGACCTAAGGGACAAAGGGAACTGGAGGAGGACACAAGGTGCCTATCTGTCTGGGAAGGTTGAGAAGACAACCTTGGCATGGCCTAAGGTAGGATCCTCTTGACTCAGTTTCCCTCCTATATTTCTTCCTTTTTGAACAAAAATGTTTCCCACCTGCAGCCTCACTGTGACACCCTGTTAATGGTGGAATTTATGCTCAGCTCTTAAAACTTGACTTGACAGTGACTCTTAACAGGAATCAAACAGAACTAAGGATCCTTTATGCTATTATACATGTGCTGATTCATTCTGTGTCTTTGGGCTTAGACCTTCAGGACCAGTTTTGGTGCTGTTGAACACGTCCCTACTTCTCTCTCTCATAGGAAATCTCTATAACCAAGCAAATTAAACTCATTTCTTTTTATTTAATCTAATGAATCTTATTGAAATACTTTAGCATAACACGCAAGTACATAGGATCTTCCTGTTTCCAATCTAAAAATGTTGTTATTTGCATATCCTAAACTACTAAGTGGATGAGCATTTTGGCTTGTTATCTGCCCATTACTCATTCTATATTCATATATCGGGTCCTTAAAATATCTCAAAGTATTATGGGAATAATCAGATAACGTTGCAGCAATGTGGGACTAAGGTATAAATCTATTATTTATTGGGGTTAAATCTGAAAAATCTTCAGTTTTGTTTTAAAGATGAGGATTTCAGTGTAATCAGTAATCTTTTTTTTTAATTTAAATTTATTTATTTAACATATTTGGTTTTCAGCATTGATTTTCACAACAGTTTGAATTACAAATTTTCTCCCCATTTCTCCCCTCCCCCCCACTCCAAGATGGCATATATTCTGGTTGCCCTGTTCCCCAGTCAGCCCTCCCCTCTATCACCTACCTCCCCTCTCATCCCCTTTTCCCTTCCTTTCTTGTAGGGCAAGATAAATTTCTACGCCCCATTGCCTGTGTATCTTATTTTTTAGTTGCATGCCAAAACTTTTATTTTTGTTTTTGAACATCTGTTTTTAAAACTTTGAGTTCAAAATTCTCTCCCCTCTTCCCTTCCCACCCACCCTCCCTAAGAAGTCGAGCACTTCAACCTAGGCCACGCATGTATCATTATGTATAACCCTTCCACAATACTCATGTTGTGAAAGGCTAACTACATTTTGCTCCTTCCCAACCCATCCCGCTTTATTGAATTTTCTCCCTTGACCCTGTCCCCTTTCCAAAGTGTTGGTTTTGATTACCTCCACCCCCATCTGCCCTCCCCTCCATCATCCTCCCCCTTTTATTTTTTTTTATCTTCCTCCCTCTTCTTTCCTGTGGGGTAAGATACCCAACTGAGTATGTATGGTATTCCCTCCTCAGGCCAAATCTGATGAGAGTAAGGTTCACTCATTCCCCCCTCACCTGCCCTCTCCCCTCCTCCCACAGAACTGCTTCCTCTTGCCACCTTTATGTGAGATAATCCACCCCATTCTATCTCTCCCTATCTCCCTCTCTCAGTATGTTGCTCTCTCATCCCTTAATTTCATTTTATTTCTTTTAGATATCTTCCCTTCATCTTCAACTCACCCTGTGTCTGCTCTCTCTCTTTTACATATATATATATATATATATATATATATATATATATATATACACACACACATATATATACATATAAAAACACATATATATACACAGATGCATACACATGCATACACATACACATAGATACACAGATACATACATACACATTCACTTATATATATATATACATAAACATATATATATATATATATATATATATATATATATATATATATATATATATATATGCATATTCCCTTCAACTACCCTAATACTGAGGTCTCATGAATCATACACATCATCTTTCCATGTAGGAATGTAAACAAAACAGTTCAACTTTAGTAAATCCCTTGCAATTTCCGTTTCTTGATTACCTTTTCATGCTTCTCTTGATTCTTGTGTTTGAAAGTCAAATTTTCTATTCAGTTCTGGTCTTTTCACTGTGAAAGTTTGAAAGTCCTCTATTTTATTGAAAGTCCATATTTTGCCTTGGAACATGATACTCAGTTTTGCTGGGTAGGTGATTCTAGGTTTTAATCCTAGCTCCATTGACCTCTGGAATATTGCATTCCAAACCCTTCGATCTCTTAATGTAGAAGCTGCCAGATCTTGGGTTATTCTGATTGGGTTTCCACAATACTCAAATTGTTTCTTTCTGGCTGCTTGCAATATTTTCTCCTTGATCTGGGAGCTCTGGAATTTGGCGACAATATTCCTAGGAGATTTCTTTTTGGGATCTATTTGAGGAGGTGATCAATGGATTCTTTCAGTTTCTATTTTGCCCTGTGGCTCTAGAATATCAGGGCAGTTCTCCTTGATAATTTCTTGAAAGATGGTATCTAGGCTCTTTTTTTGATCATGACTTTCAGGTAGTCCAATAATTTTTAAATTATCTCTCCTGGATCTATTTTCCAGGTCAGTGGTTTTTCCAAGGAGATATTTCACATTGTCTTCCATTTTTTCATTCCTTTGGTTCTGTTTTATAATATCCTGATTTCTCATAAAGTCACTAGCTTCCACTTGCTCCAATCTAATTTTTAAAGTAGTATTTTCTTCAGTGGTCTTTTGGACCTCCTTTTCCATTTGGCTAATTCTGTCTTTCAAGGCATTCTTCTCCTCAGTGGCTTTTTGGAGCTCTTTTGCCATTTGAGTTAGTCTGTTTTTTAAGGTGTTGTTTTCTTCAGTGTATTTTTCAGTATTTTTTTGGGTCTCCTTTAGCAAGTCATTGACTTGTTTTTCATGGTTTTCTCGCATCCTTCTCATTTCTCTTCCCAATTTTTCCTCTACTTCTCTAACTTGCTTTTCCAACTCCTTTTTAAGCTCTTCCATGGCCTGGGACCAGTTCCTGTTTTTCTTGGAGGTTTCTGTTGTAGGCTCTTTGACTTTATTAATTTCTTCTGTCTGTATGTTTTGGTCTTCTTTGTCACCAAAGAAAGAATGCAAAGTCTGAGACTGAATCTGGGTGCATTTTCGCTGCCTGGCAATATTCCCAGCCAACTAACTTGACCTTGAGTTTTTCAGTGGGGTATGACTGCTTGTAGATTACAGAGTTCTATGTTCCACGTTTCGGGGGGAGGTGCCAGCTCTGCCACACCAGCACTGCTCCATCCCCAAGAACCCCCGCCCCGAACTGGGCTTAGATCTTCGGCAGGCTGTGCACCCCTGCTCTGATCCACCACTTAATTCCTCCTACCAGGTGGGCCTGGAGCCGGAAGTAACAACAGCTGTAGCTGCCCCACCTCCGCTGCCCCTGGGGCTGGAAGCCGAACCGCGAACTCCTTCCACGCCTGCAGCTTTTCCCACTAACCTTCTCCGCAGTCTTTGGTGTTTGTGGGTTGAGAAGTCTTGTAACTGCTGCAGCTCACTGAATCAGGGTGCTAGGGCTCCCTCCACCTGGCTTCTGGTCTGGATGGTCCACGCTGCTCAGGCTGGGCTCTGCTCCACTCCGTTCCCAGCTCCCAGCTCCCAGCTCCCAGCTCCACGTGGTATAGACCTCACCCAGAGACCATCCAGGCTGTCCTGGGCTGGAGCCCTGCTTCCCTCTGCTGTTCTGTGGGTTCTGCCATTCTAGAATTGGTTCAGAGCCATTTTTTATAAGTTTTTGGAGGGTCTCCGTAGGGAGCTCACACTATTCCCTGCTTACCAGCCGCCATCTTGGCTCTGCCCCCCAACCACTCCTGTAATCAGTAATCTTAAAGGAGAAAAATTTTTGGAGTATCCTCTGTTGCCTCAAAGGGGATTCCAATCACACTCAGATTTATTATTTAATGTGGGATTAACACCTGTGTGGAGCATTTCCCAAAATGCAAACATGTTTTATACCACTTGGCATTGATTACGTAGGATATTTGCACATCAAATTCTAGGACCTTTTGCTCCAGTTGTAAAATGTGCAACTTTTATGTAAATTTATTTGTGTAGTAGGGATTATCTACTTACACAGTGTAGTGTATTGTTGTCTATATTTTTCTGTTAAGGATTAGGTCCTTATCAGTCTGTACTTCTCCTGAGAGGGGAGTTGGAATTAATTGAATTTTAAAATAAAGCTATAAATAACTAAAGTAAAATTTGCAAAGTAAAAATTGAGTAAAATATTTAAGAAAGCAACAAGAAAATTATGTATGTGTATACATACACATATACATAATCTGAAGGCTTTCAGAATTCTACCTTCTGTGATATTTTAGAATATTTAGTTTTTGATTTTTCAGATTCCTACAGATTTATCTTTGATGGTAGTATTTGTATCAACTATAAGGCTTAGGTAAAAATAGAAACAGAAAGAGGGTATTTATGAACTGAAAATCTCCAAAGTTTTAAAGTGAAGTGTGGGTTCCTAACTTGAAAACTCTATTGTTGATGATATCGGGATTATAAGGTTTAAGCTGGTCTTCACCCCATAAACTGGTTTTGGAGAAGTAAATTTAAGAGTGTAAAATTTTTTGGTGGCTAAGAGCTATAGATTGCAGGAATCCCCATCAATTGGGAAATGGCTTCACAAGTTGTAGTATTTCAGTGTGATAGAATACTATCATGCTATGAGAAATGATGAGCTCAATGATCTAAGAAAGTCATTACATGAAATGATGAAGAGCGAAGTGAGCAGAACCAAGAGAACATTGTATATAGCAACCACAATAGCATTTTAAGAAAGACTTTGAGCAACCAAGTCATTTTGACTATTATAAATGCACAAAGTGAAAATAAAGGACACATAAAGAAAGACGCTATATGCATCTAGAGAAAGAACTGATAACTAGAAATATGTATAGAATAATTTCCCAAACATACATATACATATAGACATACAAATGTGTATGTATGTGTGTGTGTTTGTGTGCATATATATATATGTATATATATATATATGTATATACACACTTACATGTATTTGTGTCTAATACTAGTCATCTATAGGCTGGGGGGAGGGAAGAAAAAAGAAAAAGAAATTTATGTGAGAACTTTATTATATATTTGAAAGGAATAGTAATTATATAAATTATATATAATTATATAGATTATATATTAATTATATATATTATACATTAATTATATATATAATTATATAAATATAAATAAATTATATAAACAGTAGATTTGTGGTTTCATGTGCAGTGATCTTTTTAAAAATTGTACAATGTTACAGAAATGCTTGTTTTATTCCATGGATTAAAAACAAAATGAATTTTTTAAAAAGAGAGTGTAAAATGTAAGAAACCATACTATGTGTATTGAGATCTGGTTTGTAAAAGATTTTAGCAGGCACATCTAAGAATTTGCAAAAATGTACAACCAGAAGAAGAAGATCTACTAGAAGAAGTCACCTTTAGAGGTGCCCAGGGAATGAGACCTGTTGCCAGATCAGATGACCACATGGGACATCTGGGAACCAAGATGAAATATGTCGATCAAACGGACATTGGTAGCTGGCTACTGGGATACTAGGAGACTTAATTTTAGTTAATGTTTTGATAATTTTTGTATTACTTTTGTTTTTTTGTTACATCACATGTTCTGAGATCCCTTAGCCACCTGAGACATGTAAATCTCCCTTCTAAATTTAGTCCATGGTTTTAGATATTCCTACTATGACTTGCACTCTGATTAATCAGTATCATTATTCCCTTTACAACTTTGTATTAGTAACTGTGTTCAGGCTGTCCCAACCCTGCATTTGAAAAGCTTGCATTAGTACACCCTAGTAATTACTAGTAATGATTATGTTTAAGATCTCACAGGATTAATTTATACATGAGTGATCAATGATAGCCATACATGTCTCTCATGGGTTAGAGGGGGAAATTGAGGGAGTTAATTTTTATCCTATATTTTATACCATATTATGATTTTTCTACACTGTACTTTTTACTATCCTATGCACACTATATTTACGATTTTATACTATAACATTTATTTTGAATCTGAAGCCTCTTCTCTGAGGTTTGAGTGGAGAAGCTCATGTGTGCTTAAATCCAAACCTCCCCCTCTCTGATTTTAGATACCAAAGATACAGTGCTGCTAGTTAAAAAACAAACCTTTGTTCTCCATACCTTTACAAGAAATTATTTCACCGTCCCCTTCAAGGTTTGTGGAGTATTCCTGAGAAGCTAGGAGAACCCGACCTTGTGCCATCTTTAACAATTAAGGTGGTCTTATTGAATTCCCCAGTTGCCAGTAAGTCTGCCCTTATCAGGGACTTCAGGGAGTAGCTTGGACCTGTGAATTTAGAAAGGCATTCCTTGGAGATAATGAAGAATTTGTCAAACAGATCTTAATACACTTTACAATTTCTTAAATTTTACACTCTCTTAAATTTTGTGAAACATGAGGGCTATGCCCACTTTCTTTGATGCAACCAATGACGATCTTTCATCTCTGTGATGCTGGCCAAGTAGGTAATTTCTCTTCTGTTCTTTGTTCTATGCTTATAAAAATGTATTGCACCATCAATTCAGGGTCTCTTGGCCAGAGGCAGGGCCATTGGACTGATCCTTTGTTATCAGGCCACATGCCCATCATAATAAATGATATCTTACACAGAGATTTGCCTCAGTTTGCCTTTTTTTGTGAAATTTTAAATGACACAAATGGATAAAGCACTGATCCTGGAGTCAGGAAGACCTGAATTCAAATCTGGTCTCAGACACTTACTAGCTGTGTGACCCTGGGCAAGTCACTTAACCCTGTTTGTCTCAGTTTACTCATCTGTAAAATGAGTTGGAGAGGGAAATGGCAAACCACTCTGGTACCTTTGCCAAGAAAACCTCTGGACAAAATGTTCCACTGAGTTCCAAAGAATGGGACAAATTGAATGACAGAGTAATAAAAACTGACTCCAATTCATCAAGAACAACTAATTGGACTTTTACTGTCTCCTTATTTATCTTAGGAATCACTTCTCTATAAGTCATTTTGTTTAATTTTTAGTGCAAAGCTAGCTGCTCTATAAACTTGGCATTTTTTGCCCCATTTCCAAGTCTGAAAAAGGTTTTCTTTCTTGGAATGTACTCATGTCTCCCCTTAAAATCGCTAGACTCCTTTAAACCTCAAATCACATGTCATTTTACCTTATTATCCACATTGTTATTTTATCTCTCCTCAACTTATTTTTATTTATGTTTACATATTTTATCCTTCAATAGAAAATAGACATGAATTGTTAATTTTTTCTTTCCATCTTCAGTGCCTGGACCAATATCTTGCATGTATTATATTCTTGCTTGAATGTTGAAATGCTTGTGAAATCTGAATGAAATCCATATTTTTATAATACTTCAAAGGATTTAATTTTGATTATGTTGTAAATGTACACATATATGTATATACATATGTATTACATATGCATATATAAATATATGTGTTTATATATAATGTGTACGTATGTGTTATATAGGCATATTTAGATATTTATATCTGCCAACACAATATATGCACATATTTGAAAACATTATGTTAATGTGTATGTATTTAATGTATTTATAAAATTTATATACTAATTATATTTGTATGATATGCAACATATATGGTGTACCTAAGGTTATAATATAAATATAATTTTACAGAAATATAAATATACTTGGTATTTGAGTATACATCTTTGTACATATATAAGTATAAATGTATATTACATATACAATACATATATAAGTGAGTATGCATATATATGCATGCATATAAATAAACTTACCAAAGATCACTACTTTAAAATGTTTATGAGGTCCTAAAAAAGCTGTTCTGAAAAAAAAACCCTGTTGTTTTGCAATAATGGAAATGTAGATTGAAGATCCATTCACCCCTTGGTATGTAGTTATTTTTCATTAATATTAATGAAACCTACACCAGAGCATTGGGGGTGAGGGAATAGAGCCTTTTCCAAAGGTCCATGGTAAATAGTGCATGCAGGTGCCCTTCTAGGGTTTCCATTTAGTTATACCTAATAACTAATTTTGTGCTGTTGAATTTGACTTGTAGTTCTAACTGATGCAAATGTGCATTAGATAGAATCCTTTCCCAAGATTTCTTTTTGTATGTATGTGTTGTTAATTTCAAGCCTGGTCACATTAAAGACATACTATTTTGAGGTTTACATTTTGTACAGTTGTGTACATTTTAATAGCATTTAGGCCAGAGATTAACTTTCACATTCTGCTTAACTGTGTGCCAAAAGCTATGTGCAAAATAAGAAATAAGACTAGAGAGATGGGCTGAAGGTTCTATAATGAAATTATGATGTGGACATGGGACTTTCACTTTCATCAAGTTTGCTATTTACTGATGATATTGTCTGTATATGGAAATGCAAATATTTTATTATTTTATATATGTGCATATATGTCAAGATATAAAAAATTAAGGGAAGAGAAAAATTTTAGCAGAGTCAAGACATTTAATTCTTTTGGCTCTCTCTACCAACGGATCATTGGATTTGCAGATGAAAGTGACCTTAAAGATCAGAGGATTACAGAAGTCTAGACTTAGAGGCAAAAAGGGCCTAAGAGGTCATCTAGTTCAACTCCTGTATAATTTATAGATAAGTGAACTGAAGTCTTGAGAGGACCAGAGACTTATTCCAAGTATAAACAGCTAGGGAGTATCAGAGCCTAGATTCCAATACCCATCCTCTGGGTCTAGAGTCAGTGCTACTTCCCCCTACATGATGCCGCTCCACATATATTGAAACCAATCTAATTGGAAGTGGACAGTGGTTACAGATTTGACCAGAGAAAGATAAGTAGGTTTCTGTGGAGATAAACAGTGAAAAGCGTAATGAACTATCGTTCAGCCTTTTTAAAACTTTTGAAATTTTATGCATCACAATGCAAGATTGTGACTTTGATGGGCCACATGTGTTATCTTTTTCTGAGAAAAAGAAGCAAGCTAAGTTGTCTGCCTTGAAAGTTCACTTATCCAGGACATTGATTTGTCTTAGAGTTCTAAGAGAAGTAGTTATTCAGTTAAGTGTGACTCACAGTTTTGACACTGCATTTGCTCATTTGTATAATGAGCTTTAGAATGTTGGAGTCACCTGAGAGCACAGTATGCCCCAATGATCTCAACATGACAAATTGGAGAACTTTTGCTTAGTAACTGGGGAAGAATGGACGTCAGAACTGTTCTATGATTATGAAACCTATAATTTACCTGATTATAGCTATATGATGACAATTTGGTTACTAACCATAAGTCAAGGTGGAGTCATTTGTAGAGTGGCCATAGCTGTTGAACAAAAAAAACCCTTAAAGGTGAAAGATCATATTTTTGAAAAATGTCAAAGGAGTCCCTAACTTTTCTTTGCATTTTCACTTATTAAGCACATTGGTTGACCAATAAAAGGCTTTATTGTCTGTTATTATTACCTGTTTCTTTGAAGAAAATATTTTGCTTTCTAGTATGACTTGCTGAGTAGGGAAATTAAAGGAAAGGAAAGTTATATTTCTGCATTGCCACCTATTGAGATTGAGAGGTTGGGAAGCAAAAATTAGAGAAAAGAGCATGCCAGAGAGGCTTTTTCCAGAGCCTTTTCTTAAAAGAACAGAACACTATTTCATCCAAAGGCATCAGCTAAGGTTGAAGCTGGAAGCAATGGAGACTATAGTTGATAATGAAGAGGAGCTGAGTAGAATAAACAGCCAGGAAGCAGAGAATCAGAAAAGTAGCTTGAGTCCAGCTGAGACATGGTGTCCAGTGAGGTGTTAGACAATCACGGCATGGTTTAGTTCAGCTTAGCAGTGAAAAAATATCTGTTCAATGTAGAAGCTAAGTTTATCAAGGATTTCTCATGTACAATTCCTGAAATATAAAGAAAAAACAAAAGTCTCCAATAGTTATGAATATCTCTGACCATGTGTATGCCTAGCACATGTGCTTTACTAACTTGGGATTTTAGATGTCTGTTACTCTCCCAATGGACAACATGCATATTGATGAGGGAATGTAATTGAGATTTGTGGGTGAAATGTTATGTAAACATTATGTTTGCTTTTCATTTTCAGTAAATATTTTAAGATTATTTGAATAGTAATTATTTGTTGGTGGAAAATACAACTGTAAAGGCTCATGAGCTATAGTGTTCATGAGAAGAGTAAACCACAGGGGTTACCAACAGGATTCTCAGAGTTCAAGTAGTAGCCAGGTGGCTACTATTCTGGTGAACCAATTAGACTTGCCACAGTGGGAACAGGTTGGGTGAAAAAACCAGCCCCACCTGAAAGAATGATAAAAAGAAAATCTGAGGGGAGTGAAGGTTGGATCCATGTGGCCCTAAACTCTGGAATCCCATATGCTTATGGCTCTTTAATTCTGCCCATTTCTGTAGTAATGCAAATGGCATTACTGCTGGAACTCTTCTGAATGTTCCCTAGATAGAGTCCCAAATATAATAATTGCTAACATTGATGCAAATCTGGTCTCAGGCACTTACTAGCTGTGTGACCCTTGGCTCAAATATAAAAAAGAGAAGGGAAAGAGAGAGAGACACACAGAGAGAGAGAGAGAGGGAGAGAGAGGGAGATGGACAGAGAGATGGAGATAGAGACGGAGAGAGACAGAGAGAGACACACAGAGAAAGAAGGAATGGTAAACAAGGCTATTCCTAGAAGGAATGTTTTTGGGATGGGACCAGGCTTATTTTGTAAAATCACTAAGTCATATGACTATACTTGTGTTTCTTCTCCATGTTTCCCAATATGATGCACCTCTGGAAGCTAACCTGTCCTTTATCTGATGTTACCATGTGTTAGTTTTTGCCTATAATTCTTCCATTACCTTATTCATTTCTTATGGTCCCAATTTATTCTTAGTGATACAATACTTTAAGGTGATTTTTTATTTTTTGAAATCCAGAGAGCAAGAGAAAGTTCTGAAGCCATAGATTTAGGCATGTAATTGTATGAGCTATGTGATAATATGTATAAGTGAGGGGTGGACAGGTGGCTCAATAGATAGAATGCCAAGCCTAGAGTTGGGAAGACTCATCTTCCCAAGTTCAAATCCAGCCTCAGATACTTACTAGCTGTGTGATCCTGGGCAAGTCACTTGGCCCTGGGCAAGTCACTTAACCCTGTTTGCCTCAGTTTCCTCAACTGTAAGATAATCTGGAGAAGGAAATGTCAAAACACTCTAGTATCTTTGCCAAGAAAACCCCAAATGGCATCACAAAGACTTGGACACAAATGAACAACAAAATATGTGATTTTTAAAACCCAAATTAATTTCATTTTGGGGGGATGGATAAGTTGATTAGGTCTGCAGTTATGTATGTTTGTATAAACATGATTTTAGAGAGGTCTGTGGTACTGTAGTGATAGCCAAGAAGAGGACATGAGAGAAAGCATAATTTAAAAAGCAATGATGCCTCACTTCAGGGTATTTGAAATAGGAAGGTAGCTTAGAACAAAACCTGGAATCTAACAGAAGTAAGGTTCCATCACTTCTGGTGGTGCAATATTTCATCTGGAGATAACTCCCCTCAGATAACATGCATGCCCCTGGCAAAGCTTCTCAGGTTCAAAGTATTTGCCAGTATCTATATACTTAATGTCATGGCTCTCAAGTCCCAACTGATGTAATTGCTTTTTCCGGTTCTTCAAAGGATAGTCAATAAGTCATGGCAAAAGCATTCAATAAAATAGCATAGTAGGCAAAGTAGCGTTTCCCAAATGAACACTGGGGGCATTTTCCCTAAAATATATACCCCATTGGAAGGAAGGTTGGAAACATGTAAGGAACACATATGGAGGCATCCTCACATAGGGAACAAATGTATTAAAGGCATGCAGTTTAGAGGTGTAAGTCACCCCTCTGATGCTTCAGGCTCACCAGTGTCTTTTGATGATGTCATTGGATTGATTTCACTATTCCTGGTCCCTACTGGTCAATATCTGTTACTATCTGTCACTGTCCATAGGAGTATATAAGGTTTTCAGGGAGGACTAGTCCTTCTGGTGTGAGGGCTTGCCAAGCCCTTTCCAGGGCTGCTCATCCACATTTGGTATCCACCTGTCACTCAACTTTCACCTGTGGCTCCAAGAAGCTGTAGTGTGCACAGTGACTACACCCTTGTAAAACTATCTTGGTAGATGGGCTGAACTAAGTTGAGGGTAACCAACAGGCCTCAACCCCACTGATGAGTTAGGAGGATATCTACCTCAAGTATATGAGTACTTCTCCCAGTGGAAGGGATAGATGAGAACAATTTGCTCCAATGGCCACGAAGGAAACTGAAGCTTAGAATCCGGTCAGACTCTGAAGATAGCAAAGTCATCCGCTGCATTCTGGGCCACCACCTGTCATCCTGACTTTTGTCTTGCCACAGGATTTTGATAACTCTAGAAGACAGAGTGGGGCTGCTGACTTCACAAATCTGCCTCATTTAAATCCAATCCATGCACAAGTCAAGGCATCACCCATCATCCACTCTTTTACCCCAACACCATGATGTAATTGGTCCTTTTTGAAAATGAAGGATGAACAACAACAATCTGTAGCTCCTCCTGGGGACCACTTCCTTCTGGTTTCATGTAGTTGCTCTTGGCCATTGTTTCACTGGTCTCATGATGACTGTCACTGTTGCATGAAGCTCCATTGGGCCAGAGGTCATGGAGATCATCTCTTCTACTGGTTTCTGGCTTTAGCTGGATTCTCTAACTGCAGTATTTCTTCGTAAGGGGAAAACTGTGCCGTTATTTTATTACCCTTTTAAATTAAATCCCAGAGGATTGTTATTACTATAGCAATTTTAGAGAAGGAAGAAACCCTGACACATCCAAGCATTGAGCTTAGGAGGGTAGAAAATATTCCCTTTTGTTTTCCATTGGGGTAGGTCTGTGTTTCTTTGAAGCTGTAATGAATTTCTCTCCTACAGAATAAGGTTGCTCATCCCAAGACAAGCTCTTTGGAACACAAAGTCAAAATAAGTCTAGCTAACTAAGGTTCTTAGGCTTAAATCTTTTTAAATCTCAATTTTCTGTTCCATGCCTGATTTACGGTCACGAAGTCCATGCAATTGCTAGACTGTTTCTAGTCAGCTTCCATTTAGATGCTACTTTTCTGTCAAACAACCATTGGCTTTCATGGTCCTGGTTCCTTCAGTTTCTCAGTTCCAAGGCTCTTGTATTTCCCCTGTCTAAATGAATGGGAAGGGGGAAAAATCTAGGGCCAGAACTGTTTCCTAGCCTCATCCCTGTCTTTAATATGTATATACAGTCATGTTGCTTTAAAATATCTAGGTCTATATCTGTGTCTGTAGCTATAGGTATCTGTATCATCTATCTTTCTATTACCTATTTATCTGGGCAGGTAGGTAGTACAGTGAATAGAACATTGGGCTTGAAATCTGGAAGACTCCTCTTTCTGAGTTCAATTCTTGCCTCAGACACTTGCTAGCTATGTGACCCTGGGCAAGTCACTTATCCCTATTTGCCTCAGTTTCCTTATCTGTAAACTAAGCTGAAGAAGGAAATGGCAAACCACTCCCATATCTTTGCCAAGAAAACCCCAAGTGGGGTCATGAAGAGTTGGGCATGACTGAACAACAACAAATCAATCTATCATTTATATCTATATCTATTTGTAGTATGGGGGCAGGAGTGAGTTGGAGGTAAGTCTAGATCAAATAGACATTCTTGGTTATGATAGTCGATGAGAAGAATTCCAGTCAGTAGTGTGGTATAGTGCACTGTGTCTGAAGTTAGGAAGACCTGAGTTCAAATGTGGCTTAAGACATTTACTAGCTGTGTGACTCTGGGAAAGTCACTTAGCCCTATTTGCCTCAGTTTCTTCATCTATAGAAATGATCTGGAGAAGGAAATGGCAAACCATTCTAGGATCTTTGCTGAGAAAACCCTCAAAAGGGGTCACAAAGAGTTAGACAAGACTGAAAAATGACTAAACAGTAACAAGCATCTATACAACTTTATAACATTAATAAATTACATGGGTATCAATAGTGATTTTGTCTGTGCCTACAAATCCGGTGTTTGAAACTAAGAGAGGGAAAAATATTTCCCTGGTATACGCTGAGATGGAGGCCAAAATGATTTTTAGAGAATTTATGCAATTTAAGAAGAAAAGCTATAAACCTGAGGAGGGTTATAGTTGTTATGGTTGTACTTGTGTATATCTGAGACACTTGATGTCATAAACTCAACCTCCACAAGAGGCTTAGCATATTTCTGTATAGAGCCAATCAACTCTTTTGTCTCTGTAGCTATCTCTCTCTGTCTATGTCTCTCTATCTCCATCTCCATTTTTGTTTCTCTCTCTCTCTCTCTCTCTCTCTCTCTCTCTCTCTCTCTCTGTCTCTGTCTTTCTCTGTCTCTCTCTGTCTCTCTCTGTCTCCCTCTCCCTCTCCCTTTCCCCCCTCTCCCTCCATTTGTCATTCATTTATATCTATATAATTATCTCTGTCTATAATCTATGTTCATGTAGATTATACATGGAGGACATCCTGATCAAATTAATGCATGTTAATGTATGGTTAAGGTAAGGTTAAGGATGGATACCGTCCTTTCAGCTTCTAAGAGGCATTTGTATGCTATTTAAAATGAGTATCTAATTGGTGGAAATGTTAAATCTCTTTCTGTTTCCTATTAACAAATGAAAGTTTGCTCATACAAAATCTTCAATTGAGACAGTGTCCTGGTTCTTACATGCTAACCATATATACTCTGAACCTAAAACTTGCTCAGTTTCATCAGTATCCCTATGGATTCCACATTATCCCTCCTATGTACAGTGAAATGCCTTGGGTTATTTTAAAATAGCTATAAGTACCATCAGAATGGGAAATCTGGAGATAGAACACAAGTAGTAGCCCCTAAGAAATGGGAAACATTGCAAATATTTTCTGACTTTTTGCTGCAGGTGTCCAACTAAGGTATGTTGTCTAACTCATTTCCTTGGATCTATGTATATCATTATGTATCCTAGAAATTATACACATATACAGACATAAATAAAAATATAGATGTATACAATATACATATATAAATATAACTATGTATATATGTGTGTATATTTATATCTATCGTGTATGTATGTATGTATCTCCTTCTTAAATTGACACTTGTCCAATTTGGTACATAAGTAACATTGCCCATGCTGTGGAACATTATCTAGGCCAATTCAGAGTGCTGGGAAGAGTCCCAGGCATAAATGAAAATATGAGAAGAGCTCGAGACATTTGATTTAGGAACCTTTTAAAGATTGTGGGGCATTGTACGTACCAAATGGTATAATCCAGAATTCATACAGTCCATCCTGGTGCCATGCATATTGTTGCTGACACTTAATAAATGTTAAATTAAGTGAATTAACTTAGCCCAAGGTTATACAATAAACTGTAGAGCTGGGACTAGAACCCAGATCTCCTGACCTCTAGCCAATTAAATTAAAATGAACTAGATTATTAGGAGTGTTTTTCAAGTAACTAGTGTCGTCAAATATCACAAGACTTAACTATTCTGGTTAGTAACTGAAAACAACATACCTAAATACTTCTTAGAGATTAACTTTAAAATTATACATTAAATATTCAAATGGGTTTTATATTGATGAGCTGTTTTGCTTTAATCTTGTATTTACACAGTTCTCATTTTCAATGGTAAGGAACAATTTTGTACTTGTATGTGTGACAGTGACTTGCCTGAAAGCCAGGTGTATTACATTCCACCCCTTTGGCAGGGATCTCTGGTACCCTTAATGGGAGGAAATGTATTTAGTGTCTGTCACTGGTTCAAGGCTCAGGCAACTGTATCCTCCCAATTTTAGGGGTTTCCTGAACTCTAGTTCCTTTTAACCCCTTGATAGTCATATTAGCTTTTGCAAAGGAATATTAACTTCAAAATACAGTTAGAAAAATATATAAACATTCTCCCTAAAACCCTGAGTGGGGCAAAATCCACCCACTTATAACACCTCGGTCTCTGGAGAGGGGAGGGAGATTAGGTTCACAGCTTAGTTTTTACATAGCACTGATCCCACCAAGTTGAAAGTCCAAAATCAACACCCCTACCTCTCCTCCCACTTAAGTTCCAACACTGACTTCTCAGGCCTTCCCTACTAGACTAGCAGCAACATCTGGACTGGAATGCTGATTCCAATATCACTATGGCCTGAGCACCCAGGAATTCTTATTTTTGGCATTATCCTTGAATGTGGCCTTATTATTTGTAATGCTATTTATAAATCCCTGCTAAATCGAGTGTTTGCATGATTAGAACAAGTGGGCGAGTGACTACATCATCTCTTTTACGTCTTTTCGGTGGCATAGGTATGAATTGGTAGGAGGTATTTTCCCCATTCCAATTCTGTCCTCAAAGAAAGGGAGCTTCATATCTAGATAAATAAATATTATTTGCTTAAATGGGACTCTGAAACATTCCACTAAAATCCTGTGCCAGTGCCTTATCGCTGCAGAGAGATGGTTTTGACTCACTAAAATTCTGGCAGGCCTAGTCAAGCCAGAAAGACTTGGAGAATGCACTTGGTGATGGACAGTATTGCATATCTGTGATCTGAGCACAATCTCCAGTCTGAGGTGGGAGAGGCTCACATTAAATATTGGACATTAGATACTGATTCATTTTTGGAATCAGAAATCCACCAAACGACCTCCCAAAGCACAGAAGGGATGTTGCATCCAAGAAATCATAGCAATTATAAGTATTGAAATGGGTTTTTTAATCATGGTTGAATAATCTTAGTTAACCAAGAAACCAATCTCTGCTTGCCACCTTTGCTCTTATAGAATTTATTAACATCTGGGAATCAAGTGTGGTATAATTTTCCTTTTCTATAAACAAGCAAAAATCCGACAGAAAATTCTTTAAGGAAACTGTTATTGGAAATAACATGTCATCTAATCTATTTCAGTGTTTTGTTTGAAACAAAAGCCTTGGAAAGTATGGTTATCCCCCCTTTATAGATCGAGAAACTGAGGCCCAAAACCAAAGTTTCTTTATATAATGAAATGATTGGCAACCCTGCCAGGAACAGAAGCTACAAATTCTGATGCCAAAGTCTGGTTTTCTTTGTTCTGGTTCAACACACATTTGTTTGATGTGGTATGGGAAGAATGGAAATGACATTAATACCTTCATTCAGATTTAGGACTATTTATGGGCCTTTTAAATTAAATGTATTATCATTGATACTTGGAAGAAATCCAGACACCTGCCTGATGTTCTCCTAGCCCAAAGATATGTGAAGTCATCCATTCCTCACCAAGGTTTGTGATAAATGAAAATGTATGTGCATGTATGTGTGTGTGTGTGTGTGTGTGTATGTGTGTATGTGTTCATGTTGGTGTGTCTTCAGGAGGTGTGGAGGGGATTTCTTTTTTTTTTTTAACAAAAAGCAGACATTACTCCTTTTTGACAAGAGACAAATGTTTCATTCAAATGCCACATTTCGCATATTGGAAACTGTAATGAATTTTTGTGTGCCTCTCTGCCTAGTTCACAGTGTCAGGCAGAGACACTGAGGTACCTTGGACTTCCCTCACAAAATTTAATTCATTGTTACACCCTCCAGTGGAATGGTGCATAAATCAAGCGTTAGATTTGCATGTACTGGAGTGAGCAACCCCCTTCTGTGCAAATATAAACCCGAGTCCTGAATATTATGTCAGGAGCAGGAACAAAGCAATCCAAGGCTTCTAATAAAAGCCTGGTAGCAAGTGTAATTCATGCTGGTATTACGCTGCTCTCATGTCAGGCCTGTTATTAAAACTCTTGTTTTACCCTCCTTTTTTCATTTTGAAAGAAAATGTTTTTTCTGACCTTTTCGTATTCAGAAAACCAGTACACAGGAACACCAGTACTATTTATAAACTGGTATCTACTCCAGAGAATAGTCAAAATCTTGATTTTGCTCCTGGACCTCAAACATACAGTAGGTGAGGGAGAACATATGGATAATCAAAGGGAAGGAAACTAAACAAAGGGCATGAAACAAACCCCACCAACAATGATTAAGTGACTGATGTTCACTAGTGCTCTACCTCTGGCCAGTCCCATATGAATACAAACATCAGTTGCAGGGCAAGCGAGTTTACGGAGTGATTTGGGAGCTACAAATAAGCCAAGTTAATGCACATTTGGATGCATTTGCAGATGCAGAGCATGTATCCAGTATAGGAACAGTGGAGCTAAATTCTAAGTATTGTGTTTCTATGCTTCTGGAAGTTAATACATTCATTTATTGGGCATCTGGGCAACTTTTGCCAAAGATAAAATAACAGTGATCCCAAAATGAGTGGGGCTGTGAAAGAAGCAACCCTTTCCCCCAATGCACAATGTGTCATCCCGAGATTCCTAAGAAGTATTGATAACTTATGAACATGTCCATATTCCACTTTGCATTAAGGCCTTATTATATTTATGCCAGCATGTTAAGCAGTGGTATTACAAACAGCATTTGCTTCCGAAGCCAACTGTATTTCCAAAAAGGAACAGCTGTCCATAACACATAACCAGGTGAAAATGTGATCATGAGAGCCATGATAATGATTTGCTATCTATACACAATCTGTCCCAGATGTCCATATACATCCATTAGGGTTTGGAATACTTCAGCGTTTGAGGAGGTGAACACAGGTGTATGAACAACACCAAAAAAAGAAAAAAAAGGAAATGAAAAAGATCTTTGGGGAAACAGCAAACAAGGATATAATCCATGGATGGAATGTTTAAGATTCATTTTCCTACTTTATTCTTTTTATCTTTTATCTCAGAAGAGAGAAACGGTTTTACTGGCATCAAATATAAGTAGAAAATATTTAATATAAATAGAATATTTTATTATATTCTCCAACATATTCCACATCAGGCCAAAACATTGTTGTTATTTGGTGATAAATCTGGTGATGTCATTCTAATTTGATAGGCCATCCTCTCAGATCAATAACAGAGTATTCTTGTACCTGGGGCAAATTCAGGTAAGGGAGAAGAAGCTGGCAATAGGCTAATAACATAGAAATACACTTAGTTCAGTGAGGGGTGGATTAGGATGTAAGCTTCTCATGGAGGGGAATCATTTCATGTTTGTCTTTGTAAGTTCAGTACTTGGTCCATTGCCTGCAATATTTTATCTCTCTATCTCTCTGTCTATCTATCTATCTATCTATCTATCTATCTATCTATCTATCTATTTGGCAGACTTCAATTTCAAGTACTAATACTTACCAATAAATATTCTGTAATTTACAGTCTTAGAGAATTTCCTGGGGGCATGGAGAAATGAAATGACTTCCCTGGAGTCTTACAGCTCATGTATGTCAGAAACAAGGCTTGTACCCCAGTCTCCTGATTCTGAGGTCAGCTCTCCATCTGCTACACTTCACTATCTCTCACTAGACACACTATAGGCACTTAATTAATGTTTATTGAATCACCTGATTGAATTGATTTGTACTAGAAGAGTATGTTCCCAGAGAGTCCAATCTTTTGGGGGTGGTGTACTATGACAGGAGTGCCATGGAAATGGAACTCTGAGTATGGTAGGCTAGAGAATTTTTTTTTTTTTTGCCACGGAACAGTGAGGTGATGCAGTAATTGTGAGGAGGAAGTGTCCTGTGAAAGATGTGCCTAACCTCCACATATGATGCCCTAGAACAAAGCTCCATTCACTACTCAATGGTTATGGTTCTAGGTGTAACTAAGGTAAAGAGAAGTTAAATGACATTCTGAAGCTGGAAAAGTCTTATAAATTGACATTTTCTGCTGTAGCCAAGGCTGTAGCTGCACCCATAAATGAGTAACAATTTATTCCTGTAATTATTGCATTGCAGTATTTATAATTTGATTGTAACAAAATAACTTTTTATATACACAATAGAGTTAAAAATCTCCCAAATATCTTGAAAGTTAACTATCAGTGACTTCTGAGTTGCTTCATAAATCACAATCTGAGTTACTGAAAAGATGAAAGGATTCAGATTGGAGTGGAACTGCATCTAGTCTACACCAGGTTAATTTTTTGAAAAAAAAAAAAAACAACCAGACAGCTCACCATTATTGAATGCTCCAACTAACTTAACTCAGTTATGGAGAAGAGTTGCTACTCAAGCTAGGGGGAATATGCCCTGTCAACATCCATGGTTAGCAACTGTCGTTCCCTCAACAGTCGAATGACTAAAATTTTGTATCCACCGTTCAGTAAAACAAAAGTGAAGGCTTTCTGATTATCATCTCAGGTGATGAATTGTACTTAGAGAAATTTCCTCACGCCTGGGAAATGATTTAGTAAAAATGTTTCTTTCAAAATTGCTCAGTTAAAACAAGTCCCATTTAGATATCACAATGCAATCATGATAATATTTACTTAGCCTTGCAGTCATGGAATTGGCTGCCTATTGTAATTATACTTGGAATTAAAAAAAATGATTAGGGAAAACATTGAGCAAGTCTTTATTCATTCACTATAAATTTCTGTTTGATAACATGTTTGACTCTATAAAATTTGGCAAGTATTTCACATATGCCGTAACAATATTGGCCCAGATTTTTTCCCTGTTCTTGGAGAATATCAAATATGAAATTGAAAAAAGGTATCTATGAGAGCTCTCAATTTTGAATAAATTTCCTGTTGTTAATGTCCATGGAGTTCAGTAATAACACTGCACCCCTACCCCAGGACCATTTAGCCTATTTGATTTCACTTGCAGAAACTTCAGAAATACACCTGTTCTTGGAATTAAATCTATAGGTAAAATGACCAGATTATTTCAATTACTGTCTGAGTCTGTTTATTCAAAATAAACCCAATAAAATATAAAAGTCTTGCTATGTTGTCATTACTGTAATTTCTAAAATATTACCAACTAAGTCATTAATTTTTATTTGATTCATGGCAGGACCATTGCAAAGAACACATACCTTTAAACCTAGTTTTTAAATTGTTTGATTAAATTAAATGTCACTGTTTGGGACTGGATGTATTGAGATCAATCCCTTCACCCGTACCCTGGTGTCAGAAACCAGACATTGACCCAAATGAAAAGCTGTAGTATTTGGGCTGTTTAAGGCTGCAAAATATTTGTTATGCAATTCATGGAGTGCAGTCGTGCACAATGTCAATTCTCTACTGTCATTGTCATGATTAAGAAAGGGTATGAAGGGATGACCCCTGTGTAGATTGAGCTTGTCATAAATAATGGGGATGTAAGGAAACCTATTCCAGTCCCGAGTACGGCAAAAGAAAAAACACACAGAAATGCTCATAAGATCTATAATGAAAACAGGTAATACACAAATGATACTGTATTTTCTTGTACATTATTCTCCATTTCCTAACAATATAGTATCATCAATTTTTAAGGCATCTTATTCTGAATACAAATGAGATGAATGCAATTTATTTCAAAGAATAATCCCCCTAATGACTCTGCTGTTAATGGCTAGCTTATTGGACATTTTCTAATTTGAAAAATAATTTAGTTTATTGGAGACATCCCAATCAGGATTTCCTGCAACATTGAGATATCAGGTTTAGGAGAATCTATACCAGTTGTATAGAGAGGATCAAAGAGTCCACAGGATTCTTTTAAAGTAGCTGGTGGATTTTTCACTGTCCCTTCTTATGCTCATCAGCATCATGATGACAAACCAGGTGAAAGCAATTAAAATCCATTCTATGAAGTATTTTATAAGTTATGGATTATCAATGTGAAGTCAAATGACTCATTCAGTGGTCTTTTATGAAACTCAATTGACTGAAAAAACCATACTTGGCTTAATAGAACATGCAAGTTCCTGAAATATTGCATTTACAGATTTTATTTGTAATGCAATCTTACATTAATTAATACAGAATCGATAGTCCCCCTGTACTTCTCCATAGTCAGGCAACATCTCATATGCTGAGTCCCATCTGGGGCACCATCTTTTAGGAAACACATTGACAAGCTACATAGCATTCAAAGGAGGGTGGCCAGGATGTTGAAGAGTCTTGAGATCAAGTATGAATATTGATTGAATGAACTGAAGATGTCTGGCCAGGAGGAGATAAACTCAGGAGAATCACAGTTGTCTTTGAGTATCAGAAGGAATGTCATAGAAGAAAAAGATTAGACTTGTCTTGTTAGGTGCTAGAGGGTAGAAGAAGTTCCAAGGGGCAGAGATTCAAAGAGGAAAATTTAGACTTAATTTAGGGGAAAACTTGTTAATTTAATAAAATTATCCAGAAGTGGAATGGTTTGCCCCAGCAGCTTCTGGGTTTCTCCTAAATGAAATCCATTAAGTAATGTTGGGAGACCACTGAAAGGATTTTTGTTCAGGTACAGTTAGACAAGATAGTCTCTGAAGTGTCTGCTGACTCTGAGAATCAGTGAGTGTGTAAATTGAATGTGTTTTAAAGAGAGAAAATGTTTTCTTTGTTTAAAAAAATCAAATAGTGATTTCTTTAGTAAAAGGAAGAATTCTTAGACACTTAAAGGATACTAAGAATCACATCATCCTCAGACCACCTACAAAGATTAACTTAACAAGGACTCAAAAGGGGGGATGATTTTGTAAAATGAATGGTCACTCCTTAACTTATCTGTTTTATAAAGTAAGTCCCAATCTCCCTTCATTGGATTGTCTAAACTGAAACATACTTCTATCTGATTGATTTAATTGACTAATTATTTTGGTGTCTCTTAGTCATAGCTACTATTTTGATTTCATCAAAATTCTAATTTATAAAGATTTTCTCCTATGCTATGGACATTTGATGGCACATGGATTTGTGTAGCTGTAGAAAATACCAAGGCAATGCAGAATTTTCTTTTCATCTGAACTGGCTTTTGCACAAGAATGTGGTGTTATATCTTCTGGTACACTTTAAGGAAACTCCTTGGTTCCTTGAATCTTTTCTTGGCTCCAGACATTCTGCCTCAGGTAGAAAACCAATTTCTACTCAACATCTTAGCTATCTAAAACTGAAAGATAGAGAGAATTAGCAAATAAGATCAGTACAAAATAGCTACCCTTGGCTCCATGTTCTCTTTATATTCAATCATGAAGACTAAGGGAATCAGAGATGATTGCAGTGGTAAAAATACAAAAGCAGATATTTGCTGTCCTTACAAATGAGAGAAAAATATAGTAGAACATTGGCCTAAGGGCCCCTCTGTGATTCCTTTGTAACTTAGAGTGCATTAGAAAAGATCCAGTCAGCAAGATAAGTTAATTTTTTATGACCTTTATAAACTGCTTTAGCCTGGATCTTGAAGATTAAATTTTCAAAAGTCTCTTTAGCTCAGACTAATAGCACCCTGAGGGTTTTTTTTTGTTTCCAAAAGAAGCATACAAAATCTGTAAAGAAATTCTGTTTGCAGCAATTATTTTCTCACTGATGATTAACTAACATAGCCTATTTCCCATTCAGTGGCTCTGCTATTAGAGCATTTTCCTGAATCTAGAAGTTGCTTGAGGGGAGCATCATTACCAGCCACTTTTGCCCGCATTTGCAAGTTCTTAAAAACTCAAATTGAATTGTCATAGATGTCACTTTCTTCCCTCGATGGTTGTTGGGTCCTAGGAGATATGTGGCTAAGACATCATGATTCCACAAATTCTACCATAAGAAGTAGCAAAGTCTATGGATGCATAACTATAATCTATGTGGGCTCTTGGAAGTCATGTTGTCCTACAATATGGTTATCCAAAAGTTCTTGGTGCTATTTTTTGAGGGCACTCAGTGAGGGAACTGGGTCTTAAAAATTGACTTTTTGAAATGGATTTTTTATGTCTGGATTTTGTCCCAATAACAATAACAGGTCATATTTGCATAAAACTTGAAATTTTGCAAAACATTATATACAATATCATATTTGATCCTCAAAACAACCATGTAAGGTAGGTGCTAGTGCTTATATCCATATTTTATAGGAAAGGCAGCTGAAACTCAGAGAGCTTGTGACAGAAGTTCCAAGATAAAGAAATATTTGAGGCAAGATTCAAACTCAGGTCTTCCTGACTTCAGGTATAATGTCCTATCCACTATACCAGGCTGGGTCTCTAAGTGTCAGATTTCTTTATTATAATGTTAGCTGGCTTGATTGCCCCTCCTTTAGTGAGAGTACAGCATTCTAGGAATCTGTTGCTTCTTCTTTACTTCTATTGTCTCTTCCACAGAAAAATGATCTGGGAAGGATAGGAAAAATGTTCAGCAGGGAGTGGAAACAGACTTGCAATGGAAGTGTCATCTCTGACTGTTCACTCTTTCTCACCTGCATGTCTAATCTGTGCCCAGGCCATTTTAGACTGTTTGATCTACCTTTGAAATATCTCTGATCTATTCCCTTTTGCCTCCTCTGACACTGCTACCACACTTATGCAATTCCTCATCAACTTATACCTGGATTACTGCAATGGCCTTCTGGTTGGTCTCTCTGTCTTAAGTCTGTCCCCACTCCTGTGCATCATCCATTCAGCTACCAAAGTGATCTTCCCAAAATGTAAGTCTGACTATATCATCCTCCTCCCTATTCAATAAACTCTCATGGCACCCTATTGTCTTCAAGATCAAATAGAAAATGCCCTGTTTGGATTTTAAAGTCCTTCATCACCTAACCCAGTGCTTCTTAAACTGTGGGTCTTGACCTGATGGGGTCATGTAACTGCATGTGGGGGTTGTGAAAAATTTGAAAACAGTCAAAGGTTTCTGAGTGTGTAACAGTCAAAAATTAATTCAAAATCAAACATGTAATGGCAATGTTTGTCTATGTTGTATCACATGATTTCACTGCAGCCTTGGTTCTGAAGAGCCTTGATAATTATAAAACCAGAATATTGACTGATTCTGAAAAACATTGGAGATGTTTTATATCCTGCAGTATCAAATATTCCACCAGAATTTAATCCTTTGTGTAAAAATAAACAAGCACATCCATCTTATTAGTATGCAAATTTGCTTTTGTCTTTAATAAATGGTAAAATAATAATATATCAAAGAATTGTTTTAAAATAAATTTATCAAGTCTACAGGGCAGAGCCAAGATGGCGGCTAGAAAGCAGGGACTTGTGTGAGCTTCCCTCCAGGTCCCTCCAAACACCTATAAAAAATGGCTCTGAACAAATTCTAGAACTGCAAAATCCACAAAATAGCAGAGGGAAGCAGGGCTTCAGCCCAGGACAGCCTGGATGGTATTAGGGTAAGGTCTAGCATGGAACTGGGAGCAGAGTGGAGCAGAGCCCAGCGTGAGCCGTGTCCAGACCAACCAGACCAGGAGCCGGGTGGAACAGGCCCTAGCACCCTGAATCAGTGAGCTGTGGCAGTTACCAGACATCCCAACCGACAAACACCAAAGACAACAGAGAAGGTTAGTGGGAAAAACTGTGGGGGGCAGAGTGGAAGGAGTTCACTGTTTGGCCACCACCCTGGAGGCAGTGGAGGTGATGCAGCTCTGAGGATGCTTATAGAACTATAGTTGCAGTTGCTTCCAGCCCCAGGTCCACCTGGTGGGAGGAATTAAGTGGCGGATTTGAGCAGGTGTGCAGAGCCATCTTAGATCTGAGTCAGATCCAGGTTGGCTGTTCTTGGGGGAGGAGGAACACTGGTGTGGCAGAGCTTGCTGTGTAGAAATAACTCTGGAAACAATAGCACAGGCCCTCAAGCTTGGCACAAAGTACTCTATACTCTACAAGTAGTCAAACCCCAATGAAAAACTCAAGGGTCAAGTAAGTTGGCTGAGAACATGGCGAGGCAGTGAAAATGCACTCAGATTCAGTCTCAGACTTTGGAATCTTTCTCTGATGATAAAGAAGACCAAAACATACAGACAGAAGAAGTCAACAAAGTCAAAGAGCCTACATCAAAAGACTCCAAGATAAACATGAACTGGTCTTAGGCCATGGAAGAGCTCAAAAAGGATTTGGAAAGGCAAGTTAGAGAAGTAGAGGAAAACTTGGGAAGATAAATGAGAATGATGCAAGAAAACCATGAAAAACAAGCCAATGACTGTCTAAAGGAGACACAAATAAATACTGAAGAAAATAAAACCTTAAAAAAATAGACTAACTCAAATGGCAAAAGAGCTCCAAAAAGCTGATGAGGAGAAGAATGCCTTGAAAGGCAGAATTAGCCAAATGGCAAAGGAGGTCCAAAAGACCACTGAAGAAAATACTACCTTAAAAATTAGATTGGAGCAAGTGAAAGCTAGTGACTTGATGAGAAATCAAAATATTATAAAACAGAACCGAAGGAATGAAAAATGGAAGACAATGTGAAATATCTCATTGGAAAAACCACTGACCTGGAAATAGATCCAGGAGAGATGATTTAAAAATTGTTGTACTACCTGAAATCCATGACCAAAAAAAGAGCCTAGATGTCATCTTTCAAAAAATTATCAAGGAGAACTGCCCTGATATTCTAGAGCCAGAGGGTAAAATAGAAATTGAAAGAATCCACCAATTGCCTCCTCAAAAAGATCCCAGAAGGAAAACTCCTAGGAATATTGTCACCAAATTCCAGAACTTCCAGATCAAGGACAAAATACTTCAAGCAGTCATAAAGAAATGATTTGAGTATTGTGGAAACACAATCAGGATAACACAAGATCTAGCAGCTTCTACATTAAGGTATTGAAGGGCTTGGAATATGATATTTTGGAGGTCAATGGAGCTAGGATTAAAACTGAGAATCATCTACGCAGCAAAACTGTGTATCATGCTCCAAGGAAAAATATGGATTTTCATTAAAATAGAGGACTTTCAAGCTTTCTCAGTGAAAAGACCAGAGCTGAATAGAAAATTTGACTTTCAAACACAAGAATCAAGAGAAGAATGAGAAGGCAAACAAGAAAGAGAAATCATAAGGGACTTACTAAAGTTGAACTGTTTTGTTTACATTCCAACATGGAAAGATGATGTGTATATTCATGAGACCTCAGTATAAGGGTAGCTGAAGGGAATATACATGTATATAGAGAGAAGGCACAGGGTGAGTTGAGTATGAAGGGATGATATCTAAAAAAAATAAAATAAAATTAAGGGATGAGAGAGGAATATATTGAGAGAGGGAGAAAGGGAAAGATAGAATGGGGTAAATTATGTCACATAAAAGTGGCAAGAAAAAGCAGTTCTGTAGGAAGGGAAGAGGGGGCAGGTGAGGAGGAATGAGTGAATCTTGCTGTCATCAGATTTGACCTGAGGAGGGAATAACATACACACTCAATTGGTTACCTTACCCCACAGGAAAGAAGGAGGAAGAAGATAAAAAGGGGGGACAATAGAAGGGAGGGCAGATGGGGGAGGAGGTAATCAAAAACAAACACTTTTGAAAAGGGACAGGTTCAAGGGAGAAAATTGAATAAAGGGGGATACGATAGGAAGGAGCAAAATATAGTTAGTCTTTTACAACATGAGTATTGTGGAATGGTTTTACATAATGATATGCATGTGGCCTATGTTGAATTGCCTGCCTTCTTAGGGAGGGTGGGTGGGGAGGGAAGAGGGGAGAGAATTTGGAACTCAAAGTTTTAAAAACAGATGTTCAAAAAAAAAGTCTTTGCATGCAACTAGGAAATAAGACATACAGGCAATGGGGCATAGAAATTTATCTTGCCCTACAAATAAAGTAAGGGAAAAGGGGATGGGGGAGGGAGTGGGGTGACAGAAGGGAGGGCTGACTGGGGAACGGGGCAATCAGAATATATGACATCTTGGAGTGGGGGAAGGGTAAAAATGGGGAGAAAATTTGTAATTCAAACTCTTATGAAAATCAATGCTGAAAACTAAAAATATTAAATAAATTAAATAAAAAAATAAAAAAATAGTCTATAGCCAGACCAAAAAAAAATAAATTTCCCTACGACTTATTATCAGTAAATGTTTGATTTGTATAACTATTTTATATGCCTATATACCCACAGTTGTGTAAAATTTCTCAAGTGAAAAGAAGTCACACGTGGAAAACTTTTAAGAAGCCCTGACCTAGACCCTTCCTATCTTTCCATCTTTTTATACTTTATTCCCTCTTTTAGTGACATGGATCTCCTTACCTGTTCTTCACACAAGGCACTCCATCTCCCAACTCCATGAATTTTCATGGGCTGGCCCCTTCCATACCTGTAATTCTTCCCCTTCTTATCTCTTCACTTTTCTGCCTTCCTTCAAGTTTTAGCTAAAATCAGATTTCCCTCTGAAATCAGTTCTGATACATTCTGTATATATCTTATTTGTCTATAGTTATTTGCATGCTACCTTGCCATTAGGATGGAGACTGTTTTCATCATTCTTTGTATTCTCAATGCTTTCTATAGTCCTCATCACATAGAAAGGGATTAATGAATGCTTTTTGGCTTACTTTTTCATCCTAATGAAATGCTTCCCCAAAACATTAGAAAAGAAAATGACATAGCAGATGGAGTATTGAATTTGAAACTGAAAAGACCTGTGTTCAAATTTCGCCTCTTTTTACTTCAATTCCTCATCTGTAAAATGGGAATAATAAGAACATTATCTCACAGTGTTGTTGTGAGGATTAAATGAGATAATATGTGTAATATACTTTGTAAACCTTGCATTGTATAAATATTGGCAATTGGTTATTTTTAGCCTTTCTTGTTTCATATATAGAGGGGAAATGCATGGCTTATTAAAATGGTGAGTCAGAAAAAAAATAGGAAGCCTCACTTGGCAAGGTACAGAGAAACAACTGAGTTTATTTAACCTCAAGTGAATCTTGTTGCCCAGCAGGGCAGCCACAGCCAGTTGCACTGAACTCTACCCTTTTAAAACACAGATAAAAATGTATGAGAATGAATTCAATGGACACTTTCCCCCTGCCTTAACAGACTTTGTTTTTAAGGATCAAATGACATAATGTCTGTAAAATGCCTTGAAAAATGTAAAATTATTTAAATGAGGGAGATTGTCATTATTATCTTCCCATCTTATACTTGATGAAAATCAGAAATATTTCTGGGATAAGTCACTGTCATACTATTGTTCTTTTATTTGTAGTATTGGTACAGAAAGATAAAAAATATAGTATTTTTTATGTAAACAAGTATTGGTGATAACTTTATCTTCTATTAGCTCATGAAAAGAATGTTTAGTACTATTATCATTAATCATAGTGTCATTCTTAGAATTTTCAATTATTCTGATTGAGATAGCACTAGGACAAGTATCCATACCGCTATAATTCCTTTTTATTTAATGTTTTATGTACAGGTGAATAAAATAATTTCTTTTTATAACTCAATAAAAGTATCAGGAATTTAGCTTATTTTCTGTAGGAAAGTGCACAGTATCTTAGGAACAGATCAAGTAACCGATAGTATGTTGGAGGTAACCTATATTTCTTCTTATTCCCACATAATTCTGATTTCTTCCACTAGATCTCTATGCTTGGAAAGCTTTTCTTTCATTATATGTTGGAGATTATAAGTATTTAGTATGATATCATCTATTTTAAACATTATTTTCTTGATCCGTGTTATGTCTGGGTGATTGTGGTTCTGTGTGATAACAAACTAGTTTGAGTATAGTTTATGGTTTTAATGCTGAAACATATTTTGATGTTCCTATTTACTGATGGACTTAATGCTGTAATACTACAGTACCATAGTACTGCTGGGTTGTGCTTGAACAAGAGTGTAGAGGTCTATAATATCTTTGTTTAGGAAGGTATTGAATATTTGATTTGTTGACTTTAGCTAAAAGCTTTGTAGTACTAGATTTTCAGTAGATGTTAGTTTTTACCATCAGCAGGACTGTGCCCCCAGTCACTAACATTTTCTAGCATATTCTGCATTGATCAGTAAGTCTGGAATCTGTAAGGATAACTTATGTATACTTTCTGATCACTATGACCCAGTCTTGACTTAACCATCATAAATTCCTTCATTTTTATGTAAGGGTGTGCTTCCTATGTAAGCTACTTTTTTCTCCTTTGAGAGAAGGTATTACAATATAATTATTCCTATCTACCCCCCCCCCCCCCAATTTTGGTTGTCTAGAGGGACAATTAGATTAGGTTCAAAATAAACAAAACTGCTTTCTTCCTTGGTGGTTATCCCTTAAAGGGGAGGGGGAAGTCAAGCTTACACCTACAAGTTGGAGTCTTTCTCACCAAATGGTAGACAAAAGACCAACACAAATGGTGAATAGTGAGTAAAGCCATTTATCTGAGCAGAGAGCAAACAGAAATTAGAATTCTATAGAATAGAATATGTAATAAAATATATGAGTCAATGAATTCTTTACATTGAGTGACTTGACATCTTGCCCAACCAAGGAAGAGACTCCAATCTCACTAAAAGGTAATTCCCCCAAATCTCTAGGGAGTCATTCTGGAAATCAGGAACATGCTGAGGAGCCAGCTTCCCCTTAATGATCTACAAGAGGGACTTTCTCTTTCTCCTTCCTGGAGTCAGACCTGAAGAGAGTCAGGTATCTTGAAGCAGAAAAGCAAGAACGCCCTTCCTCTCCAAAGATCTCAAACATTACTGCCTCTCACAGAGGCATACAGTGTTGTCATCATTACATCCACTAATTGGGAGAATCTTAGATAAAATGCTCCATATTGAAATTCAGTTTACATCCATAAAGAAATATGCATGCCTCATACACCAGATTTTGTCTTCTTAGATATCTGCTGGGAGTTAATATTTTACAGACTGTAGTGAACAGGGGTAAGCAGTTTTTATAATTTCCTTGCATAATCTATACTGATCAAGAAGTCTGTATTGTAAGGATAATCTAATCCTGAATTATAGTTATCATTAATTTGTCTTTGTATTTAAATTGCACTTATTCTTTTTTATTTAATGTACTAACTCCATAATTTGAAAACTTCTCATCCCATAGAGTTTGGTGATTGTAAGCTTTTGATATCCATTCCATGAGTGCAACTCAGTGGGATTCCTAGTGGGAACTACATAAGACGTGGACCTGTTCTGTGAAGGCTTGGCTGTTGGAACCTGAAATACTGGGGAGTTGGGTTCTTGTGACACCATTGAATTTAGCTGTCAGTGTGATACAGTTCTTCCCATGAATAAAATAAATGGATGGGGCGGCATATGAGTACATACTGGCCCTGCTTTAAACCATCAAGATAGTCAGTTTGACACTGGATAGATGACTTAGTGATGCTAAGGAGGAAAAATAAAGCAGAACAAGAAATATCAATACTTCACCTACTAGACAAGCTCGGTTAGCACAGATTGTGCTGACCTGCTAAATTAGGCAAATCACACACGCACATGAAATAGACTGAAGACATGAGCACCTTCATTATGTACTGATACTTCTTCACAGCTAACTCAGGTCTTGTCAGTTATAGGCAAGGGCTCTTTATTGTTTGTTTTTTGTTACTGCTACTTTTAGGTCCATGTCCAACAGCAATGTATCTCCAGTTACCATAGGTAGATATAAGCAATAACTTCACTTTAAAGTCTAAGTTAGATTAAATGAGAGATAAAATGGGAGAGTTACTATGATTTGGAGAAGGAAAATTTATGGGACCTGATGCCACCGAAAATCTTAATTTGACACAAACTCCAGAAATTCTATCAAAAACCAAACATGACAAAGGGTAAGAGGTAGCTGCCACTGTCACCATCACTTATGCAGTTTATATCTTATTATCAATGCTTGCTTGCTAGGCTCTTGGGTTTACAATGGAACGTTATCTAAGGAGATTCAGTTGATTAAAAAAACAAACAAACCCCTCTCACCCCTTGTTCGGTATAAACTATTTTATGAGTAAAAATTGTACAAAGGAGAGTGAGCTCTAACTGTAGAGAACACAACTCCTGTTCAACTTTTTTATGACCACAAAGACAACTAGAAATTTTCCACATTCTCCTGATTACGATATATGGTATAATATATGATTATATTGAATATTATTGTTGTTTTCGTTTATAATGTACCCATATAATTGTTACTGAATATTAGTACCCCCAGCAACACGGAGCGAAGTGGTTTCGAAATACAGAGACCTAGCTGAAGAGAATAAAATCATGTGTGAGAAGGATGAAGAGTATCATCCCTGATATCCTGTCACCTGTACGAACTGCTGCAAGCATGCTTGCAGTGAGCTTAAAATTGATGATCAAAGATGATTAAATCAGCTTACAGTGAGATTACTTTATTCAACTACAAAAAACATTTATTTTATCTGCCCTGCAATAGTCTGTTGAATATTAAATATGCAAAAGAAAAACAATAGATAGCAACTTGTCTTAGACTGTTTCTATCTGAACCCCAGTGAAAGAAATGACAATGAAATAATACTAACAATAATACTTTATGCTTTATTATAAAATATATAATTACTATTGTTGTATTATATGTACATATCACAAGTTATTATTTTCTGATTCTCATTCTTAAAATAAAGCTTGAATAGAAATGATTCTGAAATGTTCTAGTCCTACTATTATTCTTTTATATTTAGTGTCCCAGGGACTATAATGCAGCTGGACAAATTGGCTGTCTTTTGTAATTGGATAAAAGTATTGGATTGTTAGCTCATCTTCTGGGGGATCAATGAAAGCATCCGAGGGACATCACAAGCAGCTGATAGGATAATGGGGATGATATGTAATTCATATTGTACCCTCACAGTTTTGACATCTTCTTCTAGGTCTCTATATTTTAAAAGCTGCGGCTGCTGTTCTTGTATATGGTCAGGGAAAGTCAGAGACTTTCCTTGGAAGGTCCTTTTACCCATTACAAAAATTGTCCTACCTATTCTAACAGTAGTCTAGTATTCTAAATACCATTCTATCATTTCATGTAAGTTATAATGAACCATAGCAATATTACACGCTTTAAAAATAAGTTACAAAGTCAATTTAGGCAATACAAGAAAGTAATGACTCATATTTATATAGTGCTTTTAAGTTTATAGATCACTTTCCTTGTAACAACCCCATGAGGTAAGAAGTGTAAATATTACTTTTCCAAATTTACAGATTAGAGAACTGAGGCAGAGAGATGCTAACCCTTGCTTAAAGTCAGAGAACTAATTAATGTCCACACCTCTTAGTCTAAGATCAACACTCTTTCTTAACGAACACTGAATTTCTATATGAGACTCAGGTAAGTGACACAATGCAAGGAACATTGGACTTAGAGTCAGGAAGACCTGTGTTCAAATCTGGCCTCAAACACTCATTTGGGCAAGTCATTTGATTATTCTTTGCCTCAGTTGCCTGAACTATAAAATAGGGAAAATATTAACACCTACTTAACTGTGTTGTTGTAAGATCAAATGAGCTAATATTTGTAAATAACTTACCAGAGTGCTTGGCACATAGTAGGTATTACGTAAAGGCTAACTTTTGTTATCATCTTCATCATCATCATCATCATCATCATTATTATTATTAGTAGTAGTAGTAGCAGCAGCAGCAGCAGCAACAGTAGTAGTAGTATATCTAGCATATAAGTGTATAGATATAATATATAAAGTGCTTAGTTATATCTATATATCTATCTATATCTATATCTATCTATCTATATCTATATCTGTCTATATCTATCTATCTATCTATCTATCTATCTATCTATCTATCTATCTATCTATCTATAGGGACCATGACACTTCTAGCTTCAGGAGGCTGTTATTACACAGGGTTTATGTAAACATCTGAACTATTTACTGGAATCTTCTGGTTAAAGTTATCGCTAAAGCTTTCCTGCGAAATCTGATAATCTGACCTAGTCATACACCATTCTGGAAATCATTTTGAAAACCTAACATTGGAATGATCGTAGAATGGGGCTCCTAATGGCACTAAGAACCTAATCTTTAGTGGTTTTATTTGGTCTAAGGAGAGCTTTGTAGTTCAGTTGTGTCTGACTCTTGGTGACCCCACTTGGGGTTTACTTGGCAAAGATACTAGAGTGGTATGCTATTTTCTTCTCCAACTAATTTTACATAGATGCAAACCAAGGCAAACAGGATTAAGTGACTTGCCTAGGATCACACAGCTAGTAAGTGTCTGAGGTCAGATTTGAACTCAGGAAGATGAGTCTTCCTGAATTCAGGTCCAGCACGCTATCTGCTGCGCCGCCTAGCTGCCCCAAGTAGAGACTAGATGGCATCAATTTTCATCTTCCTTGACTAGATAAGATTCATTAGCTTGAGCAGAACTTAGTGTATTTTATGTCATACTCACTATTCAATCTATAGTCAATCAGTTGACATTTATTAAGAATTTGCCAAATGTGATGAACTTGGAAACTTAAGATACAAAGATAAAAAAAAAAGATCCCTGGTGTAATCACTAATAAAAACGATATTTTCTACTTTCAGTTTCACTCTACTCATTGGAAGTGTGGGTGGGATCATTTCTCAGAGAAATTCTCACATTTGGCTTGAGGTAGAATGATATGAAATGCTGTATTGATCATGCCATACTTGATTGGATGGGGGTTAGTGAAGGCTATGCCCTCTGCAAATTTCCTTTGATCCTACCAAATGTTGTTAGCACCATGCTTCAGGAAATAGGTGAGCATAATGATTTTAGAGTTGTGGCAGCTTTGCTGACTGTTCAAAGACCAGCATTCTTGAAACAGATTTTTTTTGTTAACTATGGTATCACTGTGAAAGGTCAAATGCTATTTACTGGAAATAAATAGAATAAGGTAGAGAGTAATTGTCATAAAATGAGATTTATATGTCTATCACACTCTATAGACCTCTCTATTTTCTCTAACTTCATGGAGAGGACATTTAATTCAGACTATTGTTTTTATTTATTTGCACTTATGATTTTTGTCTTTCCATAGAGAAATTATGGAAATTGCTACTCTATTTATGCATATGTGCAGCTGTGGGTGCCATTGGGTACAAACAGTGGTTTTGTCTGAACAAGGAAACTTCTTTCACTTTCTGAGTTCTTTTATTACAAATGAATTAGACTCTTTATTCAAGAAAGTTGCATCATTTCCTCTATGTATAAACAAGATTCTAGGGGCAAAGCTTATTTAAAAACTGAAGTATTAGGTTCTTAGATTAAATTTATTAACCATAACAGCAATAACAACATTATAAGGAGCTTATATTATAGAATGTCTTTTTCTAAGAAGCTCAAGGAGACTTTCAAATTAATCTTTACAAAATCCTTATTAGATATTTTACTAGGAGGAGGAGTAAATACAAATTGTATATTGACTCTTATAGAATGAGAGTTTTCTCATCAAGAGTTCTCTGCACCACTGAAATCACAGGACTGAACACTGCTTCTTGAAAAAAAAAATCGTACAGTGACAGCAGAATCACTATGTAAGAAAACCTGAGAATTATGACACCAAAACCTTCAATTCTTTCTTACCATTGATAAGTGTCTCTGTGGGCAGAGAGACAGGGTCCCTGAGACAGCTATGGCTGTCTACTAAGAATGAATCAAGGGGGTGGTAGAGTCAAGATGGTGGCTTGGGAACAGGGACTTGCTTAAGCTCTCCTCTGAATACCTCCAAACATCTGTAAAAAAAATGACTCTAGACAAATTCTAGAGCTACAGAACCCATGAAATAACAGAGGGAAACAAGTCTCCAGCCCAAGATGGCCTGGATGGTCACTGGTAAGGGTCTGTTGCACCATGCTGGGAGTGGAGCACAGCCCAATGTGGGCCCCGCCAGGATAGACTAGGCCAGAGTAGACCAGGCAGAGCAGGCCTCAGGGCCCTGAATCATTGAACTGTGGCAGTTACCAGACTTTTCAGCCACAGAAGCCAAAGACCATGGAGCAAGTCAGTGGGAAAACTGCTGGAACTGGATGAGGGAAGTGCATGGATCTGGCTGCAGCCCTGGGGTGGCTGTAGCAGTGGTGGCAGCAGCCAAAACAGCAGCCCAGGCAGCAGGTGCTTCTTCCCCCAGGCCCACACAGTGGTGGGAATCAAGTGGCTGATCAGAGCAGGAGTGCAGAGATTGCTTTACTGGATCTGAGGCAAGGATCTCTTACTTTGCCTTGCTTGGATCTGGGTCACAGTCCTTGCTGGTTTTTCTTGGGGGAGGAGGAGTGCTGGTGTGGCAGAGCTTTGTGGTGGCTGTAGAGAGGGATTCCTCCTGGTGGTTGCACAGCAGAAAGGAGTGACTGCACTCACAGACCAGACCACAGGCCAGGAGAGGAGCATCATAACACCTCAGAATAGAAGTAGCTCTGCAAACAGCAGCACGAAACCCCTGAAGCTTGGGACAAAGCACTCTCCACTCTGAAAGCAGTCATATCATGATAAAAAGCTCAAAAGTCAAGTAATTGGCTGGGAAAATGAGCAATCAGCATAAAAGGACTCAGCGTATAGAACCTTTCTTTGGTGACAAAGAAGATCAAAACATACAGCCAGAAGAAGTCAACAAAGTCAGAGATCCTACATCAAAAACCTCCAAGAAAAAACGAATTGGTCTCAGGCAGTGGAAGAGCTCAAAAAGGATTTGGAAAATCAAGTAAGTGAAGTAGAGGAAAAATTGGGAAGAGAAATGAGAGTGATGCAAGAAAATCATGAAAAACAAGTCAATGACTTGCTAAAGGAGAGCCATAAAAATACTGAAGAAAATAACACCTTAAAAAATAGACTAACCAAATGGCAAAAGAGCTCCAAAAAACCAATGAGGAGAAGAATGCCTTGAAAGGCAGAATTAGCCAAATGGAAAAGGAGGTCCAAAAGGCCATTGAAGAAAATACTGCCTTAAAATTAGAATGAAGCAAGTAGAAGCTAGTGACCTTATGAGAAATCAAGAATTTATAAAACAGAACCAAAAGAATGAAAAAATGGAAGACAATGTGAAACATCTCATTGGAAAAACCACTGATCTGGAGAATAGATCCAGGAGAGATAATTTTTAAAAATTTTCTTAAATTAAACAGAATTTCCAGGAGAGATAATTTGAAAATTATTTGACTGCCTGAAAGCCATGATCAAATAAAGAGCCTATACATTGTCTTTCAAGAAATTATCAAGGAAAACTGCCCTGATATTCTGGAACCAAAGGGCAAAATAGAAATGGAAAGAATCCACCAATTGCCTCTTGAAAAAGATCCCAAAAAGAAAACTCCAAGGAATATTGTTGCCAAATTCCAGAGTTCCCAGGTCAAGGAGAAAATATTACAAGCAGCCAGAAAGAAAGAATTTGAGTATTGTGGAAACACAATGGGGATAACTCAAGATCTAGCCACTTCTACATTAGGGTATCGAAGGGCTTGGAATATGATATTTTGGAGGTCAAAGGAGCTAGGATTAAAACTAAGAATCACATACCCAACAAAACTGAGTGGAGTACTCCAGGGCAAAATATGGATTTTCAACAAAATAGAGGACTTTCAAGTTTTCTCAATGAAAAGACCAGAGCTGAATAGAAAATTTGACTTTCAAATACAAGAATCAAGAGAATCATGAAAAGGTAAACAGGAAAGAGAAATCATAAGGTTCTTTCTAAAGTTGAACTGTTTTGTTTACATTCCTACATGGAATGATGATATTTGTAACTCATGAGACTTTGCTCAGTGTTAGGGTAGTTGAAGGGAATATGCATATGTAAAGACAGAGGGCACAGGGTGAGTTGAATATGAAGGGATGATATCTAAAAAATAAAATAAAATTAAGTGATGAGAGAGGAATATATGGGGAGAAGTATATAGCAGAGATAGAACAGGGTAAATTACCTCAAATAAAAGTGGAAGAAAAAGCCACTAATGGAAGGGAGGAGGGGGCAGGTGAAAGGGAATGAGTGAATCTTGCATTCATTGGATTTCACTTAAGGAGGGAATAACATATACACTCAATTTGGTATCTTACACTACAGGAAAGTAGGGAGGAGGGGGTAAGAGGGCAGATAATAGAAGGAAGGGCAGATTGGATGAGGAGGTAGTCAAAAGCAAACATTTTTGAAAAGGGATAGAGTCAAGGGAGAAAATTGAATAAAGGGGGAGAGGATAGGATAGAGGGTAATATAGTTAGTCTTTCACAACATGAGTATTATGGAAATGTTTTGCATAACAATACATGCGTGGCCTATGTTGAATTGCTTGCCTTCTCAAGCAGGGTGGGTGGGGAGGGAAGAAGGGAGAGAATTTGGAACTCAAATTTCTAAAAACAAATGTTTTTTTAAAAAGTTGTTTTTACATGCAACTGGGAAATAAGATCTACAGGCAATGGGGTATAGAAATCTATCTTGCCCTACAAGAAAGTAAAGGGAAAGGGGATGGGGGGGAAGTGGGGTGACAGAAAGGAGGTTAGACTAGGGAAAGGGGCAATCAGAATATATGCCATCACAGGTTGGGGGGGAGGGTAGAAATGGGGAGAAAATTTGTAACTCAAAATCATGTGGAAATCCATGTTCAAAACTAAAAATACTAAATAAAACAAACAAACAAACAAACAAGAACGAATCTAGATGAGATACCTGGTCTGGGGGGCCCCTCCATTCCTCAACAAAAAGAACATTTAAAACAAGGAACCACTGGTGGAATGAACTGAAACAAGAGCTGTTAGTGGTTAATATTATAATGCTGGCTTGTACAGCATCTACAAGAATGATCTGTTGCCTTACAGGCTGTGTCATTCCATTCTCCTAGTGACTGGTGGATGTGGGCACCAGAGTCTTGTAAGTGTGTCTTTCTGACTATTTTTCCTCTTGCTCATTGACCAAAGCTTGATTCCCATGCAGGTATTTTCTAGCTGTATACTTTTGAAAGCACCATGACTTGGTACATTATCAATAAAAATTAACAGTTGATATATAATGCTCTGGAAAAAATGTGAATGCATAGTCCCCCAGAAGGTTTCCTTGAGATCTGAGATCAATGTCTCCAGTGAAAATTATGAGAACATCATGAAATCCTCTCAGATATAATGTTATTCACTTCAACCTTTCTCTTATCTCGTCATTTATGGCCCAATAAAGTTATTTCTGCAATACAGAAAACTCTATCTTGATTAAAATTTCCATTTGACACGTACATACACACACACACACACACACACACACACACACACACACATATATATAGAAATGGTGCTATATTGAAGTATGATGTGTAGTAAAGGTCCTTTAACTTAGTTATTGACTTCTCTGTGTTCCAGCAGGTTGGCATAATTTCCCTAATTTTGTTTGCTTGGTCAAGTAAATCTTTAAAGTGAGACTTCAATTCCAAATTACATTAATCAATCAATAATTTGTTAAGCACTTACTTTGTGCCAGATACTAAACTAAGCACTTGGGATGTGAATAAAATGCAAGAATAGTCCCTGGCCTCAAGGAGCTTACATTCTAGTGAGGAAAAGAGTTACATGGCTGGCGGGACTGGAAAAGGTTTTTGCTAAGGTGACATTTGAACAGTCTTAAAGGAAACCAGAGATTCTAAGAGTTGGCAGTGGAAAGGGAGAGAATTCCCAACATGGAGGACAGCCAGTGCAAAATCCTGGAAACAGAAGATGGAACATGATGATGAAGGAACAGCAAATGTCTAGACTATAATATAAATAATATAAATGGGCATAATTAATGTATTAAAAGACTGGAAAAGTAGAAAGGGACTAGGAGCTTTAAATGGCAATCAGAGAAGTTAATATTTGGTTCTAAAACCACTAGAGTTAGTTAAGTTAATTATCAATTGAGATTAGATACCTACCTTCATTTCACAGCTTCTATATGTTTAAAAACTTGTAAAATAGACTTACAGGACTGCACGACAATGACTGGGAAATCAAGGTTCTACAGAAGAATGAACTTTCTGACAGATTATATTTGAATACAGTGCATTATCAGTATTCAGGCACTGAACAAGCCCCAGACAGACTCAGGGTTGGAGTGTTTTACTTTGTGCTGGGCTAAACTCAACTATCTCTAATATCTCTTCAACACTGACTGCCTTGTATGCATACATCTCTTAAGAGGTTGCAGGCAACAATACTTACGTCTACCCTGAGAATCACTAATAGGGTCCCCTAATACCCTAATCAACGTATTAGTCTTAGGGTTAATTGATTATTCCATGACATACACATATTAATATCATATTGAGCATATGTTTTAGGAAAAATTATTTGTATCATTATTGTTTTATATATCATCAATGGGTCCCATTTTCAGGATGAATATCTTAGAATATTATCTATTTTATTTGTTGATCTCATCTATCATGCAAAGTCTAGACTAGGTTTTATTTTTTTAAATAATTGAAACATCCTTCAGGTCTAATCAGTTCATAGGACTAATGGGGCTCAAGCTGAGGATATAACTTCTTGGTCCTCTAAGTACAAAAGTGTAATTGAGAAAGAATTAGCTGATTCCTCATTGTTGACAATTGCTGTTCTTGGCCAGTGCACCACAATAAGGTGACTCAGACAGGGAAACTGCACCTAACTAAATCAGTGTTGTATCCTAGCTAAAGATCCTTCCCATGCTATTGTCAATGACTTCTTTGTTGGATGTCAGAATCTGTAAGTGGCTCATTTTTTTTTTCAAATCCAAGTAACGCCTGCCTCAGAACAACGAATAAAATATAGTAATGGTTAACAACAATATTAGATGTCATTTACACATTGTTTTAAATTTTTTAAAGTCCTTAAATATATTATTCTCATTTAATAGATAAAGAAATTGAGTCATAGAGAGGTGATATGATTTCTCCCTACTCACACAGGTATGCTTTATTTTTGTCTCTCCATGTGTCTTGAATTCCTTTGCATTCATTGTGTGTGATAGATTGTTAGGTTTTGTTTTTCTATCCTCTCTGCTTGTCTTATTTTATTGAATTATTGAATTCAATCATATTTAAGGTTATGACTTTTAGGTTTGTGTTTACCTTCATTTAAATATTTTAAGTTGATTTCAATTCACTTCCTCTTTTATGCTAGTACATTTCCCCTGCAATTCATTCTGTTCACATGATTTTGATGTTAGTTAATTCTTCTAGGCTCACACCCATCCCACTTTTGTTTACTTGTCCTATCTCAAGTTATTGAATTTGCATAAATTGTTAGTTTTTTAATTTTTAAATTATCTGTTTATTTATCTACCTATTTCCTGTTTCTCCTTTCATTTTATTTATCCCCATATGCATGTGGTTGAAAATCTTCTCTCTTTGCCTTTAATTTCTTAGTTGAAGTAATATTCTTTTGCCATGCCATTTTCTATGATGTTTTCATAAGCTATATCCTCTTGATTATTTCTTTTTCCCTTTAGTTTATTCATAATTCTATTTTATAATTCATGGATTATACTGTACTTGTTCCTTCATTATTATTTCTGAGGTTAGCACTTCCAAAGTAAGAAATTTGAAATCCTATATCTATTGAATTTCTTCAGAACTGCATTTCTAGATATTCCCCTTTCCCTCTTCCCCCTTCTCCCATTCTTAGAAATATGAAGGAAAAATTGTTGAATGGAAACAATGTGATAGGAGTTACTCTATGCAGTCATATTCCATCCCATCTGTATTCTAGGACTTGTTTAACTACTCCCTAATTAATGGGTTTCTAGTTGGTTTCCTCTTCTTTGCACTACAATGAGAAGTACTTTTTCAATGGACATTTGCAATTGTGATGATTTCATTGAAAATCTTTGTGATAGAATGGTTCAAGTTTATGGTAATTTTCATAAACTGGCTTTCAACTACACCATGGAGGCAATTACAACACATCTCACCACTTTGCTAGCATTATCTTCCTTCTTGCCACAAATAATCAGGTATTCCCTTGGAACAAAAATGGATTCCTTGTCTCTGCATCACAGGAAACAACATACAGTAGCAGTATGTCACCTGTGCCCTTTGCTGTTGAACTGGTTCAACAATCTTGCTGTCTGATGCCATTACAGTTTTCCTAGCACACAGTCACATAACAATCCTGTGGGCTTCAGGGATGCTCCTGTGAATCCTGGCCTGACACACTTCCTTCTCCAAACAGATGGGATGGGCAAATTACAATTGAGTTTGAAAGTGGGTAGGCAACGCAGTTTATCTCCAGGGTTTTGCCAGCCTCCTGTTGCAATACACACTGTCTCCAGGGCTGAGACACCTTATTTCCCAAGCCAGGATTTACTGCGATCTCTTGTCAGGGCTTTGTGATACAGGAGAGAAGAGAATTTTAACCAGCAGAACAAACACTTAGAGTAGCAGTCTCTCTCTCTCTCTCTCTCTCTCTCTCTCACAACACACACACATACACACACACACACACACACACACACACACTCTTTGGGGCTTACACTGGATAGAGAAATTAGATAAAGAAAGAAAGCAAAGTCATTTGAAACTGTGGTTTTAGGTGAAATCAGTAAGCATTTCTAAACAAATAAATCAAAATAACCTTGACTTTTGGAAGGATTACTCTACTTGGGAGGTATCTGGCAGTACAGGGAGACAGGGATGTCCCAAGATGCAACACTTTATTATTGGAATGAAAGAATCAGCTGTTAAATATTATGATAGTATATAAGAAGCCATATTCCTCCACCATAAAGCATGTTCAGAGCCATTTCTCTTGGTTCCAGGAGATCAAGTGGGTTTGGGGTCTGTTTCTGGTCATCGGATGACCTGGCCCTGAAAACATATGGCATTTTAGAGTGATGTAGAAGACTTGAGCGATCCTTCAGCAATCCCGGACTCATGACAGCAGGCCCCCAACCCCTGACCACCTTATCTCTCTTGTATTTGTTTAGTCTCTGCTGATCTTAGGTAAATGAGTAGCCTGGGATGGATGGGTACAGTTTTGGAAGCAACCTTGGAGCTCAAATGGTCCATAAATCCCATAGGTGGTCAGATCTTGGAGGTGGGAGGAATGGCTGGTATATTAGGAAGGCAGAATTTATGATTTCAAAGAGAATCTCATATGTGCCTAAAAGGTCCGGAACCGCAGGATATAAGGAATTCTCTAGGCAGAAGGCAGGAGAACTAAAGCATGTATTTACACTCCACAATAACAAGCCCACAAACCAGCGTCCCCATTTTGATATTTTCATCAAAAGCTTCCAGGCCCAATAAGTCCGCCTTATAAGGGTAACCAGGAGGCCACAGAGAAGCGAGATGGTATAAGGCAAAATCATATACATGCTTCCCCTCTACGGTAAGAAGATTACCCACTAGCCTCTAGTCAGCTCTGCTACCGGCAGCTCAGCTTCGGCTGTAGGTGTCTCTGGCTCCAACCAGAAAAGGAAAGGAGGATCTTCAAGCTGTCCTCTCCCCTCTTATAGAGTTTTTGACATCATCAAGCGCCGCCTGAACGACCAGGGCCTATTGGTTCTTGACTTGGCCCTTCCCCCTAGCGTAGACCACCTTAACACACTTCCCCTCAGCCAGCCCCACAACTCATCACACAGGAAGCTCTGGTCCTGCCCTGGAAGAGCAAGCCCCAGCGTACAGGGAAGCTCAATGAGGCAAGCTGAGTCATTCAAAGAAAACAAAGTCCATTCTGGCTACAGCTGGTTTCAGCAATGAGTGGAACATGGGGTGTAGACATGGTTCACATCTGTAGTGGAGTGAGAGTTGGGAGCAGAGGAGAAAGGAAAAATGCCCAGGTGGCAATTCCACACATTGTTTTGTGTACTGATGGAGCCCAGGTACTGTTCACTCAGCCAATTTACCTATAGTCAGTTACAAGTTGTTATTGAGTTCTGTTCTGTTAATGCATGCATTGATTTTTAGACATTTATTCTTTCTTATGTGTATAGGAAGAAATAAATGGTTTTAAACCTGATTGGCACTTTCTATGGAGTACCTTTATATTCAGGCCAGTTAGCAGTTTGGTGGTACAGTGGATAGAGTGTTAGGATTGGAGTCAAGAAGACCTGAGTTCAAATACAGCCTCAGACAGTGTGACCTTGGTCAAGTCATTTAACCCTGTTTGCCTCTGTTTTATCATCTGTAAAATAAGCTAGGGAAGGAAATGACAAACAACTCCAGTATCTATCCCAAGAAAACCCTAAAAATGGTGTCATGAAGAATTGGAGACAACTGAAAAACCAACCCTTTTTACTCCCTCTACACTCTTGAGAAGGCCCTAGATCTGAGTCATATGTCAAACCATCTCTTTGGGGCACAGGAGTATAAGACTTAAAAGAGCTGAAGAATGTGAGAAAGGGGAGCCCCAGCCCCAAAATTACAGGCAGGTGTCCAAGAATATCTGAGCCATATGACTAAATACTGTCCTCCAGCCCAGGGGCCTCAGCTGCAGTCTCTCAGAGCAAGAATGGGAATATTGTAAGGGCTGAGCAATTGGAGTACTTTAATATGTTGGTGGATCCCTGCCCTCCCCAGCATGGGTCTCTCTTCACGTGTGCAGTTGCAACCCACTTACATTGCTTCACGCTCTGTAATTCTTGTCTGTGTCCTTTCACACAGCTTCTATAGATGGTCTGCCCAAAATTCTGGGAACTCTCTTCTGAATTTTTAAACATGTCTTATTTACCTATGGGGGAACTGGGCTACATGTGAGGAACTGTCAGGGGAAAATCAGAGCGCAAATGAATAATTTTTAAATAGAGAAGATATCTGTACAGTATTAACTGGAATATATTATGATACCCTTGCTTGTTATATTTATGAATATTTTATAAAAGGCCTCATTATGAGTTCTATGCTTATATATATAAGGACCTACATAGCCAAGCAGGGCCAGCAGTCTTTATGTGCTCTATAATCAATACCCTTTTAGGCTAGCTATGGGCTAATCTAGCCCACTTTTGATGCTCCCAATGATTTTTTAATATTGTAATCCTAAAGTTCAGATCATAAGTAGGCTGCAACTCCAAGAATTTCAGAAAAGATGTGGAGCATTAATGGACTTTCCTCTTGAATAAGAAAGCAAGTGTCTTGGGTATCTCCTTTCTTCCTATTTTCCTTCCCTTCTGTGTAACCATAGTTTGTTTTTCTTTTCTTCTAGAGCAATGGTCCTAGACTCAAACAGAAATAGATGCTTTGTGGGCAGCATATTGACTTAGAAAACTACAGATTAACATTACCTATGTTGTATTGTATTTTTTAGTTATTTTTTAAAATATTTTTCAATTCCATTTTAATTTGGTTTGGGCCACATTGAGGATATTTTACAGGCAGCTTGAGGACTACAATCATTGGTTTCACACATCTGCATTTGTCTCCTCCCTTTACAGTGATCTTTCACTATGCAATTTTTTTCTATCTTGATTCATCTAGATAAAGAGCTTTTTTCTCTATTGTTTGGCTGAATATGACTGAAAATGCCAAAACCAAGGATCTCTGAGGATGTATATTGCATAATATACAAGCTAGAACCCCATGTCCTGATTTGATGGTCAAGTAGACTACTTGAGGATATTCTATACCTGTTTCATAACTAAATTCCCAAAGGTAGAGTCAAACAGAATCTGCTCCTTAGACCACAAGCTTGTCTTTCTTTTCTGTGGGTTGTAATCAACAATCGTCTCTCTGGGAGATCTTGGCACATCTCTGAGACTAAAAATTTCCCTTTTCCTCCTAGTCACAACCACCTGTCTCCAGAAAGTTAGAGGAGGGTGCTAGAAGAGAAAGCCCTGCCCCAGTCAGCAAATTTGCAAAATGTAATAGAGGAGGAGAACAGAAGATTCTGAAAAGCACTCAATATTTATCCAACATCATTCCCCAATTCAACATGCTTTTATCTAGGGTTAAATATTATTAAAAGTCCGATCATTCTATTTCAGGGTAGTGGACTACATTTAGTCACTTAAATTTAATGCATTTACTTTGTAGTCAAGTAATGTATCTAGACTGAAGAATGATGAAGGCAATTCAATGATTTAAAATAATTTTCTCAATATACATAGTAATGATTCTGCTTTGCAAAAATCTGCAAATAGAGTAAAGGATGTTTCCCTTGTAAGTCAGCATAAGAGCTGACTTCAGTTTGGATTATAGTCAACATCTGCAGGCCTTAAATCAACTATACCTAGAAGACATTATAAAATAGGCCAAAAAGCCTTTCCTAAGATGAAAGTTAAACCCTATTTGTTAGAATGTGTCTTGTAGACTGTGCTCTGCAAGATTGTCAACCTTGCCTGCCTACTTCTACCTAAATCACTTATTTGCCTACTGTCTGCTTAAATTTATTTTTCTGATCTTAGACCCTGTGCTTGTAACCTTTTGGTCAGCCCCATAACTCTAATACCTCTAGGTCATCTCAGTATAATTAAAAAAAAAATCTGAGGAAGTCAGTGACTATGTGATGAGGGGCAGGTGAGCTGAAGCTGGATTCTGAATCAGGTGATAGCTCTTTTATAATAATAACATTTTGGGGCAGTTGGGTAGTACAATGGATAACATACCTACCTTACAGTCAGGCAGGATCTGAGTTCAAATGTGGCCTCAGACACTTGACACGCTCTAGCTGTGTGATCCTGGGCAAGTCACTTAACCCCAATTGCCTCACATAATAATAATTATGTTTTGAATTTATTTAGCACTTCATTATGGTTTTGAAAATAATCATGATCATCTATTTCATTTTTTTTTCCACAATAGCATTGTAATGGAGGGAAGGTAAGTACTGTTTTGGTTGAATTATAAGTTTATTCTGAATATAAACTACAATCCTAACATGAGTTTTCTTTGAAGGGAAAATGAAATATAAATTTCAAAATAACATTGATTATAGGCCCACTCAAGTTCTATGTGAGCCAGATTTTAATTTACATTCAGACCAAAATGTTATTTTTACTTCAGGAGTTTGCATATCTATAATTTTGTTAGTGGGTGCTCTCCCATAATTGATGAAGGTCATAACCCCTCTGCAACTGTTACAACAATCTGGCTGGCAGCTGTTGTGGGGGGTGTAAAACCAACAACAACCAGCTCACGGAACACTGCAAGCCCAGGTTCTTTTGATCCGCTTTGCTAAGGAAAGAAACATTAAGGGGTTGACAAGTTTACTTTAATCCAGCATACAAGTACCATTCACTTAGTTCAGGGGAAAAAGCCAGCACCCTGAACTTCAGAGCAAAATACAAACAAATTACAAACATCAACAGACAGGCCAAATACAATTCATAGTTACCAACATCTGAGTTCAGCCAGGGAGCTCTGATCCACAGCAGGAGTGCTGCGAGACTCTGGGCCAGCCCTTGTTATGAGCTCCCTGGCTCAACTCAGATGTTGGTAACTATGAATTGTATTTGGCCTGTCTGTTGATATTTGTAATTTGTTTGTATTTGCTCTGAAGTTCAGGGTGCTGGCTTTTCCCCCTGAACTGAGTGAATGGCATTTGTATGCTTGATTAAAGTAAACTTGTCAACCCCTTAATGTTTCTTTCCTTAGCAAAGCGGATCAAAAGAACCTGGGCTTGCAGTGTTCCGTGAGCTGGTCGTTGTTGGTTTTACATCCCCCACAGCAGCTGCTAGCTGGATTGTTGAAATAGCAACTTAGATATTCTTCAAAAGACACAATGGTTAAAATTTCATCTCTTTGTGATCAAACTAGGGAAGAGTTTGTCTGAACTTCCCCAGGCTCAATTTCAGACAACAGATGTACAATTCATCTCCAGACTTCTATATGCACTACGTATCACCTTTAAGAATCCATAGTCATTTCCACACCACAGTGAAGAATTGTAGTAAGATTTAATGGTATTATTGACTTTATTTTGAAGCTGGTAAAGCAGGGCCAGAGATTTCTTCCAGCTCAGAAGGTTAGTAGTCATGGCACTTGGACTAGGACTCATGTCTTCTGACCCTCAGTCCAGTGTTTGTCCCAATATATCGACCTGACCCACCTGAATCCAGGGGATTGGGGGGCTGTGGATGGGGCTCTATGATGAGTTGGGGATAAGCAGGTTCCATTGAAGCCTCGCCTTTAGTTTGAGTGGAAGCCACAAATTATAAGTTTCCAGGATATCAGGAAACAAAAGTGTCATTGTTATACGACCAGAGAGTCACAAATGCAAAGTATATCTTGAGCAGAAAGGTCAGAATCAGGGACAAGAAAGAAGTAATGTGGGTAAATGAGGAGACAGCATCTGGTGTCAAGATTCTAGGGTTCAAGTTTCAACTCCAATCAAAATGATTGGGAATGGAGAACTGCTTATCCCCTAAGACATAAGATAAGAGATAAGAGATAAGCTAAGAGAATAGCTACAAATAAAGGAGAAAATTAACTGTTGAGACACCTAGAAATTGACAGGAGACAAAGTCCAAGAAAGAAGCCAGTTGGTAAATCCCATGGCCTCAAGTGACTATGCACAAATATTGAAACTACAGGCAGAAAATAAGAAAAAAATTAGATGTCTTAATGCCAGGAGGCAAATTTGGCCTCATATAGATCACTGATTTTGGGGGGATTAAATTTATGTCTTGACCATGGTTCTGGACATGTATACCTCATTCAAAAGAAATGAACTAGCTAAAGGTTGGATATGGGGTATCACTGAATGTTAAGAAAGTGGAACCATGTGAGGAAATCCAGGAACCAGCAAGGAGAAGTCTCAAGAAGACTTCTTAGGTGAAGGTTAAAGAAAGAGAAAAATATTTTTATCTTTTTTTTTTATCATTGGGGTATTCTATAGGCTGGTCACCTTGAGGCCACATGTGGCCCGCTAGGTCCTCAAGTGCAGCCCTTTGACTGAATGCAGTCATACCTGAGGACCTAGAGGGTCACATGTAGTCTCCAGGCCACAGGTTCCCCACCCCTCCTAGACCTAAATAACAAATAGGCTAAGAGTTTGAGAAATACACCATATGCCTGGTTCAGAGGCAAGATACTGTGAGAACATAGTAAGACTTCTCTATTTACCCTTTAGGCTGAATATTAAAAATAAAGTAATGTAGCACTTCAGTCTGAAGTCCTTGATCTATTCTGAATGAGAAACTATCTTGAGTCTTTCTTTAACTATTGATTCCAAAAAGATATTCTTAACTGAAATGTTTTTAATATCGTTCCTACCCAAGGCTTTCCTTGAGAGAAAGGTCTACTCTGCCCTGAAGGGACTCCTCCCTGAAGTGATTAGGGTAATGATCAGCCTAAGAAAAGAAAGAAGTCTGATTAATTGAGTTACTAGAAGATCTCTTGAATTCACCTTTGACCAGGCTGAAAGAAAGATGCTTAAGAGGGAGTGGTAAAAGAGGGATTGAATGGCTTTAGGAAAATGATTCTCCAGGGTCTGCCAAAAGTTAAGTGACTATTATTCTGTTTGATGAATAAAAACTGTTATCTGGACTTTTACTTGAACTCTGAATCTCTGTTTTGCCTTATCCTGTAATTTTGTATTTTATTTGGAAGGAATGTTACAAAGTTATAAGTGAAATGGGGATTTGCGAAAGAAGAATGGCTTCCTATCCTTTTGGATTTTCTTTCTAAGCAGGGATACTTACAATTATATTAATTAAGTTAACAAATTTATCTCCATCAGGTTTCAGCCCCAAATTCAGAGTACTGAATTTTTTCACAATATAGTCATGATTAGAGGCTTCAACTGTTTAGACATCTGTTGGAACAAACTCTTTGCCAAAAGCAGCTAATAACTTCTAGACTTTCCTTAGTGACAGTTTCACTCTTTAAAAGGTGTAAGGACCATAAGGAGAAATTCTGTTCTGTATCTGATTATCACTAACAGCTAGGAACCAGTTCCTGGCATTGGAATCTAGAAGGGGAAATTATTTCCCTATTCTTGTGTGTTTGTGAGACAAAAAGAGAGAACATCTGGCCATAGTTTGAGGTATAGACATATAAAACCCAATAACCTCTCCAGTTCTCTCCCCAAACCCTGCATTACCAAGGGGAATAATAATTTTATGGGAATTATGAGTGTGAGTATATCATATTTGGACCTGATCTGCTGATAAACTACTCCCATAACATTTTGTTTTGTCTTCCTGGAAAGAGCTCAATAGGAAAATCATGTACTCCCTGTGTCCTAGAAACAGCAGAACTCTCTTGAGTGACCCTTATAGTTTGTGTGCTTGAGAATCAGGACATGTACCTGAATTAGTTGGTTCTCGAACAGGTCTGAGGCCTGTTCTTAGGTGAATCTTTCTTTGATTCTTGCCTGAGTTACAAGAGGGAAAAAACTAGAGAAAAACATTTGGCTATCACAGTCTATATCTTGTACATATTAAGCAATCAAAAAACATTTATTTAATTAAATTTTCATGAAACACAAAGCTATATTAGAATTGATGACTAAATTTAGTAATATTGGCATCATCATGAGAGATCTACATAATGGAGAATTTAAAATAAAATAGTCCAGCTTTACCATATTATTATCCTCTCATTTACTTTTCTCCTATTTCCATCTCTCTCTGACCTTTACCCGGTAACTTTCTTTGATCAGGTGCTGAATTTTTTAAAGACAGAATTTCCCAACTTATTCTAACTGATGTCTGCTTTAGACAAACTTCCTAGGGATGAGATCAGGAGACTGAGAGAGTAGGATCACATCAGATTGACTTGAAACAGGAAGAATCTGCCTCTTCTTTCATGGAGGGATAAGATCTATCTACTTGTTTCAACCTGATGTTGAGAATTGGTCCCTGGAAACTGTAATGCGAGCAATGGACATAGGTTCTTGCTGAAATAGATAGAATGAACCATGATTTCTGTGGTTCAGTTATTAGAGAAAAAACAAACAAACACACACACAGGCACACACACACACACACACACACACACACACACACACACACAGAGAGAGAGAGAGAGAAAGAGAGAGAGAGAGAGAGAGAGAGAGAGAGAGAGAGAGAGAGAGAGAGAGAAAGAGAGAGAGAGAGAGAGATAGATATCTGGGTCAGCTAGAGGAAAAAACAAGTTTATATAACATCAATTAGCCAATCAGGTTTTTGAACTCAGGTCCTCCTGACTCCAAGGCCAGTACACTATCCACGGTGCCACCTAGCTACCACCAATCAGGTTTTTGGATGTAATGTATCTATATTCATTTGTACATATTTTGCTTGGCCTGATTCTCCCCCTATTATTTCATCACCGTGGGGAAATCTCAGCATGGAAACATCCACCACTGATGTCTATCAGCAAATTATCTGTAATTTAGAGTCTTAGAGAGTTGCTTGAGGATACTTCAAGATTTTATGACTGGCTTGGTGCCATATATCCACTCCCCCCACACTCCATATTTATCTTTTAACAGACTTATTATTTTGTTGGTTTAGGGAACTTTTAGGAAAGAGATTCAATGTCTATTCTTCAACTTAGAGTTTGAGGTAGTTGTCTCAGTCACAGAGAGGTTAGGTAAATTGTCCAGAATCACACAGTTAGCATGTATCAGAGGCAGACTTGAACCTAGCTTCTCTTGAATCTGAAACTAAATCTCCACCTACTATGCCACACTACCTCACATGGTCTTATACCTGTCTAAAGTAGATATCTCTTAGTCTCTCATATGCTTTATTTTAAAGGGGGCAGGTGCTGTTTGTTAGTGTAAGGGCAGAGTTAATAAGAACTCTGACCAAATGAATCCCCACAGTCCACTTGATGATATTGCAGAAAATAATTGGAAGTAATGGAGTCAATGAGGGGCTCAGGTTTCCCCCCTTTCAAACTTTCCTTTGGAATCCACTCCCTCCTCCACCCCCCCCTCTCCTCTGGGAATTCCCTATTTTCTTCAGGAATCTGTTCAAGTGCTACCTTCTAAATGAAGCCTTTCTTTGTCCTCCAGCTTCAAGTGACAACTCTCCTCAAACTCCCTTCTATTCGTTTTGTGCATATAACTAGATATTTAGACATGTTGAGAAAAATAGCTTAAACTCTTATTAAGGACTTCGGTCCTTATAACATTATTCCAGCCCAGGAAGAGACAGAACAATTACATCCTTTATACTGGAGATGGTGAGATTATGTTTACCCAAGATGTTCAACTAGTCCATAGGAGACATGTAGAGTAGGAGCTGCAGAACAGTGGCAGTAGAAACAGCAAAGGAGAATGCTTTTTTTGGATAGGGATTGACCATAAGCACTGCATAAAGTCTTCCTTTACTTGCCTCTATGGTTGTTGTTTGTACTTTGTTGTCAAAGAAGACCATGACATCAGGCAAATGATGACATGACTTGCATTTGACTTTGATTTGAGTGAGGGAAGGCTGTGCCTCACTTTTTCCTCCAGAGTCATTTGGGTCCAGTGGCCAGATATTCATCAGGATGACTGGAGATGGACCAGGATGGAATTGGAGACCCTGGCCTTTGCCCCTATATTTATGGAAAGAATCCAACTGGGATCTGAATGAATTTTGCCTACCCTGAGATATCCTGCAACTTGCTGAATTTTTCCACTCTCCATTTCTCCCTTTGCTTTATCAATATCTAGAAGGCATCGTTTTCCCTAAGTGTTTATTTTTTTCCTCAAATTAAATACTAATTACTATTTTTAAATAGCTTACTTGCCGTTTCTTTTTAAAATTTAAATAATGTATTTTTTCACTTTGAAAAAAATCTGCCTTTTGTCTATCTTTTCCACCCCCTCAACTGAGAATTGAAAAAAACCCACTAAAACCCCAGTTACAAATATGTACAGTCAAGCAAAACAAATTTCTGCATTGGCCATGTCCAAATGTGTGTGTGTGTGTGTGTGTGTGTATTCTTCCCTCTTTTGACCAGTTCAGATGATAGTGAGGTTCAGGTGGCAGTGGAAGGTAGACTAGGGGTCTTGGAGCTAAGTATATGATTTTTTGTTTTTGTTTTGAATAATCTATATATGTAAGCTCCCTACCTTTACAGAGAAAAGAGCACTGTGGATTCAGGTAGATTCATCTCTGGGTTAAAAGTGTGAATCAATTTCTTTATCTGAAGCAGGCTGGACCAGCTTTAAATGTGGGCTTGGCAATCTACCCCATGAGGAATGAGAATGTGATGAAGGTAAGAACATAACACTCAAAGCCAAACCCTATGGATATGAACAAGAATGGTCTAGGAGGAATTTATAGCACCTTGCCTTGTATTCCTAGAAAGGAAGGGAGAGGTCTTCCTCAGACAAACAGCTTCATGGTAACACTCATGGTAACTTAAATTATGCACATACTCATATATAGTTAGCTGTTGTATGCACCGTTAGAATAGAAACTCATTGAGGACAGGGCTTATGTCACTTTTGTCTTTGTTTCCCTAGAGTTTGAAACATGGAATATAATTAAGTTTTAAATAAATATTTATTGTTTGATAGACTGAGGATTCATGTTTGTATATGGGTCAATTTTTTATTTTTGTTCATGAAATGGAATACTTTTACCGGAGTACAGCAGTGGAAAGAGGCAGGTCAGACAGTCCTGTTATAGGATCAAGTTGAGCTACAGATGGGAATAGAACCTGGGATTCCGGTGGAGGCAACCTGTCCAGTAGAGATGCTGAATCCTGAATGCATGAAAAGAGAAAAGACTTCACGTATCCGACATACTGCAGATGTTTTGTGCCTTGAACACGTGCTTCCTATGCCTCACTATTACTGTACTTTATGTGTCTGACCACTCTTCTCTTTGATGATGTACACGTTTTATGAAAAAGTGAATATATATGTATATATATACATACACTATACACATACGTACATACATGTATATATCTATGTCTATAGAGGTGTGCATTTGTGTGTATATATATATATATATATATATATATATATATATATATATATACCTATATATCTGTATCTGTATTGTACCTACCTATTTAATTGCATATTGTTTCCTCCTGAAGTATGTGAGCTCCCTGAAGTCAGGAACAATTCTTTTCCTTTCCTTATATCCCTGGCATTTAGCAATGTGCCTGGCACATAGTAACTTATTAAAAACTCGTCGTTAACTGGCTTACCGACCTCAAAAGAAATAGTTTCTCTTTCATTCGGGATGCTTCTCTTATCTTTTGACATTATTCATTCTCCTATTGCTCTCTCTCTCAGAATCCACACCCTGCTAGACACAATCTGATTCTTTCTTCTCCTCTCCCCTCCCTCCTGTCTTCTCTCTTCCCTCCTTTATTCCCTCCCTTTCCATACACAAACACACATGGTTTTCTCAGAGATAGGATATTATATTGATCTATTACCAAAAAGCTTTAGATATTTGGAATATGAATAAATATTCCTTAGTCTATTTTTTTTTCCAAACTTGATATTTTAATATGGCTATGGAATGCTTAGAGAAACTTGTACTCATGGAGTCAATTCTGCATACATTAAGCTACCATGAAGTCACACATTAATATAATTAAAAGCCTGGTTTAATTGCATTACTTTCCATTTGCTTATGCGGCATACTTTCCTTTCTAAAGACTACCTGTTCCCATGGGGCCTCTTGTCCCATGTTTATTCAAGTGATATGGCTGCTTTCAAAACTGCCCCCTTTCATCAATTCCCTATTAATTAGCTAAACTGCTGCATCATATTATGCATTCATACATTATAATTCAGCCATACCATCATGAGAGCAGAGCTCATAATCTGTTTGGGCTCATCCTTGAGCATGGTCATTGGTATTCCAGGACAAGTCAGCTTACTGTAATTTGAAATTGGTCTGCTGTCCCATTAGGAATTTGCCCGATCAATGCCAAGTGAATTAGAGTTTCAGTGATCTGATTAACTCCCCATTATTTTCTACCCTGGCTGATTTAGAATGCATGATGAGACAATATTCCAGTTTCTTTGCTTTATCCCAGTTTAAGTGAAATATAGACATCTGAGGAAGCAGTGCCTCTGCATTTGATTTGGCTTGACTATAATAAAGTCAAACACCATGAGTATCTGCCTCATCATGACAGCCTTAAGTGACTAAGGGCTGCCTCTTGCACACAGTGGCAAATGGTGAGGGAAGAAATAGTTGGGAGATATGTTCCTTTGTCTCTTTTTTCTTCTGTATTGACTGAGCAGGCCACTGTAGCACTTTTAACTTGGCAGCTTACTAATTTGTCAAATACTCGACAAGTCTATCCTAGTGAGGGAAGCTCTTGTGGTCATGTGATCTCTCTGCAGGGTCCAATGGTGCCCTGGAAGACAGACAAAGGTTCATTACAATAGAATGCTGTGTCACTTATTACATTTCTGTAATATAATGACTGTAAACAAGTATAATAGCCAGTCACTTCTATTTAGGCCAGATGCTGCTCTCAGAAATTCACTTAATTCCCTCAGTGAGGGAATCTGACCTCTTCTGCAGCACCTGTGAAGCCTACATGGTCAAGACATGAAAAAAAAATAATCTGGCACCCAAAAGAAATAACTTTGTGGGTCTAAATGGAATTTGAAAGGGCCATCTCACAGATTCAAACTGATGGGGGAAGGCTAGTATGAGTTAATAGAATCAATATGAATTGTAGAGGACATGAGGCTTGGACTCCCACAGACTGAGTTTATATTCTAGATGTGCCCAGCCGCAAAAAATGGTCAGGATCTTTAAGCATCCTATGGCTTATTAAAGTCCCATCCTGGAGTCCCAAGAAAAAGGTCATAAAGTAGAGGTTCTTAACATGGAATTGGTGAATGTTAAAAATGATTACTGTATTTCAGTATAATTTATTTCCTTTGTTATCCTATTTATTTTATGCATTTAAAATCATTATTGTAAGAAGGTGTCCGTAGGCTTAACTCTAAAAAAGGTCCATGACCAAAAATAAAAAGATTAAGAATCCCTTTCTTAAATCTTAGATTTTGCTCTTTAGAATATCCCTAAAAGGGGATGTTCTAGAATGATGTTCAATGTGTAAAATAGATCAGGAATAGCCTCTATAAAAATATGCTTAAAATAAAAAGACTTTGAAACATACATTGACAACATGAAATGGCACAATAAGCTTTTACTCTTACTATAGTTTCCCAGGAGGCTGAAACTTAAAACATTATAAAAAATATTATGGGATTACTGAGCAGGCATTTTCACCTTCGCTTAACTCTGCACTATCTCAGAAACTCATTCAAGGTCCCATCCTCAGGCAAGCCAGGGCACAGTTTGGGCTCATGCTACTGGAAGAGGTCATCTTTCTTGCTGAGCAACCAGTATCTCCCACAGGTTCCCAAAGTGGGCAATACTGCCCCCTGGGGGGCATTGGAATGATGGGGGGGCATAGTATGAAATGGCACAATTTTTTTTTACAGGTAAAGGGTCAAAGAAAATAGATTTTTAGGGGGTGGCACTGAGTAATTTTTTTGAAAAGGGGGAGGTAGGCCAAATAAGTTTGGGAACTCTGATAGACCTAGGGCTCCTAAAATCTTCAACTCACAAAGTTGTCATGAATCTTGTGATCATCTCAGATAGAAGAGACAGCCAAAGATAGGAGGTCCAATCCCAAGTTTGTGTTGCTAGCAACATGTTATTGCTTCCATGAGTGAGCAGCCATCTTAGCTACTAGAGAGTATAATAAAATATCCCCTGAAACTGTCTAACCCTCCAATGGAAGCCCAAGGGTGAGTTTCAATAGTCTGAATATATTCTGAAGATAGGAAGAGAGAGAGCATTATAGTGGTTGTTCTTTCTCCTTTCAATTTATACTCAATGGATAGATTTTTTTCTTGATTAATTATCTTTAATAAGGTGCCAAGTTATGGGGGGATAAGCCAATCGCAGGGGCAAAATGAGAAGACTGTCTACACATGTACTATAGCAAGGGACCCACCCATAGGAAGGGTCAAGGTACATTCTGAGCTGTAAGTATCTACATCCAAAAGAAGGTTGTTAGTGGTGGTATAAATACCCCCACTACAGAAGGATCTAAAATTACTTGAACTCAGCTAACAGTAGATTGCCTAATAGAGATCCATAGGGAACCAGAAATTATAATAATAAAAAGATAACATGGTTTTGTAATTAACAAGTCAATTGTGTCAAATGAATGAAAGAGTCCCTTAAGTAATTTTAAAGTCCCTTTGCAATGTGGTTTATGATATTAAGCTATTGAACACAGAATATATCCAAATTAAACTTGAACTCAGTTAATGTAAGAATGATCAAAGCTTCAAATTAGCAAACTGCAAATGAGGCCACAGCTCTTCTTTCTCTGAGTTTTTAGCTAGGATTTTATTAAATTCTATGGGTGCAGATAAGGATGTTTGTCTTGGAGGTACTATTTGTTATTTTCTAAACCCTGAGAGGCAGCGTGGTACAGGGGATAGAGAACTATCCTTATAGCCAAGTAGACCTGGGTCTTCCCTAGCTCATATATGGGCTGTATAAACCTGAGTAAGGCATTTCACTTTTCTGTGCCTTAGGTAACCCCCTATTACCCTAAGTTGTAGAGAAAGTACTGATCTACACTGGTAGAGTTTGCTTATGTGAGAGTTCTCTATGTCCTTGAACATGCCCCATTCACTCTAGGGATACAGATCACAGCAAAAGGAAATAAGGATGGATTCGCAGGAATGAATAAAAGGTTCTGATCCTTTGCTGAAAGTCTCTATTAACATGTTTTTTTTTGTAAAAGGAAGTAGATTCACCTCT